>NC_092409.1:4510610-4811317 GCF_009017415.1 Aspergillus flavus | reverse complement strand
TTCGCTGAGAACCTGGCTAGCTTGTTTCGCAGCTTCTTCAACTCCACCCTTTGCAGAGAAGAACTCGGTAGCGTAAGACTCTGCGCTTGCACGAGCGAGCTTGCTGGCCTCAACAGAGCCACGCACAGCCGAGATACTGCGAGGGGTTCCAGGCAGCACTGTGCGCCACCACGGGCCATCGCGCCAGCCAGGGGTAGACTGACTACCTGTTATATCTAACCCCCGTTTTGGCGCAGATTCTTGACCCCGTTGAATCACAAGAAGATCCCCACCTTCTACCTGGGACATCACGCGAGCGAAGACAGCGTAAACAAGTGGATCAATGGCCGGGTAACCCGAGATGTCGTGAGTGACGTGGATTTGAAGGCGTTCATGGGACGAGATCGGGGGCGCAAGAGTGTGGATAAGATTGGTAAACGTAGGGATTGCCATGCTTCGAAGCTCACCACCTTGATAACATTCGTTAGCAGAAAATTGTGCTAGCTGTATACGGACGATACATACCGAAGTCTTTCAGAGCACCGACATTTCCTTTCACCTGCTGAGCCCATTTCTGTGCTTCTTCATTCTGTTGAATTTCCTTCACGGCCGCCTCGGCCTGCTTCATTGCAGCACTGGCGGTCGCAGTCGCAGTTGCGAAAAGGCCTCCCCACCATCCACCACCACCACCGCTTGAGGCGGGCTCTTTGGCTGCTGGTTTCTCGGTCTTGGATGGCTGTACATCCGTATCTTTGTTTACTGCAAATGAAACCCGGACACTCTCCGTGGACTTACGGGGCGCGGGTTTGTCCTCACTAGAACGTCCAGTTGAGGGGGTAGTTGCAGCAGGTTTAGGGGATTTGATGGCCGGCCTGGGCTCATTTGTCGATAGACGTGGGGTACCGGGTCCACTGCTAGGACGCTGGGAGGCTAGGTTATCAAGTTCGGCAAGAATATCGTCTTCAGTTTGCGCCGTGGTAGCTGTTGTAGCTGGCTTGGAGGTAGGCTGGTCCGCGGTCGAGTCGACCCCTAGGTCGTCAAATTGAGCGAGAAGCTCATCGCTGGTTGGTTTCGCGGACTTCGGAGGCATCTTGTGTCGCTAATTCTCGTTCTCACTACGAGTGAGTGTTTACCATCAGTTGAGAATTGGAGAGCGGAGACTGTATGGAGTTGGACTAAGTAATCTAGCGTATGCTCCCTGAGGGAATTCAGTGTTTTGGGCGGTGGAGACCTGATGACCTGTGCCAAGAAGCGTTAGCGTCCACTGTAAATACAGTTAGACTCGGTTGCATAGCAAATGCATATCATAATAAATCTTCCTGTCACTCCTGTGGAACATGCAGTTTATCTTTGTTTATTTACGCTTCACAGTCACTTCACATTGGTCGCTGGTGACCGTTTCGGGTCAAGTGTCTTAAGCAATATTTCATCATAGTAACCATACCGCATGATGGCATCGCCGCTGGCCATAGTTCCTCGGTGAAAGTGGTCGGTATGATAATGTGACCTATAGAGAACGAGAGTCATATAGGACCTGACTACATTAGAGTACAATCTTGAGAGTAGACAGATTTCATATAATTCTGATATCACGCCAGTAAGACGGCTGAATTCATTGCACCCCCTGATAGTGCTTTTAGTAGTAGGCTCAACCACGTACGAGTTCGAACGCCCCATCTTCCCATACGGTCAGACAAACAATTGAGAACGTTTCTTTGAGTATATGTATCAAAGTAGACCTCATTTAAAGTCACAGAACTCGTTATAGTATATCCTGTAGTCTGGTGAACCACAAACAAGCAAATATCCTAGGTCGTGTATTCATAATTGCCTCGACAACTTCCCCATAACTGAATCCTTGTGAAGTCGCATTTATCTGGGATTTAACAAGATACTCACCCTGTCACTATCTTGAAGCCACATGGCTCAGATGAGAAGTACACCGATTTTCGCGAGTAGAAAGTATGCTACTATCGGAGCAATAGACTCGTGAGCAATTTGAGATTAATCGACAAAAGTGAATGACTATAATCGAGGAGTATATCAGACTGTCACAAAACTAGCATTCGTCCATATCAACCCCAAATTGCCAAACTATTGACAGGAATCCAGAGGTCATTCCTCGCTGTACAATATTAGCACATCATGTAAGTGCCATTACCAGTATTTTTGGCAAGACGTTGGTTAGCATATATATTGGTGGATATATCCTTGAGCTTCATTTAAACTAAAAAGTTGTCTTCATTTCATGAGCTGACAATGACCATAAAAGATTCTAAGAGAACTTTGCTCCTGTGCTCAATAGAACTATAGCAGCTACTTTGTATGTACCCCTCGTTCCGGATTGATTGCGCAGCGAAGCGAAGCGTAGCAAACATTATATATAATGCAATCATCATCCTAGCAGCATGGCTTTCTTTTAGTAGACACGGAGCCCCTTGCTAGGAATTTAGGTGATAGAGAAGATCTTAGCCTGGTTTGTTACGAGTAAGTTAATTTATGATCACGTAAAAGTCGTATCCGGCAGCTGTTGATAACCGAAGGAGCTGTCTGCGGGGAGACTTTATAGTTCAACCCGCGGCTGCGGCTTCCATCCCGCGTACTTTTCCGCGACTCGTGGGGTACGACCAGACGATAAATGACTCGGCATAAATTGTGGTATCTTCCCATTTGCCTTAGCCTTTGACAAAATTAAAGACCTTTTTTTTCTTTGAACATAATCCCCGTATATTGTCTTGGTCAAGGGCACCGCTTCTATTCGTCAGAGAAGGTTAGTATACCCATTCTAGATTAGTTGATTAATCCAAACTCACTTTTCGATAGTCAAACAAGACAACCATCTTCCGCTTCCCTATCCTTAGTAGCCCGAAGAACTACAGCTACTAAGTAGAATTCTTTTCGACATGCGTCTTCCATATGTCCCCAACCCGCCCCCTACTACTACTCCCGAAGAGGCAGATATCCTCAATCGGGTGCAGACCCGACGCGGTGAAAAGGGCTTAATACCTCTCGATCTCGCCCTTTTGCATTCATTCCCAGTTGCCGATGGGTGGAATTCGTTCATTGGGGCTATCCGAACCCGCACTAGCCTCTCCCAAGCTATTCGTGAACTGATCATCTGCCGCATCGCTGTGATCAACGGAGCCTGGTTCGAATGGGATCAACACTCACCCTTGCTCATGGAGGGTGGATGTAGTGCAGAAGCGGTGGAGGTCGTTCGTGATGCTCAGGCTGATATCCCCCAGAAAGTACAAGAGAAGGTGCTAAGTCCCGAGGAGGCAGCGGTGCTGAAGTATACTGACGCCATGACAAAAACTGTTACTGTGCCCGAGGATGTGTTTCAAGAATTGAAAGGACTTTACAATGATCGAGAGGTTGTGGAGATCACTGCTACCGCAGCAGCTTATAACTGTGTTAGTCGATTTCTGGTTGCACTGGATGTTGGAGAGAAAAACCATTAATGGACCACATGATGTTTTGTACATATGAATACAGTAACGACGCACCGAGATACTGCATTTTCCTATGAGTAATTTCCACTGCTCGCCTGTGGATTGCGTATGTAACTTGCAGTTTTTTGACATCAGCACTACTCAGCATCTCTTCCAATCAATGAGCATGAATTTTATTTTTATTGAGTTGAATATGCTATAAATCCTAAGTCAAGAAGTAGAGGTCGAATTATGGAGTAACTTATGTTGTGATTACCGAATGCAGATATGATGTCAAAGCTCAGTATCATAGATTACAGAACCGAATAGAATTACAGCCTTTCGCTGTCCATTGAGAAACATTGCAGGGCAGATAATAATTGGCAGGGTCTGTGAAACGTCCATTGATACAGGGAGCTATTGATAGCCTCCAATGATATTATCTTTATTCTTTGTGAGACCCCGATGGCCCTTAGAATCAGGTGGAAGATACCAAACAACTAGGATTGACCATCGGGATGTTGGTTTTCTCTTGTTCGAGAGACAGCTGAGGTACGTGTACAGTACTTTCAAAGGAAAAGCCAGATTGGGACCTGTGCCCATACATTAAATTACAGACAGGTAACAAGACAACTATACAGTGGCTCGGATTGGTTGAATAGCACTATGTAATGCGGCTAGGCGGAAGATCTGTCCGGAGGCGATTTTTTTCCGGAGGCCCATCATAATCGACTTTCCCACGGTGGGTCCGGCCAGGTAAAATAAGGTATGAAATATGGCACTACCGTACTGGAGTAAAATAGGGCCTTCAGGCTTAACCATGCCCGTCGATGCTTTGACCAGGTCAGGTTAGGTAGGTAATTAATTTCCGTACCACGCATACCGTATGGTACTAATAGTAAATTCACTACCTTACCTCCTATTGTATACAGAGAAGAGGTTTGTTGCTGTCGGGCTGTTAGTAGGGTCATTTTTTTCATCTGCCATCTTTCACTACAACACTACGCGGCATCTCTTCCTTTCCTCCTACTTGAATACTATATCCTCTCCCACTGTTATCCTTTGTGTTTTCCCTCGATATCCCCCTCTGTGCGCGTCAAGTTCTCTTGTCTCTTCCCATTTCTCTTCTTCCGTCTGTCTACCAACCTCTCGTCAGACGTTCATACTTCCTCTACTACTACTTGACAACAACTACTCCATCTTGGCCTGTACAACGTCCTTCCATCCAGGAACGTTTACTCTAAACAGCTTGTTCCACCGTCTATTACTTCAATCTCTTCTTCATCACTGATCATCTGCGCTTTGTCCTCTACTGTACCCGTCGCTTTTCTTCTCTTTCACGAGCGTAATTGGAAGCAAAACTTGCTTATTCGCTCAAGATTTACCACTTCGACAGCCTCATGCTGCATGTTACCGGCAGAGGATTTCTCTAAAGGCTTCCAATTTCCCCTTCTATCACGTCTTGACTTGTGCTTTGTCACGCTCGGAGACCCTTTGGTTATTTCGGTTTCGCCCGTGGTTCAGAGCATAGTCTTTTTTTTTTCCCTCATTTTATTTTTCTGCATACCCGCCCGAATTCCTTACCGCGACAAAGTTCTACTTTGCGGACATCTAAAATTACTACACTACTCCGAAGTCGCCAATTTGTCCTTCATCATCAACTCTACACCTTATCTTTTCCGGCATCCTTTTTGTTCTGCCTTGCGCGTGGTTGGCACTATACCGAGTCTACTCTGCCTACCGGCTCGGCGTTCGACTTTTCCCTTTCAAGAAGGCAAGACTACGACTTCAATTTACTACTATCCCTGGCAGCCGTTCGCGACCAACCCGCAGACTTGCAAGCTACTGTAGACCCAAACAATCTCTTCGTCGTCAACTTGTCCAACACCACACGCAATCCCCACACCCCTTATTATTTCTGTCCGTATTTTCTACATACGGCTTCTTTACTTCTTCAGTTCGAAAGGTATGTTACATTCCGCGTATTTGGCCGGCAATACTCTAGTCTGGCCACCAGAAGTACCTACTTCGAACCTTTACTCAGTTTTTACCACTCTTATTTTCCCTGTTGAAAGGTCGCTTTTCTTCTAGCGGCCCACCTGTATGTTTTTTAACCTACCACACGTGGTTTTCTTTTCCTCCTCTACCATTGCACATGCTGCCCTCTGTTGTTCAAGATTGCGCTGCGCCGCACGTACTCCGGGTGTCTTGGCACCAGAAGCGAACTTTTTCAAACCAAGTTCTACTAACACGGTATACCTAGGCCCCATTCTCGGGTCTCCTGAAGAGTGAAAATTGCATCAACTCTCATCGTTGATACCGATTTTACATCTTGTTTCTTTAATATTTTACTCGGAATCGAGTTTTTCAAGTCATTTTATTTAAGCCATGGCTCCTGTCGCTCAAAGCGACGTTGACATGGACAGCCATACTTCGGACATGGCCAGCCACGACTCGCAGCTGCGCCGACAATTCTCCGAACCACTCCATGCCCATTCTACATCTACTCACTCACCATCCCCTTCACCCATGACCACTCCTAGAGCCAAGTGCGCATGGTGTGGGAAATTCTTCGAGTCCTCGGATGACGATCCATATTCTCAAAATGAGGCTCTTGAAGAACACATTGCTATGATGCATCCGCACATTGCCAAATTCTCTTTGTATGATGGCGTCGCTGATGAAGAGAAAGAAGAGACATATGACGTGGATGAACAGCATGGGGATGACACTGTACTCACAGCTCCTGCGTCAGAAGCAGACGAGGCTCCAGAGGCCGAAGAAGATGGTCTAATGGAAGCCGGTGATGATAGTGGGCATGAAGGTGGTGAAGCCATGGAAGGTTTCGACAACGAAAATGACCAGAACGACATTGACGGTCCTGAAGCCGAAGGTGACGGGGAAGGCCATGAAGGCGAGTCAGATCTTGCTCTTTTCAACCAACTCCATGAGTTCTCTCGCCAAGAGGACTCAGTGTCCTTAGACAAACGCATTCATAACCTCTGGAACCTCCATGAAATCAGCAAGTTTTCCGGAGGTTTTGAAGAAACATCGACCAACATCAGTGGAACCTGGATGAAAGTCTTCGATGACCCCAAACGTGTCAAGAAACGTGACACATCTGAATTACTAGTACGCCCAGAACCTTACAAAAGTTCTAAGAGTTCTAGAGGAGAATTCCTTGAAATTTCGCCTCTGGAAAATTTCTTAGTCCAACTTCGTGATCCAGAACTACGCTCAAGCGATGAGCTTTACGCCATAACCGAAAACATCGCCAATGTTCTGAAAGTATGGCAAGACGAGTACTTGGCCATCGAAAAGCTCTGCAAACACGCAACCCGACAAAATGTAAAGCCAACCAGCGATCCACGGAAGCTCGAAAGGCCCGAGGTCTATGAAGACAAGAAAGAGGCGATGCTCTATGGCTACAAGCATGAAACGAAAGAAGATAAAGTTCGCAACCAGAACCCCTTCGTTCAAGGTGGATTCAAGCCTACGCCAGCTCAGTTCAGAAAGATGACTGCCAAAGCTGGCCCGAACAACCCTAATCCTGACGGCTGGCCAACAATTATGAAATTCGGCGTTGAGCATGTTCCCAAATTCCAGAACCCTCCGCGAGAGGAGTTCGTCGGTAAGGCAACCCGCAAGCGCAAGGCCGCAGAGTTGGAAGCGGCGAACAAAGCCAACGAGACCGACGAGGCACTAAACGGTTCACCAGCGCCCATAGAGGAAGAGCCATTTGCCAAGCGGCGCACTCGCACCCGTCGTGCTGGGGAGCTGGATACTCAACCCGCAGGGTCTCCGGCCCCATCACGAGGCTCTTTTCGTGGCCGGGGCCGGGGTCGTGGGCGGGGAGCTGCACGAGGAATGTCTCGTGCGGGTTCTGAGGCTCCGCAGCCTGTGGCGCCCGTGGCGCCAGTTCGATCGTTTGGCCGTGGCCACGGCCGTGAGGTTGCAGCGTCCGCTGGGCCGTTACAATCACGTCCTGCAACGGCTCAGTTGGCGCCAATTGAACCGGCGCCCCGCGGAGATTCAGCAACTGCGACTCCTGTCAGCACTCAGGCAGGGGTTGCCCAGGACGAATTACTTGACCCAGCTGAAAAGGCTCGCCGCGAGAAGATCGCCAACTCCAAGAATCCAAAGCGGACAGAGGCCATGCTTAATCACTGGGCCCGGTTCAACCGGGAGGGCCGGACCCGTAACCCGAAACGTTCTAAAGCTCAGATTGAGGCCGATCGGGCGGCTGAAGCTGCCAGAAAGGCAGCCGAGCCTCCAAAGACTGTAGGGAAAAAGAAGAAATCGGATAGCCCAGTTTTTGGGGGACCCACGAGAGCCGACGGTCTTGCACCAGCACCCGGAATCCCTGGGCCGGGTGCGCTGGCGCCCGGCCCTCCCGGTCCACACCCTCAACTGGCACCAATGCCTCCAGCGCGGTCAATGGCGCCGTATGCACCCATCGATCCCCGGGCTGTAGCATCCTTCCCTCCGGCTCCCCATGGTCCTCACGGTCTCCAGCCGCCACCGCCGCCCCAACCCTACCGCACTCCATACCCCGAGCTTTACTTCCCGTATGGAGCGGCGGCTGCTGGACTGCCTCCCCCAGGCCATACACGGCCTGCATGAGGTTTGCCTGTTTTCCCTTCTTTTAACCTCCTTTCACATTTGTACAGCTTTGAATAACTTTTCTTTTGGGTGGAGAGATATGAACAATGTACACTTTGGATTTCGGTCAATATGTATTACCACCCCATGGCTTGAGCATCATACTTTAGCTTCTGAGCAACCGTGTCTTAATTACTGCTTTTGTTCCGCGGGTTGCATTGTCTTCTTGCTTAGCGTGTTGGGCCAGCAATCGGCGCAGGGAATTGGGTTGAGTTTTTTTTTTGTATAGTTTTGTGATTTTTGCTCGTTGTCGTCACTAGACAGCATTCGCCGGGTGACGGGTGGTACTTGTACGCTTACTTGTTTCTGTTTGGAGGAAACCTAGGTAAGGATGATATGGGGTCAATGTCTACAAGGGAAAAAAAAGCCTGAATAGGTTCATGTTGCTATGGGAATCAGATGTTCGGAATATCAAAATGAAAAAAAGTACAATTCGATTTAACCCCCCCCCCCCTTACCCCAAATCTTGCGAGTGATCGAACACCAACCTCACGGCCCCGCGTAGACTTAATATAGCAACTGCAGCCAGGACAATCAATGAGAAACCGTTGAGCAGGCAGTGCGTCGGATCCTTGCCGAAATAGATTGGCCAGCAAGGGATGCCTGCAGGGGCCTTACCTTGCTGGTAGTCCACGTGTTGCGGAGGTAAATTGGAGTACTTGAAGGGGGAAGACTGGATGGTTACCCGACACAGTATGCCGGTCTATCAAGCGTTGAGGAACCAGGATATCATAGTCAGAACGCTAGTCTGAGAGGAGGCAATGAAGAGAATGACTCGATAGGGACCTTCCCCATCAGGCCTAGAGGGCGGAAGAATCACGGAGAACTCAGTTCTACAGTAGTCGGAAGTCGCCCATCTAACCTAATATCGTAGATGGTGAAACAGTTCGCTACGGAGGCAACATCATCAATGCCGGGGGGGAAACAATGGAGAGGGGGCTTTTAGTTAACTTAGGTTTAAGACTAGTACAGGATGTCAGGATCTCAACCAATGCAACAGGGTCGATCATCATTACAGACAAAGTGGTCAGTTGTACTAGGGATCGATTGGGGAATTTCCGTCATGGCAGGGCCGACATCCGCCAAAATTCCAGGTGGAGGATCTTAAAAATTACCCAACTCAGTAATGGATATACAGGGCTGTCAATGCCAAGACTGGCCGTCGTGATTGGTCAGGGTCCCGTAGCGTTGCGGGGACTCGATCGTCGTGATTCGCCAGGTTTTAGTCTGCGATCACGCATCCGTGATCGTCTTTCGTTTGGGAATATTTAGGTCCGTATCTGATTTTCCCACTTTCGTGGACCTTCCCCGAGTCCTGGGAATCGAACTAGGAGTAGGAGGAGTGCTTCATATATTCCGCGCTCTTATTAATTTGATTCCGCTGGTGGAGTATACCCTGTTTTACTTTCTCTTTTTTTTGCTCGTTGCTCTTTTTCAGGGTCTGATCATGGGAACGGAGGACAATGTGCGGATAACAGAAGAGTAATATTTTACATTGCATAGAGTGTAGACCAAGCAATTGCTACACGCTGCCTAATTGCTTTCTTGTACGTACTTCAGAAAACGGCCCCAGTTTTAAAATAAAACCGTTATGGGTTTTTTATCCTCTCGTGTGTGTGACCCAGCGGAAACTTTAAAAAAAAAGATTTCGATCCCACTTGGTGGCTAGAAGATCACATGATTGGGGCTTGTTCAAGGCCCACTACGAACTTCGCGTGCAATCCATGTCAACACCGAATCCTTCTTTAGCATGGGTGACAACTTCTGCAGTGCAAGGGATCGGTGCCACTGGGATTTCCAATTGGAAGCTTACCGGTGTGTCTGTACGGCTTGGATGCACGAGCGGGTGAGAAAACGTGTTGGATTTAGTCGTTCTGCAGCTTACTCGGCGTTCCCCTTTTCGGGGTGCGGAAATACAACTCCTAGGCCGTTAGATGGAGCCACTGGTCCATCGCGTGGTTTGGACTGTGACGGCCAGGGTGCCGCTATCATCGCTTCTTCAATAACCTTGACTGCCCCATCGTTATGTCCTATCCCTGGTCATCTTGAAGAGATGGGGTTTTATCACGTTAGCAGCTTCAGCGGTTTCTGTCAGTTATCGTCGCCGACCTTTTCAGATCTTTCGCTGCGCTTCCGTCAATAACACTTCGGGTATCCCTTTTTTACGCTAGCTCACGAAATCACCAAAGCCGGCAGACCATGTCGGCTACTCCCTCAACGCCTGGTGAACCGGGTATACTCCAACAACCGGCCCCCACCCAGCAATTAAACCGATCCTGTGAATCATGTCGAGGTCTGAAGGTCCGCTGCCTTCCTGACCCCAAATCTCCCAGTCAGTGTCTGCGATGTGCTAAAGCCAAGAGAGCCTGCGTATTCGTGGCACCCCAACGCAGACGACCACGCAAGCGAACCGATTCGCGGGTTGCTCAGTTGGAGAGGGAGATGCGACAGATGCGCTCCCTTCTCAAGGACCGCTTCCGGATCGAGGAAGAAAGTAGCTCGGAAAGCTCGGGTAGCGAAGTCGAGGAATCAGAGGAACCTGACTTTGGGGCTGATCCCCAAGAAACCTTATCCATTGTGCCGGATGCCCCGAGCAGTGCTTCGGGATCCTTCAGAAACATGGAGCTCTCGCCGGGCGTTCCAGCATCTTCTTCATACCCAAACACTTTGAACAGTGGTTCTGATGCATTCGCATCTGCCACGCCGATCCCACCCTGCTATGGTCTCGAAGGACCCTCAGGCGGCGACATTATCGATCGGGGGTTAATCTCGCTGGAATTTGCCAATGAATTGGTGTCATTTTATATCAGCGAGCTAACCGCTTTTGCCCCTATGGTTCTGCTCCCTCCAAATACCACAGCCTCACACCTGCGTCGGTCGAAGCCCATGCTGTTTCTTTCCGTGATTGCCGCCGCTGCGATTGCTATAGATGATAGTTTGGCTGCTGTCCTCAACCGCGAATTGGTCCGACTCTACGCAGAACGGTTTTTCATCAATGGCGATAAGTCATTCGAGTTGGTTCAGGCATTGCTCCTGATGATCGTCTTTTACTACCCGCCAGAATCTCCGTTGAAACTGCAAAATTATCAGTATACTCACATCGCTGCCACCATGGCCCTGGAGATCGGGCTAGCCTCAAAACGTAAGGTGCCGAATAATGCAAGTCGCAAAGCGAGCAAGCGTGGTTCGTACGATGAACACATGGCGGAACAGGCCAGAGCAATTCTGGGGTGTTATCATTTGGCCTCTAAGTAAGGATAATGAACACGTGCGTAGCGGGCAATTGCTAACATGACACAGCGTTGCCATGAAAACGCGCCGGCCCAACTTGCTCCTCTTCAACGACTGGATGCAAGAATGTGTAAAACACCTGGAGCGCTCACCCAATATGATAGATCGACACATGGCTACCTGGTTCGAATTGCAGAAGATCGTTGACCAAGCTATGGCTTCCTTCGGTCTTGATGACACCAGCTCAACGACTCCGCTGACAGAATCGCGAGTCCAGGTCATATTGAGATGGTTCGATAACCAAATGCAGAATTGGAAAAAGAATATTTCTGCGGACATGCTCACAGGTAATTTTCCTCGGTATCTGGAAGATCGGAATGGTAGCGGGTTAAAGGCTGACCGTTTCTCTTTCTTGTTAGTGACCATGACATTTGAATACCATTTCACCAACCTCGCCATTTACGAGCTCGGTGTTGGTGAAGGCTATCGAGATCCCGATGCGATTAAGCAACAATATTATGCACTTCCAGCACCGGAGGATGGCAACCAGCCGGCAAAGGCCCCTCTGAGCGCTATTCGCGTAGACATCACGATCAAATGGATGAATGCAGCTCAAGAGATGCTCGACTTCTTCCTAAGTTGTGACACGGACTTGATGCGGAAACTCCCCAACCTCATTTACACACGAGTCGGCGTAGCAGTCATGTCACTTCTGAAGGTTTACTTTTCGGTCAAATCAGGAGCCCTAGGCGAATTCGTGAGCCCTCAATCCATCAATATGGAGATGTACTTAGAGGCCATGACGCGAAGGCTAACAGAGGCAAGCGGAAATATGAAGTATAAGGTCCCAAGCCGGTGGTTATACATCGTCGGGGTGAAGGCTCGAAATTGGTATGACCGGTTCCAGCAGCGGCAGATGCAGACAGAAGTCGGCCTCGCTCCACCGCTGAGTGCAAGTCCACAGCGCTCTGCGAGCCCGGCGCCTATGCAAACTGCACAGTTCAGCTCGGCCGATTCATCGCAGCCAGTAGGAACCCTTGCAATGAATGCCGAAGTGCCGCAGATCGCAGTTATGCACCCTATGGATGGGGCCTATGGAGCATCAGCAGCCACGAACACGATCTGGCAGGCTGATCAAGCCAACCGGCAAGTTTTTCTCATGAATCAATATGCTGGCTACCACTCGCCTGTGGTACCAACCCAGTATCCATACGGAGAATTTTCGCAGCAAGGTGTTGCAATGGACCCCCCGCAGCAAGGCCAGCCACCCATTCCTCCTCGAACAGGAATGGAGCTAGATGGCTGGCTTCCCGATGGAAGTATCTGCGGGATGCCCCCATTACCGGGGATGTAGAGGGGTCCAAAATCAGGTAAGACGACTTGGAGGGATGGAGTTAGTTTGGTGTACATATTTTCCAGGAAGGCGCCATGGGGGTTTTCCGTGCGGCCAAGCATTCAATGTTCATAGTCGCTTCTCTCTGCACATAGTGGAATGGGTCATTCTGGACAATGACCAGCACCGCTGAAAGATGGCCGAATCCAAGATCAGATAGAAATCTTAGAGAACAGCGGAAGAAAGGAGGGGTGGGAATGAAATGAAATGAAATCACCAGGTGAAACCTGTGGGAAAACTTCGGAGGAAGGCCCCCAACGGTTTAGTTCGTAGCAACGCGTATTTGGGGCCGTATTTCGACGTTTCCATTCTCGGAGGCTCGGTCGACACGGAAAATCCGACGATCGTGGGGATGTTTCCACTTTAGGAAGGCTTCCAGAGCATCGGCGGAAGTTTTGCACGGCTAAATTGCCTGGCCAAATACGGAGGTCGCTCCGGGAGAATTCAAAGTTGACCAGAAGGCACCTCTTCGACTGTCTATTGGACTGGAGGAACAGCCCCAAGGTTACTTAGGGTCGTAGTATTTCCCGTCGTTCATTGTACGGAGTAATTTCATGAATTGCAAAAGTGGTTCGTCTCAACCTGTCGGTAACAACGAATACGCCTTTACGCCTGTCGCAATCTTCAAGTTATACAACAATGTTCGACTTTAAAATTGGTCCTCGAGATAGAGTCTGATCTCAGGACCTAAAATATGCATAGTTTGTAAACTTAGAGTTTCTTAGACCCGGGAGAAGTTTAAATTTGACTAAAAAGTAAAAACACGATCGAGTTCGGCATTCCGTCGGCAGATAATAGCCTTGTGAAGGCGAGTCAGTGCGGATTCCACTATAATGCATCGATGATTGGGTCTCCGCTCTCGGGGAGGAGGTTGGAAGAAAATGCAGACTATTTTACTCGGGGTAAAGGCGAAACAACTACTACTCACCTTAACTTATATCCGGAACAATTGGAGCATTGTATTAAGATATTACAACCTGTGAAAGCTTCCATGTTTCTCATCCCCAACTTCCAATAAGGGCAGGCTGATGAGCACCTTATGACGTAGAATTTCGTAAACCTCAACCCTAACATTCTACAGGCATACATAAACCCGTTCAAATGGTTAGGTTGATTTCAGAGTAAACAGCTACTATACTAACAGACAGTCACGAATCCACGGTAACTACGCAACAGGCAATATGTCAGGCCTACCCGATCTCTCTCACAAAGAGCCCTCGGCCCGTGAGTTCCCTAATAACCTCCGACGTGACTTTTGCCAAGTCAAACAATAACTAACTCATAACCTCGTAACCAGAGACCCTGATGGAGCAGGCTAGATCAAGAGCCGACAACGCCAGAGAAGACCTCTCGAATCCGCATGCTGAACCGGTGGCCGGCGTACAGAACGACCAGAGTCGAAATGCCCGACAAGATCTAGATAAGGGTGGTACGGCGAAGACATCGGTGGAGGGAGGCCATTCTTCTAGAATGTGAGTGATTCTCCACTGTGACTGGGGCTTTTTAACCGTCGTGGGAAAATGGTGCTAATGTGGTTCTGTCAGGGTGGAGAGAATGACGGGTCCTTCTGGGATTCATTAGATGATATGTCGTATGTGGCTGCTCAAGTTTGTTTATTTTGCTTTGTATATGCTTCTGTATTCTTCTTCGCTTTATGGATTATTGAGAGCCCTACTTTTTGTGTCACGTTTTTTATATTCTTTCAGGATGTCGTCTTGGACGTGCATACAGCCCCGTTTGTTGGTGGGTGTGATGTCCGGATTTGGCTATAGAGTTCAATTAAGAACTCAAGTGGTCGAGTACATATATAAGCTTACTGTCTGAGATCATGTACTCTAGTCCACTTAAAAATCTTCATCCTTTCCATAGTACACAAGCGAGTCAAGGAAATTAACTCCGCAGAGGACGGATTAGCTAATCGATCTGTCACAGAGCTGTATCAATTGGTAATGTATCCAATACTGCCGACAGACCAAGAAGACCACGATCTGGTCGGATGTAACCTAATTCATAATGGTGTTCGATCATGTATCAGATTGGAATGGTGCTCTTACGACATATAAAGAGGTCCAAATGCTGACGACAATGGGGGCCGATTGTTTTAAAAATACCCATTGAAACCCACCGAGACACACTAAAGAGCCACTGACGTGACAGGCACTCACTGACCATGTCTCTCAATGTTAAGGTTCTCTTCCGCAAACCACGGGTTCATTCCACTCCATTGCCGCTTTCGGGACGATTGCACCACACTCCCCGGTCGCAGAGAGGCCTGTTACCCAGCCAAGACCCGGAATCGTTGCTGTCCACGATAAACACCTCGATAGTAAAGAAAAGAAGAAAAGAAGAAAAACATCCCCACAAACCCGATCGACTTTCCATCACGACCCCCAACTCCTTCCTCCCTGTTGCCTATCGGTGGCCCCCCATCATACGAGGAATTCCGTTCCCCTGAATCTATACCGACCGTCTGTATAAAATTTCCCCAAACCATATTGAGAACGGTCAGCGTACGACTGAGCTCCCCTAACGGTTTCGAGCTCGTCACGGTCCGTGCTCGGAAAGTGCGAGGACATTGCAGCTTAGGAAATTCGTGGCGGTGCGTTCGCGCGCATGGGTCATCTTATGCGTGGTTTATGCGGGAATCTTCACGGTGGTTAAAGGGTGACAAGAAAGGATCTGGTTGATTTGAAACGGATTTCAACCTAGGAATACCGATGAAGTATGACCTCCAGTGCGACTGTTGATTACTCTCGCGACCCCGCTGTCGATCATTCCCAAGCTGTTTCGCACGAACCGGAGCATTCCCAGACCGCGGCCGCAGAGAACAGTACAGGATCTCCCGACATCAAATCTCAGAAGGAGAATGCTAGTCCGGTCGGGGGCAATGCGGGGAGTGAGCCAACCGCAGAATCGACGACGGGGGAGGTAGATGAATTTGGTCTGCCAATTCGAATTCGCGCTAGACCTGTACGCTCGAGTGAATCATCAGATAATGAAGAATTTCATGATGTTGAGGAGGCTGCCTCGGGCCCGGCTGATAAGCAACCAACTTCACAAGACAGCAAGCCCGTGATGAACGAAATAAAGCTAGAAGCACCCCAGGAGGAAAGCACAAAACCAGTTGACAAAGGAAAGGACGAAGAGAAAGGGACAGAATCTTTACCGGCAGTCGAACCGCATTCTGTTGAGTCCCCCCGAGAGAAGGATTCAAGCGTACCTGTGGGCAATGAGAAACATGCTACTTCTAGCGGCTCACTCCCTGACCAGGAGGACTGTCCTCCGCCACCTCCTTACACAGAGAAGCCAAATGCAGGGAACCCCTCTACTTCTACACAGTCGGACGCCGTGCAAAAGAAACGGTCGAGTCTGAAAGCATCGGAATGGTCACATCAGCGACTTAATGAGTCTAAGGACTCGGAGGATGAGGATGAAGCGGAAAGTGATGGCGGATGGCAAGATATGCCTGCTATTGACGAGTTTGATGTTTATGATGATTATGGTAGGCTAGTTGCTCGTGGTGCCAAACCGGAGGATAATGACGCAGTGTACAAGGGCTTGGGAGGTGCCGGAAAGGGCTATACCCGGGTGCAGCTTGATGAAGACGCTCAGTCGGCGACAAGTCTAGATGAAGATACAAGCTATCTTTTTAGAGAAGCCGCTCACAACTCTACGGGTGTAGAAGGAGAAGAGCTGCGCGACGCTGTCAGCCAATTGCAGGCCACAAAGGATCTGCTGACCGAGAGTCAACGGATAGCATACGTCGGGGTAACCAGATTGGCTATATTCCAGATGACTAGAGACCTGGACCGGGTTCCCTCCACTAAGGGTACACGCAAGGCGAAACAAAAGACCATTGACTCGATGCGTAAATGGGGTCAAACAATAATGGCTAGGATCTATGCTCATATGGATATCGACGCCGCTGAGCAGGTGATGATTGAACAATTGGCGGAACATGGTGTCCAACCTGCAGATCTTGTCCGGCCCCTCATGCAGAATGCTCGAGTCAAGAATCCTTTAGCTGAGGAACTCGACACGCCGAAGAAATCCCTATCATCGCCCACGACTCCGAGCTTAAAGGACGAATATCGAAGCAGCCTATCCTCTGATTTTGACAGGTCAACCTCTCCTCCACCTTATGAGACACACGAGGGCGAAGATCTTCCCGAAGTTCGAACCCCCTCCCAGCTTCCTACTTCGACAAAGATTGATATTGATCTTCGGTGGACGGTGCTCTGTGATCTCTTCCTTGTCCTCATTGCAGATTCGGCTTATGATGCGCGGTCCCGGTCCTTACTGGAAAAAGTAGGCGAGT
Source organism: Aspergillus flavus (assembly GCF_009017415.1). Lineage (NCBI taxonomy): Eukaryota > Fungi > Ascomycota > Eurotiomycetes > Eurotiales > Aspergillaceae > Aspergillus > Aspergillus flavus. Next base: position 4,794,303 of record NC_092409.1, on the reverse strand, counting down.
CTATGGAAGTGTCCTGGCTACAGATTGCCCGGTTCGAAAAGCGCGTAGTTGATGCGCTGGAAATGCAGGAGGAGGCGGACAAAGAAACTTGGGATGAGTCGGATCACATGGAAAGACGCCGAAAGATGGCTTTGAAACGAAAATACATCGTTATGGGCTTGGCCACTGTTGGTGGTGGGCTGGTCATTGGTCTCTCTGCTGGGTTGTTGGCCCCAGTGATTGGTGCTGGTCTTGCAGCTGGGTTTACCACTGTAGGAATCTCAGGAACTGGCGCGTTCCTGGGAGGGGTAGGTGGTACAGCGATTATTGCTTCTGGAGGCACCTTGACCGGAGGAACGATTGGGTTGAGGGCTTCCAACCGACGCACAGGGGCTGTCCAGACTTTCGAGTACCGTCCCCTGCACAACAACAAAAGAGTCAACCTGATTGTCACCGTGTCCGGTTGGATGACTGGTAAGGTGGATGACGTCCGATTGCCCTTCAGTACGGTGGATCCTATAATGGGAGATCTATATTCGGTTCTCTGGGAGCCTGAAATGCTTCGGAGTATGGGAGACACCATCAATATTCTTGCTACAGAGGTAGGTATAGGGCGTGTTTATCTTGTACAGCTATCGCTGGGTAATTGCTCACTGTTTCCTAGGCATTAACTCAAGGCTTGCAACAAGTCCTTGGAAGCACTGTTCTAGTAGCTCTTATGTCGTCTCTGCAGTTGCCACTTGTCCTTACAAAACTCTCGTACCTGATTGATAACCCATGGATCGTTTCACTGGCTCGCGCGAACGCAGCCGGGCTGATTATGGCTGATTCCTTGATGGAACGCAACCTTGGGAAGCGGCCTGTCACGCTCCTGGGCTTTTCTCTCGGCTCTCGGCTTATTTTTTCTTGTCTGAAGGAGCTTGCAGATCGAGGTGCCCACGGGCTCGTGCAGAACGTCTACTTATTCGGGTCGCCTATTGTGGCCAACAAAGATGAGTATTTGAAGGCTCGCAGTGTAGTATCTGGCCGCTTTGTGAACGGGTATTCCTCAAATGATTGGATCCTAGGCTATCTCTTTCGTGCAACAAGCGGTGGAATCATGCGTGTGGCTGGTCTCGCTCCAGTGGAAGGGATTCCCGGCCTCGAGAACTTCGACGTTACCAAGCTTGTGAATGGTCACATGGATTATCGAGCGGCAATGCCCCGACTGTTGAAAGAGGTTGGGTGGGAAGTTTTGGGTGACGAGTTCGCAGAGCTTGAGGACCCCGATCCAGAAAACCACGCCGAGCGACAAAGAGAGCTTATCCGCGAGATCGACGAGGCTCGACGAGAAGCCGAGGCAAAGCCGGAGAAGAAACGGTTTGGCTTGTTCAAACGAGGAAAGTTGGCTCAAAAGAAAGGCTGGGAAACATATGATGTGGAGCGAAACAATGCCACGCCGCGAGATTCGAGCGACAGCAACGGAACCGGGAGCGTGTTATTTGACATCGATGCGATCAGAGCCGAACTCGCATCCGAAAGTATCGAAGTCAAACAACTCGAGTCGACGTTGCCTCCCATGAAGCTTGATCTGAATTCCCCGTCCAGCTCAACCCCAGTTACGCCGACTCCGTCAGATAGCAAGGATACTACTAAGGCTGTCAATCTCACCAAATCCGCGCCCCAGTCGCCGCCTGAGCCTTACTCCGTGCCCAGCGCTTCCCATGATCAACAACCTTCTACCCATAAAGAAGAAGAAGAGATAGAAATGACTTTCGATACCTCCTATCATGAGCCACTACAGCGTTCACATTCATTTTTTGAGCCTACAACTGCTACCTCGTACGATGCCCATTCTACGCGGCCAGAGCTGCGGTCATCATCGACGACGCCAGCTGGTCTTGGTATCGGCGCTGCTGCTGGCGTCGGTGTCGGTGCCAGTGCACTTGGTGCATTGGCTCTTGAGCCCAATGCCTGGGCTGATCACGACATAGGGGACGGGGAAGAAGGTGAGATTCATATGAGTTTTGAGTGATGTGGTTCCACGACTATAAAGATTAGAACGAAGACGCATTTGTCAAGCTTGGTTATACGCTATTGTCTGATTCTCAGTGAAGTACGAATAGTTCTTGCTTCATTCGTCTTATGTTAGCTTGCCTTTGTTATATCTTCCCTTTTTCTATCCTCTTTTTTTCCAAGTTTCCTTCTACATTTTCTCACTTACTTCTTTCACGCTCATAGAAGTGCGGATCGTTGACCGTATTCTGCATTGGAGACCCCAGGTTTCATATTGTTGATTGAGTTCTGGTCGGGAGTGCATATCTTTTCGTTCTTGCATATTGTTCAATCCAGGGCATGATGCAGCATAATGATCACTTCATAAGCCCTTTTCTTTCCCTTAATTTCTTTTATATTATTCTTGAGCGCTTCTTCATTTCTTGTCAGGATTGCAAGCCATTACGATGTTCCGAGTCTTGCGACGCGGCCCAGACTATTGTCAACAACCCTTAGCTGCATTCGATATAGATAATTATTCTTTTTCAAATATAACTACCGAATAAAGGACTAATGGAGCTAAACTTAATTAACCATCAAAGACAGTCAACCCTATTCAATAGTGGAAGCCAAGGATCAGCATTTTAGACTTAATGCGGAGTTACCGATAGCGTGTCACCACACGCGTTTCTCCTCTTCTTCCTGCCACCACCCCAATTTCCACGAGCGATTGTCTTTTCTTTGTTCCCACTCATTAATGAAATACAACAGTTCCTATGCAATAATTACTTACTTAAACCAATGCGCAATCGTCCCGAAACACGCCGCACGTTCCAAACCCCTCCCCGACCCGAGCCACTATGGTCACCCCTCAGCCAAAGCCCGATTCTAGTTACGCATCGAACCGCTTGACGAGGCAGAATTACCGCGGAGGACATCTTCTTTCGACTTTCCAGAATAATGAAGCTCCAGAGCCTGTTACTAAGCCCGAACCGGCCACGGACGATGAGCCTCTGAGCTCCAGCGAAGAGGAAACTCAAAGCAATGCCGGTCTAGATGACGATATCGGGAATGAGCGCACGCCGCGTCGGTCAGGGCCGACTCTGGAGGAGAAACTAGCTGAGACTTCGAGAGAAAATGGAACGCCATCGCGAACCCCGCGATCGAAGAGAGGAATTGATAGTCCGAGAGCTCAACGCTCGACTCGTAAGAGGACGTTGAAAGATACAGTTACTGTCAACGAGAATGACAATGGCGATCCATTTTCAGAGTGTGGGTGGTCATCACAACCCGTCAAGAAGTCCAGGGCCGACTATGGAAAGAAACGCACCTCCGAAGTCTATGTAAGAAAACCGAGCACGCCTTTACAAACGGACTCGCCTCCTTCCAGTCGACCGAAGCCGAAGTCGGCAGGTAATTCGCCGAATGCTGAGAAGAAAACAAAGGATGTGGATACGGAATCTCAGAAGGATGATGGGTTTAAGGTCCCCAAGGATATTGACATTAGAAGTCCGCCATCTAAATCGCGCTCATCTCCCAAGTTCAAGGCCCCTCCTCCTCTTCCAAATGATATTGTCTCTAGCTCCTCTTTTGCGCCTTCCTCCGCTCGAGAACCTGCTATCTTTGACACCGATGATGAAGATGCTTCGCCTCTCAGCTCCCCGCTTAGCGAGTTATCTGAAACTGGTTTACAGGATATACTACTAGATGAGGCGGGCGATGTGCCGAATCCGAAGGAGTCTTTGTGTCCCTGGTGTAAAGAACCTGTAGACCCAGAACTCTTGCTACGGTTTCAGTCACAGCCAAAACAGCGCATTAGAGAACAGCAGCGGTTCTGCGATTCTCATAAGAAGACCGCGGCCGAGAAAGAGTGGCATGATAAGGGCTACCCAGCTATCGATTGGGATACGTTCGACAACCGGATCCATAGCTATTTTGATGACTTGGAGAACCTTCTGGTTCCCGATAGCCGGTCTTACTACCGAAACATCCTGGATTCGACATTAAAAGCTGGAAAAGCCAAGAACTTTCGGCTGACACTGGAGGGAGATGGTTTGGAGACCATCTCTTGCGGTTATTACGGTACTCGAGGCTCTGGTAAAATGTGAGACGTCCTTCGGTATTCATCCAATTGTGATATATCCAAGACTAATGCAAGGGTTGGACAGGTTACAAGCTTTGACCACACGTTTCTCGCGGAAGCTACGCCGCCTGGCGGCCAGCGACCACATTGTGAAGTCGGCGGGCGTTGTGGGTTACGCACAAGCAGTGCTCGTGCCTGAATTGGCGGTCCGGCTGGTCAAGGAAGACATGGGTGTCAGCGACGAAGACGCTCGGCAGATCTTGCGCGACAGCATCGATCTAGGTGAAAAGTTAAACTTCGCATTGAACGACAACGTTCCGATTCCCGAAGCACTTGTGGGGCATTCAGTTGATGTGTAACTCTTTCTTTATGTTCTTTCTTTCTTTGTTGATTATCCCTTCATGTTCGCATAGTATGTGTCTGGTCTTGATTGTAAATAAGAGAAGCGTGGCACGTGATACCTCTTGTGTTTGTGTTTTGTCTTTGTGATTTCGATGATGTTGATTATGAAGATTGCCTCATATACGCGACAGATGGCGTGCGATTGGTGGGTTTCAATGTACGAACTTTATTCTTAGAAGCGTAGCCAATGCAACCAAAAATGCGACGGGTCGTCGCTTGTGTAGTTGTTGTCGTAGTGTTTATACAGTGTGGTGTAGTATATCGGTTCCAGCAAGAAAGATGGGGTTCCATGTTAGCTGTCAAACGGGAGTTCGGCTAATACGGTAAAGTACTGAAAGGTGATAAGCTTTGGGCTCCGCTCTTGCTCCGGACTCCGCACGGGACCGATAAAGAGATCCAATGACTGTCAATTACGTAGGGGCTCCGATTAGATAAAAAGCCCTCCAGGCGCCCCCAAACTGAAATCCTCGCCCTTTCTCCAATCCCGCATAGAAGCTGTCACTTAAACACACGCAGACTGATCAATGCGAGCGGTCGTCTGTTCCATGCCTGACCGCTATTTCCTCCAATTTCCTCAATTCACTTAGTTGAACCATGCCCCCCGAGATGAGGGAGAAGTCCATGCCACATACCATGGCGCCCTCCGAATCCACGCCTCTTCTGCAGGTGGTCAGCGTCGGTCCCCAGCGGCACCGGTACCCCCACCACAAGCTACGACAGTTCTGTAGCTTCACTCTCGGGACGCTGCTCGTGGTTTCTCTGTTCTTGTTCCTCCTTCCCTCAGCCATCTTCCCCCGGGAGCATGGCTCCATCTGGTCTTACTTCCCTGGGGCGCGTCCGTTCCCCCACAAAGCGTGGCCGCAGGGCCACGGTCTCAAGTATGAAGAGCTGCAGGCAATTCTTCAAACGACCCCGTCCGCTGAAAAGGCACGGGAGTGGAGTAGCTACTATACGGCGGGGCCTCATCTCGCCGGCAAGAACCTGAGCCAGGCGATCTGGACCCAGGAGCGCTGGCAAGAGTTTGGCATCCACGACACTGACATCGTGGCCTACGATGTCTACATCAACTATCCTTTGGATCACCGCCTGGCTCTGCTAAAGAAGTCCAAGGACACGACCGAAGTTACGTTCGAGGCTACTCTTGAAGAAGACGTCCTAGAAGAGGATGGCACCAGTGGTCTGCCTGATCGCGTGCCTACTTTCCATGGCTATTCGGCCACTGGAAATGTCACTGCTTCATTCGTATACGTCAACTACGGCTCTTATCAAGATTACCAAGATTTGGTTGATGCCAATGTCAGTCTTTCTGGCAAGATTGCGATCGCCAAGTATGGCCACATCTTCCGTGGGCTGAAGGTGAAGCGCGCACAGGAGTTGGGCATGGTGGGTGTGATCTTGTATGATGATCCAGAGGATGATGGTGAGATAACAGAGGAGAACGGATACAAGCCGTACCCCGAGGGTCCGGCCCGGAATCCTAGCGCTGTACAACGGGGTAGCACCCAATTCCTGAGTAAGTCCCTTCGCTTTCTATATGTGATATCCAGAGCTAGTCGCAGTTGATTAACTATTTGAGTGAATTAGGCTTTGCGCCCGGCGATCCTACTACACCCGGTTGGCCATCCAAGCCCGGATGTGACCGCAAGGACCCTAGTGATGCAATCCCATCCATTCCTTCGATTCCAATCTCATACAAGGAGGCCATCCCCTTTCTGAAGGCCCTTAATGGACATGGTCCCAAAGCAGCGGACTTCCCTAAGAGATGGCAAGGCGGAAAGCTTGGCAGCAAGGGCGTTGAATATAACATTGGGCCTTCACCGGATGATGTGGTAATCAACTTGGACAACCAACAAGAATACGTTACTACCCCCCTGTGGAACGTCATTGGCACCATCAAGGGTGCTATTCCGGACGAGGTGGTCATTCTGGGTAACCACCGTGATGCTTGGATCGCTGGTGGCGCTGGAGACCCGAACAGTGGCTCCGCTGTCCTCAATGAGGTTATTCGCAGCTTTGGCGAAGCTCTTAAGGCAGGGTGGAAGCCATTGCGCACAATCGTCTTTGCCAGCTGGGACGGAGAAGAGTATGGATTGCTGGGGTCAACCGAGTGGGTAGAAGATAAGCTTCCTTGGCTTAAAAAAGCCAACGTTGCTTATCTCAATGTCGACGTAGCTGCCTCTGGAACTGTCCTTGGTCCTCGGGCGGCCCCACTCCTAAATAGTTTAATCTATGAGGTCACTAGCCTCGTCCAGTCCCCCAACCAGACCATTGAAGGCCAAACAGTTCGCGATGTCTGGGATGGCTACATCGCGACCATGGGTAGCGGCAGTGACTTCACCGCTTTCCAGGACTTTGCGGGTGTGGCCAGCCTTGACCTGGGCTTCGGCCGTGGCCCCAAGGACCCCGTGTACCACTACCACTCCAACTATGACAGCTTCGACTGGATGGATCGATTTGGTGACCCTGGTTGGCTCTATCATGAAGCCTGCACCAAGCTCTGGTCTCTAGCTGCTGCCAAGCTGGTCGAGGCCCCTGTGCTGTCATTTAGTGCGTCTGACTATAGTACTGGTCTCGGTCAATATTTGGAGAAGATCAAGCCCGGTGCAAAGAAATTGCGTGGCGGCGAATTCGACTTTGGGTCTCTGGACAGAGCAGTCGCCGAGTTCCAGGCTACGGCTAAGAAATTTGACGCCTATGCCGCTGACTTGACTTCTCAGTTGGGTGAAGATCTTCCTTGGTATCTGTGGTGGAAGAAGGTGAGACTCTACTTTCAGATCCGTGTGGTCAACGACAAGTACAAGGCCCTTGAACGGGCATTCTTGTATGAGCCCGGACTCGATGGGCGCAATTGGTTCAAACATGTGGTGTTTGCGCCTGGTCTGTGGACCGGATACTCGGGTGCGACGTACCCTGGCTTGGTGGAGAGTTTTGATGCCGGTGATTCAGCAAACGCCCAGGTAAGAAAGAAAGGGCTTTGCTAAGCTTTTATGGTGACTCTGCTAACGCGATCTTTCTATTAGAAATGGCGCTCTATCATTGTCGAGCGCCTGGACGCCGCTACAAAAGTGCTTCAATGATATAGACGATCTTACGTGGATGGGTAGATGACAGGAGAAAGCTGAGCTGAGATCATTTGGTTTTAGAACCAGTAGTATGGGGAGAATGCGACGTAGTGTTAGTTGTTAGGAATGTATATAGCAGCTGACCTTGGGATGCGTCGTAGTAGGACTTCACCAATACATACTCCTGCACAGTTTGGTGCTATACCTTCTCAGTCATGGTTACAGATGCACGTTACAAGGATCTGAGCCTATTACCCAGAGGCGTCAGACAAAGGAATGCGACGCTGTGGTCGTCAATACGAGTGATTTAAAAGCGGAGTAAAAGATCTGTTGACTAAAAGATCGGAAAAGAATCCGATATTTACTCCGTAGTCGAAGCCCTTGCTGAATGGAGACAGTCACGGGTCAAGGCAAGGCATGACTCCTGTTTAGATCGTCTTTGACCCACCAGCCCGTCTTTTGGTCTCCACTGCTGCGACTTGCTTTCTTTTACTACTGCTGTTATCAATTTATGTCTCACCTCTTCCTCTCCGCTCTTTCGCGTTTGACTCCTCTCCTCTCTTTGTCTTTCTTTCTTTCTTTTCTTACGGCTCTCGAGCGAGATCGACTGCTATCCAGAACTCCTTTATATAAGGTTTTGAATATAACATTTGCCACTGCTCTTCATGCAAGAAAAACAGCCAAGGCTGCCGGTTCGGCAGCTAATCATTCTCTGTAAGTCGCCGATCTGTGAAATCCTTGACCCTCAATTCTATACTGATCGCGTGTCTCGTTCCTTCTTACGCCTCAAATAGCAATATGTCGCTTTGCTGAGCCTGGTACGTTCATTGAAACTCAACTCGTCTTGTAGAGTTTTCCGATTCTAGCTACTAGATCGGTCAATGATTGCGCGATCAAGTGCTAAAATGATCTGTTCCCGTCCACAGTTGTTTTGACTTCTGTTTTACCGTATCTTGTATGCGCCGCCCTTTTTTTTCCAGATAATATCTTCCCCTTACCTTGTGTTTGTTTGGGTTGCGTTGTCACTCCGTTCCTGTATCTGTGCGGTGGTCATGTCTATCTCGCAGGTATCTGACTGCTGTACAGCCGGAAATGATCGAATATGTCGGCGTTCCGAAGAATGAGGTTGCCAAATGGGTCGGCATATCCTCCGCCGTCACGTCCATCAGCCAGGCTATCATGGCCGTAACTTGGGGTACTGCCTCGGACCGCTTCGGTCGCAAGCCGATCATCCTGACGGGCCTGACCTGCACCATGATTATTTCTTTGTTATTCGGTTTCTCGCAGACACTGACATGGGTAGTGGTCACCCGCGCACTGCTCGGGCTCATGAACGGTAATGTTGGCATTATCCGTACAATGGTGGCCGAAATGGTCCCAGAGAAGGAGCTGCAGCCGCACGCCTTTAGTATCATGCCTTTGGTGTGGACTATTGGTACTATCTTTGGCCCTGCCTTTGGAGGTGCCCTAGCACATCCGGCGGAGAAGCACCCGGAAATCTTTGGCAACTCGGAGTTTCTAAAAAGGAATCCTTTCATCTTGCCTAACATAGCGTCTGCAATCCTCTTTATCATTGGTATCACGACGGGGTTCTTGTTTTTACATGTAAGATGGCCGCATAGATAACCAATGGACAGGATCTAACAAACTACAGGAAACGCTGGCAACGAAGAAAGACAGCCGCGACTACGGCTTGGTATTGGGCAAAATGCTGACGAGCTGCAGTACTTCACGAGAGAAGAAAGCGCAGTACACTGTGAAGGACGATGAGAACACACCTTTGCTGGGTGGAAGCCCGCTTCAGCAGAAGAAAGCTCCGGTCAAACGACCGAGTTGGAAGGACGTGTTCTCGCCGCAGTCTAGACTAGTACTCATTGCGTATGCCTTAATGGCACTGCACACGATGGCATTCGACTCACTTCTCCCAGTGTTCCTGCACACTCCTGTCCAACAACTTCATGGTAATCCAGATGTGCACCTACCATTCAAATTCATCGGAGGATTTGGCGTCGGTAAGCTCCTGTACGACCGAAGCTTTTCTCACATCCACCATCTAACCTCTTTTCTCAGGCTCCCAAACGATCGGTATTTATTACACGCTTATTGGAATCATCGGAATGTTTCTACAATTCCTGGTCTTCCCAATCGCTGCCAAGCGATATGGTGTCCTCAATTGCTTGAAGGCCATGATTCTCGTATTTCCCGTTATCTACTTTGTAACCCCGTTCACTGCTTTGGTACCGGAGTCTCTGCGTCACGTAACAATCTTTCTTCTCATGCTCTCCAAGCTTGCGGCGTCCATCTTCGGCTTCCCTTGCATCACGATCCTGCTGACCAACTCAGCCACTAGCCTTACCGTGCTGGGAACCCTGAACGGAGTTGCTACGAGTGTCAGCGCCGTGGGACGAGCCGCAGGGCCCGCCATCTGCGGAGCGGCATTCTCATTCGGTGTGAAGAAAGGCTACATCATATTACCTTGGTGGATGCTCTCCATTTTCGGCGCTTTGAGTGCTCTCCCTATCTATTGGACCGTTGAACCGGATGGATTCCAAGGCAACGACGCTGAAGAAGAGCAGGACGAACCACAGGAAAGCGACTACGGGGCAGCTGATCACCGCCGGTCTTCCGGGGCCAGGACAGGTAACTAATCAGGTTTAACTCAAAAGCTGTTATAAAAGTCCAGACTACTTATCTCGGTGCCTGACAATCGCATCTAAACTCATAACCGCCCATTGCAAAAACGGGATTTCACGACAGATTATAGAAGTGATCATGAAAGACATGCAAGTGATGGCCGTATAAAAACGATAGTTAAAATTGTCATTTCAGTTGTTATAATAGAATGAACCTACCTACATCAGTTGTGTATATACTACTAAGTTACACTGTTACATTGTATACTACCCTACTGTGGAGACCTACTCATTAACCAATCATAGCAAGCATATTCCACTCCAAACCAACTGCCATCCGGAGCTTTCCCCCAGTCAAGCTTAACTCCGATACCATACCACCATACCATCACCTCATCCCATCTCCCTCTTCCTCATACAATCTCCCCAACAACAACCCCTACAAACCAACAAAAGAACCCAAGCATTCAAACCACCCAAAATGGTCTCTCCCACAATCCCAACCCCCTACATCCCAAACCTGCAACCAAACTAACACAAGAACCCCAAAAACAGACCCTCGAGATCAACTCCGCCCTCTCCCTCTCCATCCTCACCTCCCTCGGCGGAGTGATCGGCTACGCACGCACCGGCTCCGTCCCCTCCATTGCAGCCGGTCTCTCCGTCGGCGCCCTCTACCTCTACAGTTTCCAGCGTCTGCGCACGGGCCAGACCTACGGTGACGAGCTGGGTCTCTTGGCCTCTATTGTTCTGAGCGGGAGCTCGATTCCGAGGGCTATTAAGACCCGGAAGCCGGTGCCTATTGGATTGAGCTTGGTGGCTATTTATGGGCTTTTGGTTTTTGGGAAGGCTGTTTTGGGGAAGAACTGATTCTCTCTCTTTCTTTGAAGTGATTGAGTGGTTGTAGGGTGGTGGGATAGTGGGCTGTGTATGATTATACCATTTGAGTCCTTTTTTCTCTAAATGTCATTTGACTGATATTTGTGTCATTACATGGGTTTCCCTTGGTCTTAAAGATGATACACTGAACTATCCGAGATTTATTTGCAAATGGATGATTGCCTACCTTCACCAGAACTTACATTTAAGTAGACCGGTTCGGACCGACGACAGTAAAAGAAACGCATTTCGCGAAGATCAGCTCCTTCAGTAAAGATCGACGACCAACTCACCAACTCTTATCGTCGCTCATTTCGTGTCACCATAGCGTGGGGCGCACGGTCAGAAACAAAAGCCACGGTGGACATGCATGCGATGCCTGCTGCAAGGCCCGTGTATGCAAAGGCCGCCAACTACTGATAGAAGATCAGGGTAGGACGCAGTAAAGCATGACCAGAAGACATATCATCAAAATGTGTATCTAGAATTTTGACATGCAATCGAACTTAGCTGGATTTTTTGTGGTCCATCCCTGTCCGTTGACCTCGCGAGTCTTTTGCGCTCCATCGTGCCGAACATCGAGACAGTCGGTTATCTCCTGTCGCCAACCATTCTAGTTCTTCGGTAGGGAAACTAATCCGTCGCGTCGAATACGGTATCCGGGCCCCGTTCGGCCCCCGTTACGGCCGCAGGAACTTGTTCTTGGAGCGCCGTTTCCCCTAAACGATCGGGAACGATTGCGTACCTGGGCAACTTCGCCATCTTTTCCTCCGGACTGGTCTCATTGTCAGAATACACCAATCTTGACTGCTTCGATTTGTCCTTCTTGGTGGGCTTCTCTTCTGTGGGAGGGGCAGCGCTTGCGGCTGCTTGGTCTGCTTCTTTGGCAGCACCGGAGATGAGGTCGTCAATAGACGATGAGATCGGTGTGGCTTCGGCTCCTGGGGGCTTCTCGCCGTTGGCAGCTGCAACAGGTGCACCGGTGGCCGGAACCGGATGGCCCATGTGCATTTGCTGTAGCTGATAGGCATTGACCTGTGGAGCACCCACGGCAGGCCTTTGAGGGAGACCGGGAGCGGCTGGCAAGCTCCCAGATCGTGGCGCGAATGCGGTAGCATGTGGAGGTGTGTTGGTTTGAGGGGTTGGTTGCTGTGGCTGTTGTGGAGGGAAAGGCGGTGGTGTTCCGTAAGCTGCGCCGGTCTGACCGGGCGTGCCCTGGAATGATTGCGGGGAATATCCCGCTGGAGTATACTGCGCACTAGGAGGGAATTGCGATTGTCCGCCAGGTGAGAAATTCTGGTAGACCGGACTTGCCGTTTGTTGATAGGGAGAGCCCGCACCACCATACGGTTGAGGATATGTGTACTGTGAGTTTGGAGCGGCTGTCGAGGGTGATTGGCTCTGCATCGCCAACGTTAGCGTCAAAGAACTTTGAACTGACGAATTTACTACATCAAACTTACAAAGGCACCTGCATTCTGTGTTTGTCCTGCACCAACAGGCGTCACGTCACCGCTGCTTCCACCAGTCATAGCCTCGGCCTTTTTGGCTTTATGTTCTGCCAGTCGCTTTTTCAGATCCGATACGTTTTCGAGCTTCGGTCTCTTCGCTGGCTGTCCGCCAGCACCTGCGCCAGGAGGAGGGTTACCAGTCTGGGCTTGTCGCTCCGCCTCGGCTTGGTGGAACTGTGTTACGACCCGCTGGTTGTGAGACTGGATGATATCTTCGGGGACACCTTCCATGCCGAAGATCTCAACATCCAGACTTTGCCGATTGGGAAGCGCATTATCAACAGCCGACAACTGTTCCTTATGTACTTGACTCATATGTACCGACAATCCTGTTCGCACGGTGTTAGAATCGGTCCATCAAAGTAGAACAAAGACATCGCGACCCACCTCCAGCAGTGTTCAGCCTTCTCCCACACCTCTCACATTTAAAATGTTTTGCCTTTTGATGCGATATGAGGATTTTGAGGTCATCGAAATCACGTTCGCAGTAGTAGCACCAAGGACGAGCTAAGAGCTCATCCAGGGTCGGACCACGTCTCTTCTTTCCCATGGTGGCTGTGGCTTTTGAGGTCGATTTACGCTTAAGCTAGAGCGAATGCGATGTCCGATTGACGATGATGGTGGATGCGCTGCCGGGGAAGGTCGACGCGTTTGCGACCAGGCGCCGGTAGTGGAACAACTGTCGTGCCTTGAGGTGAGGCTTGCCTCGTCACGTGCAGAGCAGATTTATCTGGGTGTTCCTTCCTGTGACGTATCCAATACTAGCGCATTACTTCGATGGTGTTCACGTGATATAATTGCCATCTTGGACACACGACAGTTCTGCAAATGAGTATTCCAAGGATTATTGTTCTATGGGTCTGATGGTTTGATTGAGAGCAGCATTTATCAACTAGCAATTCTTGAATATGCATTCAAATAGCGGGCAAGAAAGACTACGTGTATCAGGAATCACCCCTGCTCACCTCTGCTCACATTGATACGCTTGAATTATTGAGGTCAAACATTGATGGCTTATATTGCAACCTTGAGCTGAGGCATTCAACAAGATCGTCTCGGTGGCGCAATTGGTTAGCGCGTCTGACTGTTAATCAGGAGGTTGTGAGTTCGATCCTCACCTGGGACGACCCAATATCTTTTTTGGACCATCTTTCTCGATATCTGGTATTATCACTTGTACCTTTTGTCAATTCCTTTTGTTTTTTTGGTCTTCTACGACAATGTGCTACGCTACATGCAGTTTTGCCGTTCCCAGAAAATGTGCTGTCGGGATCTAGCGCTCGTTGAAACCATGGATAGGGTATTCGCACTGCCATGTATCATCGAAACCCCAAGCCATACATTGGTCAACCGGGATGCAAGGCTCATCATACCACTTTCAGTCTCAAAGACACCAGCCTTTTGCTGCAGTGTGATATATATCTTTTTATACGTATCCTAGAAGGTTGTTGTCCGGGGAATTAATCAAGAGAATACTGCTGCAGTATGGCACAATCGGCGGTACTACTAGTAGACAGAGATCGAACAGGGGCTGGCTAAATTAAGGCACTCCCGGTAGCTTGGGCATGGCTCAACACACCGTATCTGCAGTATGGGTATAGGCCTCTCTAGGTACAGGAATAAGAGGGCACGGTACTGACTGGCCGGAAATGACGTCGACGATGTAAGGGGCCAAGACTTGCGGGGGTATAGTTATACAATACTATGTACGTATCGATTGTAGAATTGATACCCTACTGAGATTCCATAGGGAGTCCTTCCAACCCGTCGGATATCAGAACCGACGAATTCCGAGTGCAACGTTGGTGCAACTCCACGGTGACGAGGGAGACGGGTGGGTACATGTAGGGGGACCGGATAATATGCGACGGATATATAGCCTGGGGTATATTTTCTTGCGGCTACATCCATGCTAAGACCCCCGGGGTACAGAGTACTGGAGTATATATGGCATTCAAGGTCAGACATGCGGGTCCTATCTCGAACATCATGCCCCCAAATACACAGTGGCATTCGTGGTGTCTACTCGGAGTAATAAAATCGATCTGCACTGTACGAAATGCCGCCATTATCATTGTACACATAGAATAAAAAGGCTACATAAAATAGATAGCTAGCCAATCAACATCGTGTATAGGGAGCAGGACTCGACATTCCGTGCAGAACCATGGAGTTGTCTCGCAGTAGACATGCTGACGTCAATACACAACCCCGACGGTCTTCAACTGGCAGCATGTTCGAATCCTTCCACTGGATTAATTTCCTTGGCAATGCTGCATTGGAGGGGGATTGAAGTTCACGTTGCGTTGCTGCCTATGCTATGGGTCTCGATGCTGGATACGTATACCGCCACGTCTCTAGAAAAGGGGAAGCAATTGCGCGATAGGGGCTAATTATGAACCTTTGTTAAATACAATCACTATCGTTATCGAGTCTGGCCTTGTGCTTTTTTTCCCTCGTTTTCCCCATCGTTCTTTTTCTTCGGGTGTTCCGGTTCCTGTTTTAGGGCTCTGTTTACCTAGTGGGGTCTTGAGTCTCCACACTTCGTAACTATACATAGTAAAAGAGGAACATACTACACAATGTTGCACAGGGATGTGGGCATATCGGTGCGCAGACAGACATGAACTTCCTTTCTCGGTGTCTTTTTCTTCGTGTAGAAGAATAGAATAGGGGGCCGAGGACTGGCGATACAATACGGGAGACCTATGTTGCACCCCAATCACTGGCTAATCTGGTGTTGGAGAAAGCGGGATTACTACGCGACCATGACGCGGCCTCATCCCCATCACTTCCCCTTCAGCCAATGCCACTAAAATATTCGAGATCTCTCGCGGTATCTGTGCAGATAAGGGCCTGGTACTGGTGGAATTACCGCGACAAGGAGGATTGTAGAAGCCGGTGCATGTTGTGGGCAGTGCTTTGGGGGTGGGATGCCTTGAATTCCAAGTAAATTTTTATGAGAAACTATGTTATGCACGGAAGTACGGAATATCAAAATAATAATAATAATAGTAAAGCAGTAGCGGCTCTGAGTGGCCCGATCAAAGTCACTAATCTACAGCGCCAAGGTCCACAGGGCTTTCCATGGCAGCAGCAACAAAGTGTTCTTAGTTTTAAGGCTAGGCCATAGCCTTGCCACCATTTCGGCAAGTAACTGAGCACGCGACTGGAACTTACTTGACTGAGATAAAATCCAATTTACCCGCTGATCTCGCATTCCAGATCCCCTTCATATATGCTGGACGGTCCCAATTTCTTCCGTGATTGACAATATTTCTTCCGACCCCCCTTTGTGACCAAACGATATTCTATACTTCAATTCGCTCGCTTTTACATTGATTTCGCCGATCTCGACCTAGATCCCCCCGGGCGCATATCGGATTTCTGACGGACTTCCGTCCTTCCCGCGCCAGCAACCCCGGCCTACCTTATAATCGCCCTGTGCCACCGGGTACCACCTTGGTTATGCAGGCTTGTTCGTCATTGAACTAAATTAGGAAAGGAGGAAAACAAAATCATCATAAAGTTTCAGAAAAGCAATTATCGAAAAAGGAGAGAAATTGGAGGAAACTTTGAGACACAACTCGTTCTCTACGCAATGTGGATTTCCACATCCCGATGGCTTCCTTGTCTCTACGGGCTCGTGTTCGCCGTGGGTGCATTATCCGTCTCTGACACCGAACCCGATTTCAGAAGTGTAAGGACAAAGTTTGTCAAGGACTATAGCGGCACAGGTCCAAGTGAACCGGCGACAGAGAAATACTTCCGTAAGTGTTGCCTATCCAAGAAATTCTGAGCGACTGCTAACCTGTTATTAGAGGAGTCTAGGTAAGCTTGCGACGTCATCGATTTCGCTTCTCTAAGTTTTCGAATCTAACTTGTTCGACAAGTTTCAACTATCACTATGATGGAAGGTATGCTTTTGCGCCCTCTGTTCCGGGTTGCGCACGTACTAAGTCCTGTCATTTGTAGGTTCGCCGATGAAGAGCTTTCGGAGGAAGAGACGCTGCCACACCTATCACAACTCATTCGAACATACCTGTCAACCATGGACGATCTGGGTGCTGAAACGTGGATAATGCACGGAACTCTTCTGGCGTGGTGGTGGAACCAAAAGGTAGCGTGAGACTATTGAGATATAACCACACACGGCGTTTCCTAACGGTGGCTAGATCTTTCCATGGGACAATGATCTCGACGTCCAGATTTCGGAGCCGACCATTCATTTCCTTGATGAGTATTATAATATGACTGAGCACCATTTCGATATTCCAGGCGTCGAGGGCGGGCGAACCTATCTACTCGAGATCAACCCGAACTACGTTTTCCGTTCCATCGAAGACAAAAAGAATGTGATTGATGCACGGTGGATTGATACCTCATCGGGACTGTTTATCGATATTACCGCAGTGCGTCCGGACGATGCCAAGAGAAAAAAGGGTGATACCGGAGCCTTAATGTGCAAAGACAAACATCATTTCGATGTAAGTAGCTTGCGCTCAGGGTTGTACGCCCGTATGGCTGACTCTTGTTCAAGGAAAATGATATATTCCCGCTCCGGAATAGTCACTTTGAAGACTTCCCCGTTAAGATTCCCTTCGAATATGTCAAGCTTCTTGAAGATGAATATGGATCCAAGGCCTTAACCGCCACGGATTTCCAAGAGTATGTTTGCGACATTTTCTTTATGATTATCTTGTTGGTCAACTGACATCCACCTCGTAGTCACCATTTCAATGAAGAAACTCTAGTTTGGGATCCAGTTTCGTAAGTCGCAGATGGTAACGTGCTTGGTGGAACTCATGCTTATACTGTGTGCAGGAAACGAAAGCGGTCGCTGCGACGACGAGGCGCCGTCGCTTTTCCCGTTCGAACGACACCTCTCAAATATAAGATGACATGATTTCGCCAACGCCCCCAAAAAAAATCTTACTTTTATATTCGCCCGACGAGCTATATACCTCCACTCGATTTACCTTGTAATCATGACGACGTGAGCTAGCATTGGATTCGGCAAGAGTCCCCTTTTCATATTTCCGGCGTTTCTACTATTTAGGGTTGTGCATTCTTCCGGCATGGGTTGCACTTGGCGTTTGGTTCTTATAGCACATATTTGGCTATACTTGCTTCTTATCGAAGATTCCCGCGAATGCGCTTTATAGACGTGGATATCCTGAGGCTTGGTACACACATGCTCTCGAGCCTCATTGTATGGGTTTGTATCGATATGGTTGGTTAATGGATGTACATGATATGTGTATATATGTGGTATTGGATAAATACAACATTTTCTATGGTGTGTCTGGCGGTCGACATGAGTGTCCGCGACCACCTTTGAACATTGGTTTTCTCTACCACCAATTCTCGAGTCGAAAACTCTATCAATAGAGCAGCAAACATTCTAGGCCAGCTACTAGTATTGTCCCAAGCTTGAGTTGTCCCGCAATACGAACGGACAAATCATGTCAAGCTTATGGATGTCCGTCTAAGCCTTGTCTTGGTGAACCTAAACTCTCGTGGCTTCACCTTACTGGGGGCCAATACGGGATTGCCCGGTACGAAGACGTTTGACTCATGAAGGTAATACTAGTCGAGCCGATAATAGGAGTTCCACATCCGATTAAATTTCGATCAGATAAGAAACGGGGGGATCTGCTGACCTGCACCTCAGGGCTCAGGCTGCCATAATTTTAGCTTCATGGGCGGAGATGACGTCAGGGGCATTCGTATAATTAGGTTGGAGCAACGTATCCTGTATATTGTCTACTTCCTCTCGTCTCTGATATAGAATGTCTTCTATCAGTGTCAATTGAGATGATAGTACAGTACAAGTAGTAGCTATTTCAGACACGATCTGATACGTCATTAGTATGTACTTTTAAGTTGGATTTCTTTGTTTGAGATTAAACCCTGGAACATCTGGTAATAATACGGTAACTAGCGATACACGCTCGAAACCCTGAAGGATGTTGCAGATTAGTAATTTCACCAGGTGTCCCAACCAATGAGATCAGCCAAGATCCTACCGTTCGGCCTGGACGGTGGGCAGTGGAGCCAATGAAAGGGACGAGAGACCTCACGCAAGCTCCACTATGAGTCGAAGACTGAAGATCCCGTCTCACTTGCTTCTGGATAAGCCATACCTTCGCATCGTATCTTTTTATTTATAATTTTTTTTCGTCGCGACTTATGCGTGGTGCTCCTCCTCCTATATTATATCCCCTAGGTTCTCCCACCCGGCCGAGAATGTCACAGCTGGTGGATGTTTTCTCTGCTATACCCACTTCTCCGCCATGTCGTTCCCGCCTGCTGAATCCACACAATCTGCGAATCATTCCCACTATGGCTCAGATCCCCTCCTAAGAACAAGCCCTCAGGCGATCTCTCATGCTTCGCAGGACAATGGCCAGCGTAGCTGTATAACCTGTCGGAGGAGGAAAGTCCGCTGCAACAAAAAATGCCCGTGTGTCAACTGTGTGAAGGCGGGCATTGAGTGTGTCTTCCCTCCGCCAGGGCGGGCACCGCGCAAGTCGAAACGGCCCCATGATGCGGAACTTCTATTGCGACTGAAGCGCCTAGAGGGTGTAATTGAGCACCTCAGTGAGAAAAATGCGTCTCACTCAACAGTGCCTTCTCCGACGCAACAGCGCAGTGGGTCCGCTCCCACAGCTGAATGCCCTGGAAGCGCCGAACCCCAAAGTGCAGAGCCCGATGGGTGTCCATTTGACCCGAAGCGAAAGCCGCGAAACTTGGAGCATGAGTTTGGAAGATTGGTTATCGAAGAAGGTCGGAGTCGATACGTCAGCAACCGGCTTTGGGCAAGCTTGGGAGACGAGGTAGGCTTGTACCCTTGGTTTAACCATGTCTACTCGTTTCACTTCAGCGTACTCAATACTAACTTGGCATTAGATTGAAGAGCTTCAGGACCTGTTGGACCCTTCATCGTCTGAGGATGAAGATCATCCCTCCCCGGCGTCTTCTTCGACTCATTCAACGAACCACGATGGGTTCCTGTTTGGATTCTACTCGCTTTCACATTCACTTCGTAGCTTCCATCCCCCACCAATGAAAGTGCCCTTGCTTTGGCAGGCCTATTTGGAGAATGTGGATCCATTGTTACCCATTGTTCATAAGCCGTCGGCTAAGCAATTATTTACGAACGCCACTGACCATCCCGACTCGCTGGACAAAAACTCCGAAGCTTTGTTACTCTCGATGTATTTCGTAACGATAGTAAGTTTGACACCGGAACAATGCCTTACTCTGCTAGGAGAAGAGCGCGACACTGCCGTGAGTCGATATCGGTTCGCTGTCGAACAGGCACTTTCTAAGGCGAACCTTTTAAATACTCAAAGCCTGATGCTCCTGCAAGCTGCTGTGATTTTTCTGGTTGCGGTACGCCGAGAAGATGATACCAAATTTGTTTGGTCTATGACTTCTCTCGTCATCCGACTGGCCCAAGGCCTAGGACTGCACCGAGATGGAACGAACTTTGGTCTCAAACCCTTTGAGACGGAGATGCGGCGACGATTGTGGTGGCATATCGGACTGCTGGACATTCGGTCATCCGAGGATCATGGCACCGAGACTCAAATTACCGAAAGAATGTACGATACGCGGCTTCCATTGAATATCAATGATGATGACATCTACCCTGAGATGCAGGAGCCACCTGAAGAGAGGAATAGTTTTACCGAAATGAGTTTCAGTCTCATGCGCTTTGAGATCACTGTTGCCCTTCGGCGGGTGAGCTATACATGTCCAAATACTAATATTCCAGGACCTCAACAGCCCTCCCCTGAGAAATGCGGCAACTTGATCCAAATCGTGAACAAGCGTATCGAGGAAAGGTATATCCAACATTGCGATATGAACGTTCCGATCCAATGGGTCACTGCGACAGTTGCTCGCCTTATCCTGACAAAGTTGTGGCTGGTGGTCCACCATCCGATGACAAGGCCATATCAGGGGATAAACTTGACCAACTCTTCCCGCGAAAGTCTCTTTCTTACTTCGGTTGAGGTAGCTGAATTTGCATGTTTGTTAACGTCCGATAAGAACACACAGAAATGGGACTGGATGTTTGCAATTAATATGCAGTGGCATGCGATTGCCTTCGTCTTGGCCGAACTCTGTGTGCGTCCCATAAATCCTCTGACTGAGCGGGCTTGGTCCGCCGTGAGCACACTCTATGGGAGATGGTTGCAGACAGCAAAACATAAAAAAGGCATGCTCTGGCGGCCGCTCGCCCGGCTGATGAAACGAGCAGCCGATCACCGAGCTAAGCTACAGCAACAGATGCATACTCAGCCTGGGCCCGGCCCGGCCACGTCTTCCAGTACTGCATCTCTCAGCATTCCTGAAGGGCCGAAGATTATGGATCCCCCAGTTTTGCCACGCATCCCAGATTTCCAGTTTTCACCCAGCACCTTGCCTGTTACTACATCGAGTAACCCATCATTGGGTGACATCGATTTCAGAAAAGGAGGACCAATGGGAGTGATGAGTGACTTGTTCCCTGAGGTGGACTGGCTTTCTTTGCCGACGCCTGGAGATTCTCTTGGTCAGCAACCGGCTGCCAATCCGGCGCCAGCGATTAGTATTCCCGAGGGAACTACTCTGCCACCTGAGTTCCAACAAGATTCGTCTAACTTGCAGCTCAACTGGGACGAATGGGATCAAGTGATGCGCGATTTTCAGATGGACATGCAAGATGTACAGCCCACAAATCCTATGGGCAACATCCCAAACAATGTTTCGGGCTGGTTTACCTGATGAATAGACACCTAATGTTACCGGGCCTGGGTGTGCCTCATTGATGCCTCGACTGTGACCCTGGCGGTCACTCTTACGTTCTATCCTCCTCAGGTGCAGGTTGACAAAAAGTCTGGTTTGCATGATGGTTATCTATACCAGCTCTCACCTCTTTAACTCCTGTAATGCGAATGCCTCTCACCTCTACCTCTTGGCTTGGTTCACGTCATGAAAAAACTCTCCAATCATAATGATATACGATCTACGATGTACGACTGCGTGGTGCTCTGTCCAGTTGATCTGGGTTTAGGGGGTTACACGCTCTATGACATAGTGGCCCGCAGTCTATGATTCCCTGTATTATAGTGCAATGTATAGTATGCCACATTGAACCCATGGGCTAAAAAAATGATACCTATACTTTCCAATAACAAATAGCCACCTATCTTCAATAAAGAAAATAAAGATACACTTATCCTCCCGATCATTGCAACGTCTTACGTAGTACGCGTCTCGGACTATAAATCACGTGATCTGAAACCGGAACCAATGCCGCGGCCACAGTGTACAGTATTGTACACAGTAGCTTCATCAGCGACCCCCAGCAACGCCATCAGTCCGCTCCTCGCGCGAGAAACATACACACCACCAACGCCGCCATGCCTGTGAAACGCACCACCGCCGCCACGGCGACTCCCACCGGGACCAAATCCCTCTCCTCCGGCCCCAAGACCCTCACGGCCAACTCCTCCGTCTCCGACATCATCCACACCGTCTGGCAGCAGTACCTGGCGACCACGCCGCAACGAACAATGCTCCTGGATGTCTTCATGGCATTCCTGGTTCTTGTCGGTGGTATCCAATTCGTCTACTGTGTTGTTGCGGGCAACTATGTACGTTTGATATATTCTACTTTTCCCTCAGACTACGATATACTACATACATACATACATCATTGCTACCGGTGTCTTGACTATTTCCGATGGGCCATTGATATACAATCGTTATTATTGGAATAAGGAGATAAAGATGATATGCTAATCGATAATCCAAAACAGCCCTTCAATGCCTTCCTAAGCGGCTTCTGTGCTGCTGTCGGTCAGTTCGTCCTCACGGCTAGCTTGCGTATGCAGACGAGTTCCTCTCCTTCCCAGGGTTCCGGTAAGACGCCTTCGAAGGGAAAGGATGGGAAGAGTGTTGATAAGGGTGGGGTTTCGCATGAGAGGTGAGTTGAGTCATTTTACTTCTTTCCTTTTCTGTCTTTATCTGGTTCTTGGTTTTGGTCCTGGTTGTGTTGGGTATGTATGCTGACGTTGGGTGCTGGGTAGGGCGTTTGCGGATTATATCTTTGGGAGTTTGATCTTGCATTTCTTCTGTATTAATTTTATTAACTGATTGATTGAATGGGCTTTTGGTATGGGGTTGTGGTGGTTGGTGGTTGTGAAGGGATTTAGTTAGTTTCCCTGGTGGATTCTTTGTGTTTATTATGGTTTGTTAGGGTTAGATTAGATGGGGAATCCATTGATGTGGTTGGTTCCCTTTTCTTTCTTTCTTTTTCGATAGGTGTTTGGTTGGGTGTTTGGGTGTGGAGTGAGAAGCTATTGATGCAATCTCCATAACGCCTTTTGTATTTTATACCGTCCAGTCCGTAACCGACTCATGCAATGCCTAATCAGGGTATATAGTAGTAGTGTAGTCTATGCGTATACTGTACAGTCCATGCAAGTTGCAACCTTCTAAAATGCTCGTCCGGGTCGTCTCTTCACCTGTGGTTTCTTGACCACGCTGCCACCACCACCAGAGCCATTCCGCGATGTGGACGATGCTGTGACACCGCCAACCTTTTTGCCGGTGATGACTGGACGTCGCACGGCAGAACCCCCCACCTCGACTTCTTTCTTCCGTCTTGATGGGTCGTTCCGCTCGATTTCTCTCTGCTTCTCTGCTGCAGCCCGTTCACGGTCTGCGGCGATCTGAGTCTCGATCTCCATGCGGCGATTGAATTCAAGTTCTGTTACGCGGCGTTCCCGCTGCGAGTATCCTTTTTCTTTGACAGAGTAGAAGACGCCTCCGAGTTCAGCGAGCCACTAGTACAGATATTAGTTTCACGCTTTTGAAACGGGGGATTGGATAGCAACTTACGTGAGGATCCACGGCAGTGACAGTGGACATGTACTCCTTGCTGGTTAAAATCAATTCATGGTAGACCACATACTCGGGCACATATCCCAGACCGTACAGCGCGCTGGTTGGATGCAACTGCATGGTCACACTGGTCCGCAGATTGATGAACTCGCCGATACCCTTCACCTTCGCAGCTTGATGGTAGAATCCAGAGCAAATGCATTTACGGATCACATCCCAGTCTGTTCCGCAGCTGACGAGCGGCATCTTCTGCACGGTCATGATGTCATGAAGTTGTTCGCGGACTTCCTTGGCTCGCCGCAGGGCCTTCGAGTGAAGAAAATGTTTGATACACCAGCCATCTGAATAGCCATTGGTTCTCCATTGGGTATAAACATGGAGCAGCGTCAAGTGGTCTGATTCGGGGACGAAGAATTTCTCACGGGCTGCATCCGACTCTTCCATGCGCTCTTTGGGACGGTAGAAGACACTCGGCACAGACAACATAGATACAATGGTCAGCATTTCCTCACTGCACTCGTAGTTCTCGGCGGCCGTTATGAGAAGCTTGGCGAGCGGTGGGTCCATGGGGAATGGTGTCATCTGACGTCCCAACGGCGTGAGATCACCGAGGTTATCCAGCGCACCCAAAGACCAGAGCTCGAAGAGTGACGTTGAGATGGTTTCCTGTGGCGGCGGATCCATGAAGTCGAAGTCTAAAAGGTCCTTGACCCCAAGAGACTTGAGAAGAAGAACCGTGTTGGACAAGCTGGTACGCTGGATTTCAGGTATAGTCTGTATATACAACTCATTCTTGTATGCCACCTCGGTGTAGAGACGGTAAGCTTTGCCAGGCCCTGTCCGTCCCGCACGCCCGGAACGCTGGTTGGCATTGGCCTGTGAGATCGGCGTGATCTGCAGTGTATCCATACCCATTCGGGGATTGTAGACTTTCAGCTTCGAGAAACCGGCGTCAACGACATACATGATACCGTCCACCGTCAAGCTGGTTTCAGCAATGTTCGTGGCAACGATCACCTTCCGTACGCCTGGGGCCGCTTTTTCGAAAATCTTCGCCTGTTGTTCTGCCGGCATTTGACTGTAAATGGGTAATATGCTAAGCTTCGGTGGGTCATTCAACAACTTCAACCGCTCATCGACTAACTCGCAAGTCGCCTCGATATCCTCTTGGCCCGTCATGAAGACAAGGATATCGCCGGGACCTTGAGAAACGTGGATGGCCAAGACCTGCTTGACCGCACTATCGACGTAATCCTCACAGGGTGTACGGGAGAAGTGGACATCTACCGGGAATGTCCTTCCAGGGATAATAAACTCTGGGGCACCACCAAAGAATCTTGAAAAGCGTTCTGCATTCATCGTGGCTGAGGTGACGATCAACTTCAGGTCCCTTCTCCGAGCTAATACCTTTTTCAGAAGCCCCATCAGCACGTCGGTATTCAGAGCTCTTTCGTGTGCCTCATCCATGATGATGCATGAATATTTGTCGAGGTCAGGTTGGGCTAGCGACTCTCGTAGTAGAACACCATCGGTCATATACTTGATGACCGTCTGATCGGTCGTACAGTCTTCAAATCGAATAGCATAACCGACCAGGTCACCCAAATCGACCTCCATTTCCTCACTAACACGCTTTGCGACACTCATGGCCGCCACTCGACGAGGCTGTGTGCAACCGATCATGCCGAACTTCGAATAGCCGTCTTCGTGTAGGAACTGCGTCAATTGGGTTGTTTTTCCCGAACCTGTCTCACCAACAACCACAATCACCTGGTTATCCCGTATGACTCGTAATAAGTCTTCTCTCACGGCGAAAGCCGGCAAGTATTCTCTCTGTTCGCGAAGCGTCTTGCTCTTGCTAAATGAACTCTGACCACCCTCATCTTTCTTCAAATGCTTTGCAAACTTATTACCATGTTTGTATGTTTCCTCCACAGGTAGCGCGACAGCACTGTCACCTTCGTCTTCCTTGACCCCCATCAGATTCCCAAGTGCCGTTCCCGCCATTGTCGTCGCCTCTTGCGCTTGTTTCTGTCGCTCTCTCTGTTGACGACGCTCCCGCACGACCTTGCTTCCTTTCCGACTGAATACAGCCATATCACTCTGCGGATCACGTACGGCTGAAATGGGCTCCAGCTGCTTGGTAAAGATCGTGCGGCCATCGAGGAAAGGCGGGCGGAGGTCATGGACGAGCAAGTGTACACGAGTACCCTCATCATCTTCGGGCATGAAATCCCCATCGAAGTCTCGTCGTTGGGCGACTCCAGATGTGAGCATTCGGTTCGTTTCCCAGTTGTCGATGTCTTTGCGCTTCGCGTCGCGAAGCGGTGGCGGTAGGTTGGAGCTTTTCAGCCGTTTGGCTGGGGGCATGTCGTTGCTTGCCATTGTGAAGATGTAACTCGATGTCGAGTTATAACAATATTTACCGAATTGAGGGGCCCCGAAAGGTGTCGAAAATTTCGCAAAGGGCCGCCGGTTGCCTGCCCGAAGCCCTGTGGTGAGGTTGAAGCGGAAGAGATGATTGATAGGAAACAATTGATTATCGCCGATAAACGAACAAATTATGCAAACAGATGCGTAGTGTCACGTGCTATCAGTAACCACATTGAGGGGGTCAAGCTCAGTGGAAAAGAAAAATGATATCACACACTAGATTCACGTAAAATGTAGTTGGCAACTTCTGCGTATCATTAGTGTAGAGATATTGTCTCTGTGGTGGTCTCAATCTGGCTTAGTTTGGTGGTACCCCATAGTATAGTGGGATCTTCGCGGACAAGAACACTGCGCGAAACATCAACTCCGATATCAAACGCCCCGCCCCGCAACTCCAGCTTTGCAACAACGCGCTGTTACGACTCGCAGACAAAAATGGCCAGCCAACAGCAAGTAAACCCTAAGAGGCAACAGGGTATGCTTATCAATTTTCTATGACTGCGAGAGTACGAGAGATTCGAAGCTAATGCGGCGCAGAGCTCCAGCTCCAATACTCGAATTACAAAAACACACTGCAACAGATGGCGCAGAAGATTGGAGATATTGAGCAGGAAGCTGAGGAACATAAGTGAGTCTACCTGGCTATTTTTCTTCGAATACATCGGCGAACTATAGATAGTTTAGAATTGTCTAATAATATTGACATTTGACGTTTACATCTAGGCTTGTCATCGAGACACTCGAACCCCTCCCTGAAGAGAGAAAGTGTTTCCGCATGGTGAATGGTGTTCTGGTTGAGCGGACAATCAAAGACGTCCTACCCACGTTGAAGACCAACTCCGATGGCCTGAAGCAAGTGTTGGAAGAGCTGTTGAAGCAATACAAGTCTAAGCAGACGGAACTGGACAACTGGAAGGTTAGTTTATTTTCGATCGCTGTTCGAGATTTAACAGAGGTCTCCATTGGGGAATGAAGTATGGGGGCTAACCTGTCTTACTATACAGAAAAAGAACAATATCCAAGTCGTACAACCTTGAACCCAATTTGATTTGTATTAGCGATTCGTTATCTCTTTCTACGCCCCTTTCCTAATGTCTGTATTGGTTCATCGGGAAATAGAGGGTGAACAAAATGGCGTTACCAGGAGTCTGAAAAGAAAAAGGTCCGAATGTCTTGACAGGTCTTCGTAGCCTTTGCGCTAGAGCCGCGATGGAAATCACCTACGTCGCGAAACCGGCCACATAGTCCAGTGGTGTGTACGACGCCAGCCTATGGAACTAGGTAGGCGTATGAGAAACGACTGGATATATATGCTTACTCGCTCCTCTGCCTATACCACAGGCAGGAACTGACGCTCGTGGATTGAAATCTGTCATTGTAAACTATTCTTCCTCGGTTTTCTAGATGCTCTAGCAGAGCAAATCAAACCAGCCTTTTCAGTAGACTATCCATCTCTTCTCAACCATTATCGTTGCCCTTATCTGCACCCGGTTGAATGGGCTTTTTATTCCCTGAAAAGATACCTTGGACCTAGCCAATATAGATCCGCGTAACTAGAAAACATTTGCATATCTAAAGCATTGGTGACGATGAGTTCGGATCGGGTCTCTTCCAAAACAACATCTCTTATCAATGCTTACCAGGCCTGTTGTAGCATTCGTTGGTTTTCCTGCTACGCCGAACCCTTTATAGACACCTCGTCGAGCCTTCTCGTTGTCGTCTTGAATTTTATTTTTCCTTCATATCCACCGAGCGGGACTCAATAATACTCATTCTGGCGCAGTCCTCCATCGACGGCGTCTTTTTGTCACATCTCTCGTTGAGCCTTTCGCCATTTTCTCCCAGTAATTCGCGTTCTGATCTAGTTTCCGAGCCTGATAGCTCTTAGAAGCCTTGTATTTTTTTTTTTGCTTTTGAGTCCAAGGTCAAACAGCACGAGTTCCTTTTTTAACCTTACCCTTTCGAGCTTTCGCCTTGTGCACTTTGTTTGCTTTGTTTGTTAGCATAGTGCTCACTTGAGAGGTGCTTGGTCATGAAGAGATGTATGAATACAGCTAGGTTCGTGGATGTAATAGCTCTGGGAAGGAGTGGAATAGGTCCGAGGGAGTCAAATATTGTGTGGGGTTGAAGGGGACAGCAGACGGCAGTACGAGAGTGAGGACACGGATCAGAGACGAGATAGTGAAGTGTTCTCGTAGTGAGAGTTACATACAGACGATGCCCTTGGTTCGGAAGTGCCATGAGAGGTGGCTTGCTTCGAAGTACAGGAATAGTGTAGATTGAGATATTCCTTCTATCGTTCCTCATTATTAGTGCATTGACGGTCTCTGTGTTAGCCTCAAAGTATTATCTCGTCATAATATGAGCTATGCTAGCCTTGGGGTGGCTGGTTTTACTACTTTACGTAGATGCATATGAAGGACTCCATGTTCTGCTCTTCAGAAGCCCACAGAGGCTCAAAACTCTGCAGGGCATCTGTCGAGAAAGGTATCACAAAATACAGCATTCTATCGTTACTTTGCAGAGGGGGGGAGGGGCATATTAGAGATTAAAACAATCCTGTGCAGTGGTCAACCAGACTTGGCTACTGCAAAGATATGACCACTGTCCTGTTGTAAATGAGACAAACAGATCCTCGGAGACATATGCGGCGAGATACAGAGCAATGCGATGTTGATGACGCCACGGCAATAGCGTACTGTTGGGTTTGCATGTAAATGGCAAACAACCACATATCATGTAGTTCGACAGGTATACACTGCCAGCTGTATAGTGTTTGGCGTAGGAGCCAATCATGGGACTGCAGGGAGATAGTGTCAGAAAGTAGGTTGTTTCAGAATGACATGCCGGTCTACCACTCCGGTAAGATCTCGTCTGATCACTTTCTATCCCCCACATTCTGACTGGTTGCTTCATGTCAGCCTCGGCGAACTTGCCGATGAACCTGCATACTCTGGAGTAGAAGGCAGACTGGACGGACAATCCCACATGCCCTTTTTCAGTCCATACATCATGGGTGATGAAGCATGTACAGGTTTCGCGCGGGGACCCTGAGATAGGGCATACATGACCGACTCTTGGGTAGAAAAATGTGATTGATCCACCGGCTCCAGAAACAGTCGATGGATGGATGCCTTGCAACACCACGCTGGTCTTGGGCTGCAGGTGGGTGGCTGGATGCTGCAGGTTTGCCTGATATAAAAATATCCAGGCATACAAGGCCAACTGTTAGTCCACCTTGTCTTTATTCACAAAGTTGTTGTTGATTTGGATGCCTGATCCGGTATTCCATTCGTTTTCTTGCATCGGATGTATGTGATAAGCGGGGCAGACTAGGTAATAGACAGAACCCAAATGACAGACTGAGCCACTAGGAACAGAGGATCCGAGGGTTTGATCTGGTGACAGGAGATACTCTAGTCAACCTAGTACTTTGAGAGAGTATTAAGTACCGCTCTGGTCAAACCAAAACTGGCCAATAAAGACGCTGAAAGCGAGGTTTTCTCAGTAGTATGTACTTTCAAGAAGTAGTAGTATTGGTACTGCTCCACAGATGAACCCGGTGTCATCATACATCACGTGTGTTACGTTTCTAATACACACCCCTCTGCATCCTGGGTGGAGCCATAGCCAAAGAAGAAGATTGATACCGGAGTTCTCTGTATGAGGATGGTATTGATTTCGCAGAGAGAGATGGAATCCTGAGGCCATCCACTTCTTTTGGCCTTGTCCATCTCCCGTCACGGTCACTGTCTCTCTCTCTCTCTCTTCCTCACTCGCAACACTCTCTTTCTGCATCCTTTCTCGTCCTCCCCCTCAGTCAATCTATCACTCGATTTCAATCCGAACCATCATCAAACCATATTTTCTTCCCGTCGGCAATTCTCCATTTCCCCGTTCCTTCGCGGTCTGTGTGGAGGAGAGGATCATTTTCCATAATATCATCCACTCTCATTGGTTTTTAGTATTAGCCAGTGATCGTGCTTGACTGTCAGGAACTCCTGGTTCGCCAATTGATTGCCTGCGCGCATCCCCAGTAATTATCACTGTTATCTACTGGTCCAGAGAACCAACCACACCCTCTCAACCAGCATTCGTGTGGCTCCCTAAAGCAAAATAACCCGATCGCCGAATCGTCCTGGTTCCTTGAACGTTTCCACCCCCCATCTGAGCAACGTGCCACTGTACTGTGACCCACTGGTTACCTTTCGTGTTGCATTACCCGCGTCACGTCCCGCTTTCCCAGATCTCGCCCGTATTGGAGTGGACGTTACCACTTGCTGCAGTTTGTAAGTCTAACTCTTTCCTGACTCGGCCCCAACGACGCCCTGGAGGTTCCAGAAGATCGGTGCGCCATCCTCGTCTCTGGGCATCAAATCAGATTTAGTCCAACCCCCAAAATTACCAAAATACCCCAAAACAGTCATAATAATCCCCCCAAAACAAGCTCTCCTGCCGCGCTTCTCATATGATCATCGTCGAATAACCATCCCGGTGGACCTTAACTTACATACTGCCAGCAGAGCTGTCGCGGAAGCATTGCCAATCCCCCACACGCGCTGACATTTGCTCCTCATCCTTCCCCATTTAGGCTGCTGTGAAGCGAATCCAATCGCTGCCCAGCCAGGTACCCTCTTCCCTTGGCGCAAAGCTATCCTCGCGTTCAGGGCCGAAACTCATCGCGCGCCGCCCGCATCGGTGACGTGGTTTGCCAACAGAGCAAATAGCATCAGTCGTTCCATTCTAAATCCAGGACCCGCTGCGCGCCCTGAAAACAGCTAAAAATCATGTCGTCGACCTCTCCTTCGAAAGAACCTGAAGTGGAACCTGAAGTTCAATCGGGTGAAGAGCAGGAACAAATGGACAAGGAACAACAAGACCAGGCACAGAACCAGGGAGAGTTTGAAGTGAAGGAGCAGGATAGGTGGTTACCCATTGCCAATGGTTAGTTGCGTTCCCCTGCAGCTTCTGATTTGCGCGTACCTTACGGCTTGCCTGCTGGTCAACAGCGGTCTTCCCGACTACATTTGCCCACCGCCCATACAAGTCATATTACAATTTTTTTCCCTTCCTTTTACTTCTCAATTCTTTCCCTTTCTCCCTCATACTCTATTCTCCCTTTTGTCAAAAGTCGTCGTCCTTTGCTCCTATTTATTTTGATTCTCCCCTCTTTGCAGGGCAAGCATGCCTACTCTCCCTTGATGCGCCAATTGAGTCTTTTACTCGATGCGCATCTACGGATATTTTGCGTGCTATCGGAATTGATTGCAACGGGGATGTGCTAACGTATAGTTCAAAGTTGCCCGCATCATGAAATTGGCCCTGCCGGACAATGCCAAGATTGCAAAAGAAGCCAAGGAATGTATGCAAGAATGTGTGAGCGAGTTCATCTCATTCATTACCAGTGAAGGTTAGTATGGCTGTCTTATCAGTTTGCCAGTAAAAATTCGCCGGCGTAACCTGACTGGAGTCACAGCGTCCGAGAAGTGCCAACAGGAAAAGCGCAAAACCGTCAATGGAGAGGACATCCTGTTTGCCATGACCTCGCTGGGTTTTGAAAACTATGCGGAAGCCCTTAAAATCTATTTGTCGAAGTACCGTGAGGTGAGACCTGTGCAACGCTCTGAGTTCCCTGCCCTTCCACCAGCCGTCGGCAGTGTTCTCGGGCAGGATGTACAATGCTGATTAACTTCATAGACCCAATCTGCGAGGGGTGAGCATCAGAACAGGCCAACCAGCAGCGGATACGCCTCTGGCGGACCGGTCGGAGGCGTAAGCTCTGCTCCAGGAGGACGTCCGGCAACCGCGGGAGGATTCCCCGATGCTGCTGATAACACCAACAGCATCATGAATCCAAGCTTAGATCCCACTGAACAAGATCCCTCTGCCTATGGGTACCCGCCCATGGTGGGCCAGCCGCACAATGGAACGGCTGGCGATTCCTATTAATGTCTGTGCACGTGAGATCTGAGGAACCAACAGCTTTTCTCCAGTCAAAGATCGATTGACGTTGCACTCAACGCAGCTTTAGGACTTAGGAAGCCAACCTTGTGTTATTGCCAGGCCCAGATCTTTTAGACCGGGCGAAAGGTCTTTTCTTACCTTTGGAGCGTCTCCCTGTACAGCATCTTAATGACGTCGTACGATGCAATGGGTTATTTATGGGATATTTATGGATTGATTACGAGTACAGAGGTATAAAGAGAGCTGCGAAGGGTCGGCGCGTGTTCTTGTTTTCTTTTTTGGGGGTCAATGCCTATGCGATGTCTTCTTGGACTCAGAACAAGACTTGTACCATTGCTTGTAAAGTGGGCCACTCCAAAACTCCTTTACGTTTTTCTTCTACAGTCATATCCCTCATTTGCGTGCTTGGGCTGGGTGACGTGTCGGGCTCACATCGCTTCGACTCAGCTTCTGATTGTATTTAGTGATTCCAGTTGATTATTTTTTTTTCTCAAAGTATGAAACAGTGTAGGAGGTACCGATAGAGAGAATGAATTAGGACCTCACGGTCCTCGATGAATACCTGAGCAAACTTTTACATTTGAATTTCAAGAGCTCGATGTAGTTTGCACTTGTGTGTAGTTATCCGAAAGGTTGTATGTATCATGTGTAATCCATTATAGTCATATGATCATCAACAAAGACGAAACAGGTATCATAAAGCATCGCCATTCTAGTCAAATCCAAAGGAACAAAAAGAACCGAGATATGTCCGCCGGGTAAGTATGTATTTATCCATGCATCCATCCTCCATCCTGGAGAAGATCAGACATGGGAGTTTCCTGCCAATATATTTGGCGCCATTCATCTTCTAACTCTGGCAATCCTTCCATGGGAACGGGAAGAACGGACTGATCCGGGTCAGTAAAGGAAAAGAGCTGTCGCCAATCCAGGAACTCTCTAGGTTGGTCTATTGGGTCCACAGAAGCCAGATGGCTAGACGGGATCCAGCTGTCGAATGGCTGGTTCTGATGTGGACTCATGGTGGTTGGGGGCATACGCGGAGATTCAGGGGTAGGAACTTCGTATGGAGGTCGCGGCTCGGTCTGGGCGCTCTGTATAGTGGTATTTGAATTGAGATTCGGGGTGGGGGTGGGATGAGGATTAGAGGGATTAGTTGTGTTTTTATTTTGATCATGTGTGCTGAATCGTCTTGGTCTTTCGCTGGTAGCCATTCGCAAGTCCTCCTGGAGTCGTTTAGAGTCTTGAAATAACCTTAAGATGGTGTTGGCGTGAGACCAATACTCCGCAAGTTCACGGAGAGAATATGAGGCCGAGTCGAAGCGGCGCAAGGCGTTGATTGCGAGGACAGGATTTGAGAATCGAAGTTCCACCCGAACTTGAATCATTGCTGTGAAGAGCGTATGCACTCCAGAGTACCACAAAAACTTCAGCCGGTCGTTGAGGCGGAGTTCCTCGAATATGGAAGCGATGACTCCAGCGGCTGCACTGCAGATTTCTGCGTCATGCGGACCGTAGTCGTCTGAATATGCGGAAGCTCTTGGATGTGGCCGATGAAGAAGAATCAGGAAGTTGTTATATGTCAGATGAAGCATGGCAGACCACGGATCCATATCGGAGGCTCGTAAGCGTAAACTGTCTGGCAGCTTGAGGGACCAATTCGCTAGGGCTTCGTCTGCTTCTTGCAAGGCGGCTTTGCGGCGCTCAGCGCTGACTCTCAACCCAAATCGTTCTCGCACGATATACGAGATCATTGTACACAGTTCTGAGAAGTGAATAACATACTCAGCTTGCACTCGAGAACCACACCCTTCAAAGTCAGAAGGGGTCAAAGGGGAGACATCTGAGTCCTCAAGGTTGCTAATGTAAGCTTTGGGTTAGAGTACGAATTCCCAGATCCGGACGATAAACGAATAGAACTTACATAGCTTGTGGTCGGCCATATGACAATGACACCATCACATCAAATTGGACCAGAATGTACCATAACCTTCTCCACATCCGGCGATCGCGAGGTACAAATTTGCTAGATACCGGGTTACGGTGCATACCAAGGCCTGTGGCGATTCTAGCAGCTACTCCCACCCAGTAGTGGGCATTAGCCGCTACGTCGTCATCAGCACTGTCCGAGTGCCATGTCATGAGCAATGCAGCTTGAACCATAATATCACGATTGCGTTCAATACGACTGTCGAATAGCCATTTGACACGACGGAAGAAGATTTCCTTCAGCGCATCTCGCTCTGCTTTTGGACGTGTGACATGGGCCCCGACAAGCAAAATGGCTTGGAGAAGTAATATTGGAGGCGGATCGGCGGGGTCACGATTACGATATTGAGTCATAAACAGATCCTCCTCAATAATGGGATACCCTGGGTTTACGTGCATAAAGTACGCCTCTACCAGCTCATCAGCAAGGGCTGGTTCTGGCAGTGTGAGGGCATCCATAAGGAGCTGGTCATGACCTGTTCTCAATTGCCGTCGAGGAATTTCATTGCCCGCAAAGTGATACACATCGTCGTCTTTATCTCGCTGTTGCCGGATCAAGAATGACATATTCGAAAGTTCATGACCAACATAGATTGCCCTCACACCCCTTTGGATTTCTCGACTGCCAGACTCCTCCTCATCAATCAGCTTCACGAGTCGCTTCTCCAAATCTGCGTTGTTTTCTAGTTCCATGGACCGGTCGGCACCCGGTTGGCGAGTGAAGGTTTGGGTTTCCGTAATCGGTTGGGAACCACGGTTGTTGGATAGATGGTTACCATTGGTGTAGCTGGAGTGTGGTGATTGAATGATTTGGGCACCGGCTGCGACAGGACTCGTCACGTCGGGTTGGACGCCCCGAAAGGCAGTTGTGAAGGCATTCGGCTGGATAGGTGTGGACGGTAATAGCTTGGGAGTAGAATCGGAGTCAGGGGGCGGACGACAGCGAATGGGGACTGGATCAAGAATGGAGCGCACAGCCAGGCGTTTTTTCTTCTCATGGATGCGGCAATCGGCCTTTCCCGCAGAGCGACAATTCGAGCAAGGTAAGCCGACAATGCGAGCATCGCATCGGACTTTGCGCCGATGACAGTGAATACAGGCTGCGGAGCCTAAATCGCGGTGTGTCAGCATATTCACACACACACACGGAAGTATCATGATGGGTGATGACTGTGCTGCGTACCTGACTTGCGTTTAGTCACACCATTGCCGGTGGATGGTTGGCTGTTATGCGCGGTGGAGGACATAGCAAAGCATCGACGCGGGTTCAAGGTCCGAGGACTAGCAACTTCATCCTTGATAATCGGAGCAGTCCTAGGGTTGAAGGAATTGCTTGTTTTCAAGACATGATTAAGGAGAGAGGAGCAATGGGGATTGTGAAA
Organism: Aspergillus flavus; assembly: GCF_009017415.1. Lineage (NCBI taxonomy): Eukaryota > Fungi > Ascomycota > Eurotiomycetes > Eurotiales > Aspergillaceae > Aspergillus > Aspergillus flavus. The sequence continues at coordinate 4,759,110 of NC_092409.1, read as the reverse complement.
CGTAAGAAAATGGGAAAGAGGAGGAGAAATCGATAGAGCCGGAGAACTAGTGGTGGGGCATCTGCCGGCGAGTCTGGGGCAGGTCACGTGTGTGCGGAGAAGTTCCAATTGGGAAAAGATCACGAGATGTCAAGTATTCAATACATAATCCTAATTGATCTTACTGGTACTTTGATCAAAACCTGCCTTGGTGTGCAGATTAACTAAAGCTTGTAAATTTGTAATGAACCCGGTTGTGAGTCCGTTCCCTCGTTGCCAAGTCATACTTGTTTGTATGCTCGTATTATCATTATTATCTATTTCTAATCTTTCAAATATTTATTCTTCTGGTGGGACTCAACCAAGAGATAGTATCTGACTGATAGCCACCATCCACCAATCAGGATCGCTGGATCTATACTTAGGTACTAATTGAGTTCCCTACTAATCTTTCCACTTATCGGCTGTCGGAAACCGACCGTACCACGGATGTCACGCTTATTTTATGCTCGCCGCTACCAAGCAACGTAGACCGGCCTAGTCCCCTTTTTATTCTTAGGATTCTATACCAGAGACCCTTATTAACTACAACCACTGATAATAGTGTCAGTATACCATATTAATAGTAGCTTTAGTGATTATACACACCTCATGCCTCTAATGAGACGTACAGTTAGAGACTTCCTCTGGACGGAGATGGTGCTATGTACTGTACATAGACTAGTCGCACCAAGCGAACCATAATTCTTGGATCACACGCATACCTACCCATTTGTTATATCAGTGAGCTGTCATCTAGGTTTTTATTAAGTCATCTTGGCTCTATGTTCTACACGTCCATTACTCTTGATAACCTCATCCACGACAGGATGCTATGTACAGTGGTACCAACTTATTGACAGGCACGCACCCTGGAACGCTGCTCAGGTATACCAATATGATCAACCGAACACGAATTTCTTCCAATTTTCGGCAAGCTGTTGAACACCTTGGCGCAAACCCCATCCACGCAACTCGCAGATCTGCCGAGCGACTTCTTCCAACAAGTCATCCATCTGCTGCCCAGCGGTGTGCAAGTCACTTTCTATGAGGATCCTGTCATCCGGTAAGGCTTTGATGACTTCGACGATCTTTTGGGGCGACGGTCCGTTGAAGTTGATCACAGCGGAGAATGAGAAATACACGTCTGAAGGGTTTGACGGATTTAAGAATTGCTTTAGAGGTTCAACGGGACCTGAATACGAATGCATACAGATTCTTGGCGGGAAAGGAAGCGGTGACTCTTTGGCCATGGTCAAGTTTTGTTGCTCTTCCTCCGCATCACTCTGCGTGTGGGCATCTGCAGCACTGTGACGCCGTGCCCTCTCCCGTCTCGACGGCTTCTTTCGCTCATGGCCTGTCCACAACTTCTTGAAAAGATCAAATACTGCTCCGTGGCACTGAACGCTGTGTACAGAGACGGGCCGCTGGAGTTCTCCCGCCAGGCGCAACTGAGCTTCTAGCACTGCCTTTTGATGTTCTAACTGAACTCTATGGGGAGAAAGGGCTCGACCTTCGCGAGACCCGGGGGTCATCTGTGGATCACGACCCTCCTTCTCATGCTGCGTCCAGGCTTGGGGAAGTCTAAAAGCACGGTCAAGGCCAATCTCTCCCACAAGAGCGGCGGGATGGTTTAGCAACCGCTCGCGTGTTTCTGAGATAAGCTGCGAAAGTGGTTTGGGGTTAGGTAGAGCTGATATAAAAGTATCCGCTGGTGGTGGAGTCAAGACGTTGCTATAGTGCGCCTGTTTCTTGTCAGATGCCGATGTGACTTCGGTTTCTGTCTTCCCCATATCGTCAAGAATCTGGTGGGAAAACCAAGGATGCCAGCCAAAGCAAGGTAGCACACGTCCAATACTTTGTCCCGGAAGGGATGGTAACTGTCCACCTGTGAGAGTTGCAGCAGTCTGGTGTACTAGTTCTTGGTCTTCTCCCCGAGTAGCCATGACTGTGAGCGTGGTTGCCCTCATTCTAGGAATCTCCGCAATGGATGACATAGTATCGGTGGGATGACAATGGGCATCGAACACCCCAATATCCCAGGGAAAACCTGTCCCATCTTGAGTTTCCTGATGTGCCATGCTATTTAGAATTGTGTTGACAGAAATGTTTTATGAGGTCAGAAAGGCCCAATAAATACCGGCTCTGGGACTGTGATGTAATGAATCGTTTAGTTTCGTCCGCGGCCCTATAAATTGCTGCCTGAGGCGGCGGCTCGTCACATGCTGCTTCTCCGCATTTTATGGTTATTGTTCACCAAAGTAAGCCGATGGATCGAGTACGACAAGGATTTTCCTTTTCTTTTTCTTCTTTGCCTCCCTCTTCAATGATTAAAATGTCTTCTTCTTGACGATTCGTATCACACAGTTTGGTATTGCATAGCGTTATTAACTTGCTATCTGCTACATCTATCCCTCAGTTTAGAAATCAAGTACTATATATTCTCTACCAGTCTTCATGTCAACCACCACTTTCTTTACATTACCATTTCTCGCCCTCGTCTCCATACCTCTCGTCATATCGGCTTATATTACTATCTGCTTTTCTGTACTGGCTCTGTTTCTACGGCTTTCTGTGATCTACATCGAACTATGCTATGCGATCATCGCGAATTACTTTGTCATTCCCACTTCTAACACCACGTCCCTCTTAAACTTTGCCCCTTCTGAACCCACGACACCACTAGCTGCTACAACACCAAAGCGCCGGTCATTGGATTACGGCAGGTCCATCCATTTCTCAGACTCCAGTTGCCATCAGTCCAACCCAGTCTCCCCCAGCCATAGCCGACCAGGCCGCGGCCAGCGACGCAACAGTTCACATGTTGAAGAATCAAATGACCTGGACAGTGCGCTCCTCGACATTGACGGACGGCGAACACGAAGAGGAGAGCATCATAAGAATGGTTACTACCCGTCATTGCGGGGCTTTCTCGGCCTGATTAGTGGCGATGAGAGGAGGGACTTCGAGGGCGTAGGTGGATGGCGCTGTTGGGCGTCATCCTCTAAAGTCTATGGACTTCATTCAAGATCCGTGTCTTCATCTTCCAGTAACAGCGTAAGTGAGGAGGCAGACGAGAGGGCCTGGCTTTCTATCAATAATCGGTTGGAATTACCGTCGCAGCCACTCAGTATGAGGAATAACGAGCTTTCGGAGCATTCGCTACCCTGGAGACATAGACAAATATTGGCCAGCCCCGATGAGAGCCACGGTCTCCACCATCGCCGCTCAGCTACCACATCGGTTTTGTCGAGCCTAAACATGCGCACTCCGAACTCATTATCACTGTCTCTATCGATTCGGTCGGAGAATCCTGCATCTGAATCCCGGTCAAGAGCGGTATCGCCACACTCACAGCCTCGACAATCAATAGGAGACATTCATTCCATTATGCTGAGCTCCTCCAATACCAACAACTACGTTGTTAGCCCGGCTGATGGCTCTGGCGGTTACTTCAGTTTACGACCTAGCAGTGGGGTTAGTAGTAGAACCACAACGCCGGGGAGTACGACACCAATTGAAGAAAACAGGTCTCCGAGAGCTATGGGTAGAACCATGGTGCACTACCCTGGTGGTGTGAGATACCGTCGGAGGAGCATATCTGGTCCAAATTCAAGCGCTCGAATCGTGAGGTCTTCCTAGGGCTTGAGCGGGTTAGTGATGGGAAGCGATTTGTTGTGATCATATACCGAGGTTTTCTCTAGGTAGATTCATCAGAGGAGAGCATAGAATCTCTTAAATTCCGTGAATTTTCACAATGAGAACAAAATTGCTAGAAGGTCAGGCAGAGCACATACAAACAGTATATAGAATAGTAGTATGTAGGTACGTACTTCAGCACGTACTGTAGTCGTGTTCTGGTACGATACAATACAATACCCTCGGGATCCGCAATGTTCCATTACGGGACAGTTGAGCGTCATCGTCCTGTTGGGGTTTCCACTTCTCACTTCCGCCCAATCGTTCCTTTGCAATTATGTCTGTTTTATGTTCTATGTATAGTACTTTACTTACATCTGTCTACAGTCCTCCGCCACCTCTCTATTCTAGATTAACTCCTCGCCGAGCCTCAATCCATCGACATTCTTTTTTTTCGTCCTCTGTTCCTTCGTGCTTGTTGTCATCCATCGTTGCCTGCTTCGGGGTTAGTTCGATTGGATCGGACATAAGCGGTTTTTGGCCTCTCATCCGCCCGATATTTGCCTTGCTGGTCTCTACGGGCCTCGATTACCATTCATATAAATCCCGCTGCTGCCCTTGCTTTTCTCCTCGTCTCTTTCTCTGCGGGTGACAGAGAACCTTACTCTGTCACTCCCTGCTCTGCGCGACAAGGTGTCTACCGCGCGACTTTCTTCGCTTACCTCTCAGGTCTCTCGATCCTGGGCCCCATTCGAACATTCACATCTCTTAGCGTCATCTAGCCCCCCTTTCCTTGGTCGCTACGCCTCATCGATGGCCTCGCAATCCTTGGAATCGTCCAAGGACGATATAGCCTCCCACCAGGGCGGTACCCCTCATGCGGCTCGCGGAGCCAGCGCAACCCCGCCACCCTCAGCCTGGTTCCCACTAGGTTACAGAGAAGGCTTCAGTCAATGGGTATGTTGTCAAACCCAGAAATAAGCTCAAGTGTCAGTCACTGAGATGGATTTTCAGTGGTCGAGTCTACCTGCTGCTGCAGCCGAGCATAAGGTTCTGTCATACTTACCCTACCTTCAACACGAACCCCCTACGCATTTGCAAACCGGAAAAACGAGTAATCTCCCAAGTGGCGAACCAGGGAGCTTACAATCGGCTGATCATAGCCAGGAGGGTGAGGTGGCGGCCAATTCACTTAACGATCCCTATGGTCCTCGGAGGTGGCGCTCCAGCATGGTCGAGCTAAGCGGCAAAAATCGAGCTCTCAACGAATTTTCTGTGGAGCGAATTGGGGAGGAAGCAAACCAACACTTGGTTATGGTTCATGGATATGGGGCCGGGTTGGGCTTCTTCTACAAGAACTTTGAGCCTCTGAGCCGACTGAAAGGGTGGCAACTACATGCGCTAGACTTGCTAGGAATGGGTCGTAGCACACGGCCGCCGTTCCGTATCAAGGCGAAAGACCGTGAAGATGCTATCAGAGAGGCGGAGGCTTGGTTTGTGGACGCCCTAGAGGAATGGCGCGTCAAACGCAAAATCGACCGCTTTACCTTGCTCGGCCATAGTTTGGGAGGTTACATGGCGGTCGCCTATGCCCTCAAATATCCAGGTCGCTTGAACAAGCTCATCCTAGCATCACCGGTTGGGATTCCAGAAGACCCATATGCTATGTCAGCAGATATGCCGTCCGAGACCACGATGGCCAAGGAATTTTCCCAGGATCAACGCAACATCGCAGAGTCGGCTTCATCAGTACCACCGGAGACAATCCAGAAAGGTGACAACAATATCCTCCTAAAGGGCCCGCCGACAAGTACTGCTGCTCCCGATCAGCCTCCCCGACGAATGATTCCCAAGTGGTTTGCCTATCTGTGGGAGGCCAACATTTCTCCCTTCAGCTTGATTCGCTGGGCGGGTCCCCTAGGCCCGCGACTTGTATCGGGCTGGACATCCCGACGATTTTCGCATTTGCCTGCGGATGAGGCCAAGGCTCTCCATGATTACTCATATTCGATATTCAGTCAACGGGGCAGTGGAGAGTATGCTCTCGCATACATTCTCGCCCCTGGTGCCTTTGCACGCAGCCCTCTAATCCGGCGCATTCAAGGGGTGGGAAGACAGGTGCTTCAGACGCCCTCATCCTCTACGCAGGAACCTCCCCAAGCCATACAGTCATCTAGCCAGAATTTGTCCCAGTCCGACTCTACCATGGCTTTAGGCTCATCTTTGTCGACGCCCGTCAAGCGCGAAAATGGCCTCCCCATAATCTTCATGTATGGCGATCATGACTGGATGGATGTTAAAGGTGGAATGGCAGCAAAAGCTAAGCTTGAAGAAGAGAAGCGTCGGGTGCTTCAGAACGCAACACCGGAAGAGCGACAGGCGGACCAAGGCTCGGCCAAGGTTGTGGTCATTAAGAATTCGGGCCACCATGTCTATCTAGATGGATGGGAAGAGTTTAACAGCCTGGTTCTGTCCGAGATGGAAGATGTTGGTCGCAAGGATACAAAATAAGACGGCATAGATTTCTTTCTTTTTCATGATTTACTGTTTATAAAGAGCGATTCTGGATTACTGATGTCGGGATTACACGGTGTCAATGGCCGTGGCAAGTGAATATGCATAATGTATACAATTAGAACTATGAATATCAAGGGATTGTAAATCATCATCATGTGACAGTCGAATTGTTCCGAGGGCGATACCGAACCAATACGATACCGACGGTAATCCATCGTCAGCGTCAAACTAAATCCATCATTCCAACAGTTCAACGTTTCCCTTCAGTCCATTTTGTCTGCGCCTTTCGTGCTCTCACTCTTTTACTTCCATGCTGTGAGATAGCGCCTGGCCGTGACGGCCGTGCTGTTCTGATCCTTCAGTGTATTTGTTCTCTGTCCCCTTTCCATTTGCTTTAAGAAGTATTTCTTTTTCTTGAGTGTCCTTCTTCCTCCTCTACTACTGTCGCGGACATGGCCTCCGCAAGCCTGGATCACCTGGTTAAAGGGTCACCGGCTCCTGCAAATCATCTTTCGTCCTCATCAACATCGTCCGACACATTGAATTCTGCTCCACGGCCGTACCCTCAGAACTCTTCCGATCCGTCTTCCCCGCCACGCCCATTAACACCGGACCCGCTGTCCACGTTGCCATCCTCTCCACCTCAGATCTACCTGAACCTGCTTATCCTAGAAAGCTCCCTTCGGGCTCAATACCTTGCGCTGCGAGAACGCCGGCGGCAGAACACGTTCTTTCTTCTACTGCTTGCTGCCTGGATCACCTACTTTGCCTACGCGCTGTTCCTCCGTCCTCGCGAAGATGGCCGCGGGGTAGGCGGCTCCGTGTACTGGGTGGTGGAGATGTGGGAGAAGGTTGCACTGCTTGGAGGAGTAGTCACCGCACTATTGGTCTGGGGCACGGGGCAATGGGAGCGTGGAGTACGTTGGCCGCGGCGCTGGCTCGCCGTCGCCAACCGCGGCCTTCGCACGATGAACACCAAGATCGTTGTGATCCGCGGTCCCTGGTGGCAGGAGCTGTTGTCCTACCTATCCTTCCTCTTCCCCTTTTCAATTCCACTCTTCCCTTCTCCGGTCGGAGAATTCCACTACATCGAACGTTCTGCGTCAGAGAAACGCGCTGGTGGTCGGCAGCACCACCAGCCGTACTACAACATGGACATGGAGTCGGGCCTGGTGGAGGAAGACCTCAGTCCGGGAGGCGATTATATCCGACTACTCCTCCTCCCCAAGTCATTCTCTCCAGAGTTCCGCGGGAACTGGGACGACTACCGCACCGAGTTCTGGGAAAAGGAGAACGAACGGCGTGCTCAACTGCGTCAGAAATTGCGCCAGAAGGAGCGCCAACTAGCTCAGCAGGACGGTGGCTGGTTCTGGTGGTTTGGCATTGGATGGAAGGCGTCGCAGCGTCGGCGAGCCGCCGCAGCGACAACCACCAAGTCCGCCGACGAAAAAGCCCACCATCGCCATTCCCATCACTCCAGCATCTCTAGGCTCAGCCATGAGCCGAAATCGCCCGCCCGGCGTAGCACGCGCTCGGAATCGCACTCACGGACGCCGTCCCGAAGTACCACCCCCGTAGATACCGATGACCGTCCTCCGTCGAGGTCATCTGCGAGTGGCCGTCCCCGTCGGGGAAGCCTAACCCCTAATTCCACGGCATCAGGCTCCGAGCAAGGACATCAACATCGCAAGAAGAAGTCCAAGACTCTTTCACGGGGAGTGTCACCCCTCACACAAGCACAGATCAGTGAGGGTGTGCGTACATCGTCTTTCTCTTCCGACGACTCCGGTTTCTTAGCAGAGTCCGATAAAGTCAAAGATGAGCAAACTAGCGTATAAGTTGTAATTCAAGCTTTGAATCTATACCCCGGTTTCTAATATTGGATGCATCATAGCATGTCCGTACAAAAAGTGTGACTATGTTCTATGCCATCTGTTTCTTCTACACTCTTCTCTCATCATACTTCTTTATTTCGGTTTAATGAATCATTTTTTTGTCTATATCTTCAATGATCTTACCTGGCTTACAAAAGTGGATCGATAACAAGGCATACTGCTCAGTAGAAGATTGGCATACTATACAGTGATATATTTTAGAAAATTCTATAATTACGTCGATGGTCGTGGATGTATTGAAATCGTACCGGACAAAGAACAAGGAGCTCCAAGATTTATACTTCGAGGTATTATGCAAGGTACGAAACTCTATTGCACGAAATGCCAGGACCAGAACTTGATGCGAGGGCCAGTTGACATCTGCAATGTATAGACTAAAAAACCCCTGAAACGCCAAACTAGCCCGTCAATGGGGATGAAAGTGACATTAGAAGTTAACGTGTCCGACATAAATCCCTTTCCAGCTCCCAATCAAAAGTCGACCATACAACTGAAACTCCATCAGATTTCTATGTTATTATATTCTGTAAACGGTCTCGTCATCCTCAAGGAACCTATAGATTCGATGTTAGTCATGTTACGAGATCTTGACGTGGGTGTCTTGGGGTAGTGGGTGCTTACATCAATTCATTTCTCTCATTCATGGCCCTCAAGGCCTGGATTGCTTCAGGACGTTGGAACACATGGCTCTCTCCGAGAGATGGTATTCCACGTACTGCCGTGTTCACAGCCCCGATGAGCTCTTCCACGTCAGCGGTGTCGCCGGTGGTAAACAGCCGTGTACCCATGAGCGGGCCGAGAGCCTGGCGGAAGACCGTCAGACGAGCAGGCTGGATCGGCTGGGATGCACTGGCAGACGATGCCTGGGGCTGAGAAGTGTCTGTCTGGGAGTCGATGAGCTGTGAGGCTGGCTGAGAAGATGCCACAGACATCTGAGACTGGCTTTGTGTCTGAGTACGCGTGCCCTGGCTCGACCGTAACCGTTGACCACGAGGACTGGCGCTGTATAAACCGTCGCCATCTTCCGAAGCATCGTCTCCATCAGCGTCCATTTCATCAGTAGTGGAACGGTTCGCAGCTGCACGAGTGCGCAGTGTTCCGCTTCTCCGGCTTGACCGCGGGGTGGCACTTGCAGTTTGCGCGGGAGTATCCTCCTCATCAGAGTCCTCCTCTGACTCGCTTTCCGAGTCCTCGTCGAATGTAGTAACCTTTCTCCTCTTACGGCGTTCGTCTTCGAGAACCTCCTTGAACATAGCAAAACGCAGAAGGGACTCCGCAACCTTTGCATCCCGTTCTTCAACTCTGTTAGACAAACGGGACTTGGCGTGTGCGGTAGCCAGACGAATCAATGTCTCTAGCGTACGCGCGGTGATAGGTGATGTCCTGCGCTGATTACCAGACAGTTCATCGTTTCTCAGAGCCGAGTAGGTGGTAACAATGTGGTCAGCAGCTCCCTTAGTCAACACGGGTTTGACTCTCGACTTGGCGTATTGAATGTATTTCTTGATAAATGGAATACTCAGAATTTCAACGTCCTTCTTCTTGCCCCGACCTGTGTTAGCCATACCAGCATGAAGCATGGCGTTGAACTTTTCAAACACCTCTGTGGGCTGGTTGGAATCCTGATTATCCTCGAGCCCAACACCCAAGGTCTGATTGAGCTGTTCCCTAACTGGAGCGCCCTCCTCGGTGCCAGGCTGACGGTAACGATGCATACGAAGGACGTGCTCGGACACCATCCTGTCCTTGGAATCTTCAATGTCATCTGTCACCACGAAAAGCAAATCGAAACGAGACAAGAGAGAGTCTGGCAAGGCGATGTTCTTGTGCGGATCTTTGTGGGGGTCGTATTGTCCGTATATGGGGTTAGCGGCCGCTAGTACACTGCAACGAGCATTCAGACTCGTGTGAATACCAGCCTTCGCGATAGTAACGGTCTGCTGTTCCATGACTTCGTGAATCGCAACGCGATCCACATCACTCATCTTATCGAACTCATCAATACAGACCACGCCGCGGTCTCCCAGAACCATTGCACCAGCCTCCAGTCTGCGCTCTCCAGTCTCCTTATCAGACGTAACAGCGGCTGTAAGACCGACACCCGATGAGCCTCGTCCGGTTGTTGCAATTGCCAAGGGTGCAGTATTCAAGACGAAACGGAGGAGCTGAGATTTGGCTGTCGAAGGATCACCAACCATCATGATGTTGATGTCACCACGCAAGTGTGTTCCATTATCGAGGTTTTTCTCCATACCACCAAGCAGCATGAGCAAGATTGCCTTCTTGATATAGTCGTGACCGTAGATACTCGGCGCGAGAGAGTGAGACATCAGCTCAAAGACGTTCTTCTTCTTGGAGACTTTGTTGATGTTGCGAATATCAGTGTCGGTAATGGTGGCTTGCGCAATTCCTCCACCGGATTTCGATGATAACTGGATAATGTTGTTTGCCAAAACAAGCGTGCGGAATGTCGACGAGCCCGAGTTTGCGTTTCGATTTCCCAGAGACCGGTAAATTCCTACCAACTGAATTCTGTCGCCAGGCTTAGCTCGGTCCACGAGATCGTCATCTAAGATCACATCAACACTCCGGGGCAGTTGACCGGCCGGTGCTCTCTCTGGCATTTCTTGAATCGAGATGGTTTGGTGATCCATATATGTCGAGTAGCCGTATTCCGTGATGAGCTGAAAGACAAATAAACGATTAGCTGACTATAATCAGTACACCTTGACAACTTTGGACATACCGGATTCTTCTCATCATCTTCCTGGGGATAAACATTCAAGCTTGTCGCTCCGCTGGCCGTCATTGTTTGATCCCTATATTTCCTCGACAAGAACCTGTCTTTCCTTTCACTGTAATGGACACTCTGTATAATCTTTGGCCGGACCAAAGAGCATTTTGTCACAATTCCCTCAAGGGAGATCATGCGGTTCAAATGGGTTGAACCCAAGGTCCGTGGGTTGCAAGAGAACTCTCCAAAAGCTCCGACATAGGCGCAGTAGTAGTTCTGACCGTTTGTTAGCTCCCATGTCTATGTGTATGCGCGCATATAGCTAGAATAACATACCACTTCGTCTGCTGTTTCTCTGGAAGGTCGGTGAGGTATTGTCTTGATAACGTCTTTCAATGCTCTATCGAAAGCTTGGGAATAATCGAATGGGGAAGTAAGAAGCCTTCATTCAAAGGTTAGTATGTTGTGGGCTTCTTCCGAAAGGATTATCACATACCCATCAGCTAGTTCACGGTTATGTGCTCTGATCTCATCAATGCTGACCTATTTGGGAAAAAAAAGAATTTTTCTTAGCTCCTTGTCCGCCAATCGTCATGTCAAGGCAGGTATGCAACAACGTACTATTAAGCGCCGAAGTCCTCGATTTAGCATCAACACGATATCAGCACGATAACTATTCTGTAGGTCAGAAGCCACTTTCTAACACGGTGTTTTGAACAGGAAGGGATGTTTTTCGACTTGACGGACCTTCTTGCTCTGGCATCATCACCTGAAAGAAAGGATGGGTCAGTTCTCATACTACAAGGCCACACAATCCTGCCCATGGTGACTTACGGGGATCGAGAAATTCAATAGCGGCACGCACTCTATCCTGAGCGGCCTCATCACGGAGCTGCACTCCGTCCATGGTGATAGTGTGCTTCGCAGACAATTATTATACGGGGTGAGGATATATTGGTGAAAATTCAAATTGGTCGATGTGATTTCAGTGCAACGAATGATCCTTGTAATTTTCGATAACACCCGCTAAATCACAAAAACGCGGAGAGAGGGGGGATGATTCGGTTCCTTGCGCCCTTGAGGGCGAGTGGGATGGCGGATGGATCTTTCTGAAAGCTGTGGAAACACGCCGTCCCAATCGGGCATAATTGGAACGCGTTGTTCTTCTTGCACAACGCGCTCACACGCGGAGTGCGTGATGACTCAGCGGGACAGGACAAAACTATTGGATTGCCTAACTGGGAAATATCAACAATAGGTACTTAGGTACTATACAGGCGCTGGGTTGAATTATATCCAATAATATTCGTACACTCTCTAGAGATCTCTTATACATATGTAGTATGGTACATTTTGTGTTCTGGTATATACAATGCAAGACAAACTTCCTCCTTCCTACTAATTACGTTCTTCCAACTCTTCGAAAGACATAGCCTCTTCATCAATAACTTCTTTCAACCATTGGTCATAGTCATCATCTGAAACATCCTCGTCCATGGCGAGTAGATCCTCAGTCAAGGTGGAGGAATCATTTGCGAGGTTACTGTCGATGTTTTCGCGATGCTCATTGTCCAACAAGTCATCGTTGGCTTGCTGCGCATTGCGTCTTGTCTCTAAGAGCGATTCGGCCTCAATATCGTACTCATCTTCGTAGTCAATGGTCTTCACTGGAGGTGTAGATGCACCCTCGGCAATCTGTACACCATCGGCTGCATGTACTTCGGTTTGATCTTCTGAGGCTCCTTGAGACTTGACGTCTCGCTGCGCTCGTTCTTCAGCCATATCATACGGCTTGGTTGGCTCACCAGTCGTTTCATCAATTCCCAGGAATGGTCTCCGTTGACCGCCAACTCCAAGGATGCCGCCAGTCCAGACGAAATGCTCACGACCGTCCATATCTTCCTTCTTGTCTCCTTGTTCCTGACGACGTCGGAGCAAGACACCCTGGAATTTCTCGCGTAGATAAGGCATATCAGCAATTGCCTCGATAGTTCTGGGGGCTGCTTGATGAAGAGAGCCGAGTTCTGCCCCTCCATCAAAGATGCTTCTTTCTCGGGCGCCGAGCAAGGCAGAAGCCAGATATACCATGGAGACATAAGTAGGCTGCATGAACTCGGGCTGTATTTTGCTCCAATATTTGCGACCTTCCTTGCCGAGAAGGTTAGGATGTTTTCCACGCGTCGGGTTTTCGATGATGTCAATGCTAGGCGGCACACCAGGGGGTTTTAGTCCATATCCTCGTCGAAGGCTTTTCCATCCAGGGAAATTCGGCATAAACTTTTGCTCAAAGACAGTGAATGCCTCGGTCTGATCCGAAATTCTCTCTGACGATGCAAGCATTTGGACGAAAGTGGACCAATTGTAAGTGGTCAACATAAAGCCTGCTTTCTCGACGTCCGCTACGGCTTGAGGAATTCTTGAGGTTTCGTTCCGATAGGCGAGGGAACGCATGTACAAAGATAGTGGTCGGGACAGCAAGAATTGATATGCCGGCAAAATTGATGACTTCTTCGGTCGCTCAGCAATGCAACCGTCCAGATCTAGCAAGATATCCTTATGATGGCTGACAGAATTAGGCAGAGTTGGCCGAGGTGGTTCAATGATCTCCGTGGAGGGTAGCTGGCTTTCTAGCCATTCATCAACCGTGGGGCGTCGGGCTAACTTTTTGGCACGAGAAAATGCCATCTTCCAGCATTCTTCAACTTTTTTGTGTTGATCCGCCTTTAAGTAGGTAAGCATCAATGCGGAAAGTAGACGTAACGGTGCCTTGTCATAGACGTTCTCGGAGGTGGTCGACGCCTGCCTATCTTTAATGAATTGATCAAATAGCTCTCGGGCTTTCGCAAAAGCTCCCCTTTTGCCGTATGCCGTGATGATGTATTCATAGTACATAGCGGGGAAAGCGTCACTAATCGTTTGTTTGCCAACACCGGGCATCGGAAGCTTCGTGGCCAGCTTGGTGGTGTCGAACTCCGCGATTGTCTCCGCAAGGAACTTCTCAGCATTCTCAAGACGAACACTGGCGCTGTCCACCTGGCTATTACCGCTTTTTATAAGCTGTAAATCGCGCTGAAGCTGACTTTTCAGAACAAGCAAACTTGAGCTGAACCCAGGTCGGTTAAAACGTTCTTTGATCTCGCGGAAGATGATATGGACCATGTCCCGATTGCGGTCCTTTACATAGCCATACAGAATTATGGCGTAATGGAACTCTGTGGCATACATCCGATGGCTTCGGTGAAGCGTCCTGAGAATGCGACGCGCAGAATCCGTCTGTCCAATGAGTACCAAACTAAGCATGAGGGCAGCATACGTCATGCCATCAGGCTGCAGGCCGGCGGCATCCATACGCGAGCGAACCCGAGAGATCGATTCCAAGTCCATTCGGAATGCATAATTCCAAAGAAGCACGTTCCACATTCTCACGCGTGAACCCTTTACATCTAAGCCGAGACAAGTCTCTGCCACACTCTCAGCCATGTTCAACTGCTGATTGTTACAGTACGCCTCCACGATGGTATCAAGGAACGGAGCTGTGATCTGCACATGGCGGTGCTTCGCTAAAGCGAGTAGCTGACGTACAGTGTCAATATCGCCTCTGTTAGCGCAAAGTCCCATCAATGTGCCAAAAGAGTGAGAGCTTGGTTCCACGCCCTGCTGAATCATTTTCTTGAATGTGGTAAAGCTTCCCGACAAATCACCAGCATTGGCATATGCCGTAAGAAGGATATTCCAGCATACAGCATTCGGCACCAGGCCAAACTCTTCCGATATCCTTGCAAATTGGCGGAGAGTCTCTTGCACATTACCATATCTCGCATGTACATATAACAGGGGTGTCAGAAGCCTCCGACTCAACGGCTTCCCGTGGTCTGACAGGAACCTCTCAAATATTTCGTTGACATTCACCACGTCACCAGCTCTTGAGAAGGCGATCAGCGCGTGCTTATATGCATCGATTGAGGGCTTGCCATAAAACAGGCTGAACTCATCCAAGAGATACCGAATACCAATGGTAATTTCAAAGGTAGATAAGCGTCTCAAGAGTTGATTTAACAGCCTTGCGGGTGGCACTTCACTTTCCATCTGCCAACGAAAATTACGGTACACCACAATAGCCCGAATGAAAATTGATCGGATCTCAGATGACTGAAGAGTCTTCATAAGACTGAAGTAATGCTTAGGGGTAAGTATGGATAAGGCGTTGTATTCTTTCAAAAGCAGGAGAAGAGGTTCTGTGGCTGTTTTCACAATGATCCCGGGCGTGGAGAAGGCGTGGCCAAGAAGGAAACGGGCGAGATCGCGTGCTGAACTATTGTTGACTTCATCTTGCAACCATGTGGCGAGGGCGATCAAAGCGTTCGGTACATTTGAAAAGGTTAAAGAGGATGTAACATGATCCCATAACCCTTGTTCATCAGATGTCGGTTTCGATAACCAGACCTGTTGCGCATAATCCCACTGCTTAGTATTCACAAAATGCGCCAAACTGTAAGCCCAGCACGGGATTCCTTGACCCTTCTCCAGTGCTACCTGGCATATACGGTTCATCTCCAGTGGTCTTTCGGTCGCCAAGTACGACTTCGCCATATGCAAGTAATCCTCCGCGGACCGAGAATCGGCAGGGATTCCTTCAAACAATCTCTTAACCCGTCTGTGATTGACATCTTCCTCTGAATTGCTTAGAATCGCGAGGAGGGCCGGGTTCGTATCGAGTGGGTGGCCTGCAGTCACGTAAAGTGACCATGCCTTGTCGTATTCCCCAAGCTGGCCATCTCCTAGCAATGATAACAGATCATGCTTTGCCCGCTTCCGTTCATCTTCTCGATCTTTGCGACTAGTAATAACGGGACCCGACCTATCTGCACTAGCAGGTTGGTAGAGACTCGCAGCTCCCGACGTGTATGTTCTAGAAAGAGTTGTAATGGCCCTTTTCCTCCGGCGCGCGGTGAGCCTTCTCGGGGATCGTATGAGACAGGACGCCGCAAATTCCTGTGTGCGTGGAGGATACAAAAAGTCCAAAAAGGGAGTCCGTGGTTCGGGTGCAACTCTGCCTGCGGTCGGAGTTCCATTTACTGTATTCGAGACTCCTCGGGTTGAAGTTGGCGAGATAGGAAGCCAATGCAGGGAGTCCGAATTTGTGCCACTGGCTTGCCCAAAGCTAGGATACAGCGGTCTTGGACTTCGAATAGCGCCATTAGAATCCCGGAAGAAACGCCGTCCTGCGCTCTCAAGGCATCCGGCAGCCCGTTCCAGCATTACCTTGAAAGATTGCGGCGTCAAACCCTGAAATCACCGAAATCTAACAAAAATGCGTAGCATATCGATTCTAAATATCCTAGTGGTCCAGAAAACGAAGTCAGACCGGTGCTCTTATAAGGTACTGTTAGGTGCTAAAGAGAGGAGAGGCGAACCGTGAAGTGTGTCTTGTGCACGAAGCTCACAAAATGCTGACAAACAGTCGCTCCGAATATCCAGCAAAAAGTCTGAGCTATGCTTGACACCCCGACAGGATAACGAGGAGCAGAGACCGCGTTCGCAGACCGAATGTCGTGGAGTTGACGTGGAATGAAATTTTGAGAAGGTGGTAGCAAAGAGCTTCGGCCGATGCTGGAAAAGAGAATCCCGCGAAATCAGCCGGTCATTCGTTTGGCCGAAATCTGACCACGCCAGCAACCCGCACTCTCCAGACCGACGCCTACCCACCTTAGTACAGAGGGCATCAATCAATCCACTTGGTACCTCTTAATTACTACCACAATGGATATTACAGATTACATCTTCAACCAGAGAGAAGAGGTCCTCTTGGCCGGTGATTACAATGCCTACCGTGCCCATACCACCCGTAAATTGCACAAACTCCGCAAGAAGCTCGGGCAGACCACACCCAAAGGCCGGAAATATACTGCCAAACCCCCCGTCAGCGCAGAGAATGTCAACGGCAATGTTGCGTATGTTCTTCCAAGTTGCAGCTCCTTTGTCGGTCTCCCTAATACCTCTTGGGCTGATTTGTACTGTTCCATAGATATGTCCACACCCTACTCCTAAGCTCAGAACGAGCATGGGCACAAGCGCTGCAAATGAAGTCGGCGCATTCTGCAGATCCGTCAGCAAAGGGAATCACAGGTGCCGCCCGGCGTCATATCATCTCGCGACTGCATAAATCCGCCGGTTATGCAAATGAACTTGTTCTCTTGTTACAAGACCAAGCTTCTGGCGCTACTGATAATGATCTTCTTGAGGCGCGTGCATACCATGCCACACTCTCGGGGGCCCTCTCATTGGAGAAGCGAAAATGGGAGCAGTGTATGCAGGATTTCTCCGTCTCTAGGGTTATATATGCAGCACTTGGTCAAAACAATAAGAAAGATGCATTTCGGGATCTCCTCTCTGGTACCGTCGACCCGAGTTTGAGATATGCTGCATACCAGATGAAGCTTCCACGATCGAAGCCTCTACCCTCTTTGGCCATCAGCTTTTTCCCGTCGGACGCCAACCTCAGGTCAGAAGTCGAAAAGGTGGATCCTAACTGTCTTAAAGAGGATGCTGCTGGAACAAGGAGAACTGCGGACGGGGAGGTGCAGCAACTTCCTGAAACCATCACATGGAGGTCACGAACCGTTGCTCTGGAAGACGCCGCAATCTCCCAGGCCCTCGCGGCAGCAGCGGCGGCGGAGTCTCGCCTCGCCTCGTGGCTCGCAGAAGCCTCGGGCAAATCTGCATCATCGAAGGACAAGGCAGCTGCCTACGATAACGTCATTATTGCCAGCCAAGATGCAGTGGATGCTACAAAGACGGCCATCGACGACCTTGTCAGTGAGGGTGTAGATCCTGGTGATAAAAGGATGCAGAGCTTGCAGATTACCCGCACCGCCGTCAATTTTGCCTTGGTAGGATGGAGAGTCGGGCGTAATCGCGTATTGTGTGGCGAGCATGACGGCATACATGGTGAGACCGACCAGGCCAAGGCAACCAAGGGTAGCAAGGGTTCTGCCAAACGCGAAGAAACCAAGGGCAAGAAGCTGGCCCGTCTGCGTGAAAGGGTTGTTTTGTATGATTCTACATTGCAGAGCATTGAGTTCATCCTCGAGCTACCCGGTGTGGCAGCAGATTCTGCCTTCGTTCAGGAGCTTGGAGCTAAACGATCCTACTTCCGGGCCTTGAGGTAAGGCTTGTCGTTCCCCTTCCAGACACGGAATCCTCTAACATGAACTTCTAGATGTCTCACCATTGGGCGGTCTCACAGTATTCTTGGGAAATATAAAAACGCACTTGCGTTGTTTTCGCAAGCGTTGGCGCTTAGTCAGGAGTCTGCGAGCCCGGTTCAGTCCACGGCCGAAGCGGAAGAGCCGCCAAAGCTTGATATCACACGCAACCAAATCCAGACCCTCGAGTCAACCTTGCGCGCCCTGGTTTCACAATACCGCGGGCTTGTCACTCTGGAGAAGATCTCCGAGCAGCAATCGAAATCGGCCAGTGAGCGACCGATGGTTGAGCGGTTGCACGAGTACCCCGGCGACGGTTTGGATTTGAAGAACCTCGTCCCATACCCACCTCAGATGCAGCCAGTGCCAGTGAAGCCACTATTCCTTGACGTCGCTTGGAACTACATTGACTACCCCCGTGAGAACGCGAACACCCAAAGTGCGACTCCGGCCTCGGCTGAGCCAGCCACAGAGGAAAAGAAGGGAGGCCGACGCGGCTGGTTTGGCTTTGGACGGTAAGATTTGGATATGGTGGTTACGTTTGATATGAGTCGGACGACCCTTCATTATTTGATGCACATAGAGCCTGGATGTCAGGGACATTTCTACTTCTACTTGGATGGGTCCAGTTAATTGATAGGCTCAATCAATACTTTAAAAGCTTTGAGTAAATATTGAACAAGTGCAACGCAACGCAACGGGCTGACCATGGCAGTTCGCTTCAGGACCTACTAGTAGGTGTATTCCATTCTCGGATTAGGCATACCGTTGAGGAACCACCATCACCCGACGCAGGTAACTCCCCTTGAGCATAGTACATGTTAAAGAGATGGCTCCCTCTGATGGCGATGGGGAGACACATCGCAGTGCATGTGGCTGTTGATTTCATTCTCTCCAAGTTTGCTAAAATATATTACCGCTGTGGATTCTCACTATTATCTTTCTCGAGGAACGGGAGCTAGTTACCCGATTTTCATGTATCACTAGTGAGCTGTACCTGCTATGTAGGATTGATGGTATTGGGTGTAAATATATGTTGTTGGCTAAGACTTCGGAGTTCATACTCGAAACAAGAACAACAAAAGAAAGAGAAGAAAAAACAGGGGAAAGCCATAGAGCATATATATACTAGTAAGTCCTACTAATTATCAGTAGTTACTATATGGGTCTAATTGGGTGATAGTTTTACCTCTACATTCAGACATCGTGATTGGCCACTGGGGTCAACTGACTTTAAGTCCTACTCTGTACGGAGTATGTAGAGTGGCCGTTCAGAAGATCAGAAGCTTATGAATTAACAACCCAACTCGGAAGCACAGAAGGATTGGAGTTGAAGCTATGTCAACGATCCATAATGCAATAGAGCATGAGCCACCGGCTATTGTCTATGCCGAGAACCTCAGTGAGGTCACCGAGCTGTCCATTGATGTTGCTCGATTAGGCATTCAATCAGGCAATCATTTCATCCATCCATTAGAGTTGTGATTGCCTGCCCCAGGCAACTAGTGGCTAACTGGCCTGAGAAACCAGACACGTGCACAGGCCAAGGGGAAACGAACGCTCGGGACCTCGACAACCGAATCACCTTTTCGCTGATTACTCCGTACTCGAGTCTCGAGGCAGGCTTCTCGAACAAATTCCCGAAGCAAGGGTAAGACACTGATTTCCACCCATGTGCACGTATCTATGGGGTTCTACCATGAGGACTGAATAGGTCATACCAGTCTACCGTATAAGGTGACGTTCATGTATGGAATAATCTCGATAGTCTGAATTAACTAATTGGTTGAGCCATATAACTCGAGTATAATAATAATAACGATAATAATAATAAATAATCGGGTTATAGACCCAATAGTGAACCTTACTTTGTTATCGCGGATCAGAATTATTCAATGGTTCCTGTTGAACGAGGAATTGCTGACTCGATTCTAGAACCCTAACCGGTCATTGCTTTCAACTCTTCGAAATAAAACAAGAAAAAAACAGCACCAGGAAAAAAAGGGGGAAACATTGAAAAAGTCAGAATTGTACTCTCATTTACGATGTACATTGTATCATGGTACCGGAGAGTACCAACCGCTAGACTAGGACTAGCAAGTACTAGTGGTAGAAGTCTGGAGATGCGACTGCAGAAAAGGTGCAGAAGTTCGTTACCAAATACTAGTACTATCCCAATACCAGGAAGTCAGGGGGGAAGGTCGTGCAATGTAACGAGCAGGAATCATGATAGGCTTAATTGACGACTCGTATTGGGTCCCTGTCAATACCAGACACCGTAAGGGTCCGAAATTTCGACTAGTGGCCAACGGAAACCCAGCATTCCGGATGACCCTGGTCACTAGTAACGAATACTATTCCATTGTAATCTTTGTATACTTCAAGCTCAATCGTTCCCCACGCGTGTGTTCGACCAGCAAGTTCAAGTGCCTGTCCCGTCCGTAATTTCTGGATAGGATTCCCTTGATTAATGACACCCGAGTGGAGACCACCGCGTGTCTCTAATTGCGTCTGGAGTTTCTCCGGTGTTTCCGTAGCGGTTTTTTCTTGACAGTAATGTATCCGTAACCGTCCGCCGATCTATTACTATATTTTTTTTTTCCCACCTCCCCTTCTCCTTGTACTCTTGGCCGTGCTCTCGCCAATTTCCGAAAAGAAGTGGTGTGTCTGTCCTCGGAGTCGCCATCACTCATTCTCTTCCTTCTCCTTGATCTCACTGTTGGAGAGAGAGAGCGAGAGAGTTCCCAGCACCACTACCATTCCATCATGGCCAACGTCACTGGGAGCTTTGTCTCCCCTTCAGCGGATGCCACCGTTGTCCCTCAGCTTTTCCAGCCCTCCGGACTGCTCGGGTCCCTCCTTGGCGATTTCAATGTCTGGAAGGGTTTGTTGACTCTGTTTATCGCGGCTGTAATCTACGATCAATGTAAGTCGTCTACATTGTCCTCGAATACTTCCCATCGTGTCCTTTGGTCTACGACTCCTGGGCCCTCCCCGGCTTTCTCTGGAATATTCGTTGTGAATAATGGCTGATGATTTGGACTCGGTACAGTCCGATACTTCTATCAAAAAGGATCCATTGTGGGACCAAGATGGAAGTTGCCGTTCATGGGACCTTTCCTTCAGTCGGTCAACCCCAAGTTCCACGAGTACAAGGCCAAGTGGGACAGCGGAGAACTTAGCTGTGTTTCTGTCTTCCACAAGTAAGTGTTCCCTAAGCGAGTAACATTTCTCCGCTGGGACAATGGCTGATACCAAACCTCCATAGGTTCGTCGTCATCGCATCCACCCGTGACATGTCCAGGAAGATCTTCAACTCTCCTGCCTATGTCAAACCCTGTGTCGTCGATTCGGCGCATAAGCTGCTCGGCGAGGATAACTGGGTGTTCTTGGATGGCAAGGATCATGTTGAGTTCCGCAAAGGCTTGAATGGCCTCTTCACCCGTTCCGCGCTCTCTTGCTACCTTCCCCGCCAGGAGGAAACCTTCAACCAGTACTTCAAGCACTTCCTCGAGAAATCCAAAGCCAATGGCTACAAGCCTACCCCCTGGATGCCGGAATTCCGTGAATTGATGACCGCCATCTCCTGCCGTACCTTTGTGGGTCACTACATGACCGATGAGGTCATCCAGAAGATCAACGATGACTACTACTTGATCACGGCTGCCTTGGAGCTGGTCAACTTCCCTATTATCCTTCCTTTCACCAAGACATGGTACGGAAAGAAGGCCGCGGATATGGTTATGGAGGAGTTCGCCAAGTGTGCCGCCAAGAGCAAAGCGCGCATGGCTGCTGGTGGAGAAGTCTCGTGTATTATGGACGCCTGGGTCAAGGCTCAGCAGGTCTCCGCGAAGTACAGGGAGGACGTCGCTAAGGGTATCCCCGCGGAGAAGCCTCCTCAACTTCTTCGGGACTTTACCGATGAAGAAATCGCTAAGACTGTTTTCACCTTCTTGTTCGCCTCTCAGGATGCCACCAGCGCCGCCTCTACCTGGTTGTTCCAGCTCATGGCCGACCGCCCCGAGGTCTTGGAGAAGGTCCGTGAGGAAAATGTGCGTCTCCGCAACGGTGATATTAACGCGCCTATCACCATGGAACTGCTCGATCAGATGGAATATACTCGTGCTGTGGTGAAGGAGACTCTGCGTTACCGCCCACCCGTTATTATGGTCCCCTACCTGGTCAAGAAGGATTTCCCCATCACTGAAAAGATCACCGTGCTGAAGGGCTCTATGATCATCCCATCCGTCTGGCCTGCAACCCACGACGAGGAGGCGTACCCCAATCCGGACACCTTCGACCCGGATCGCTGGATCACCGGCACCGCTGAGCAGAACCCAAAGAACTGGTTGGTCTTCGGCACTGGACCCCATTACTGCCTGGGTCAGACCTACGCTCAACTGAACTTGATGGCCATGATTGGCAAGGCCAGTATGGAGATGACATGGGAGCACACCACCACCCCCAAGTCGGAAGACATCAAGGTGTTTGCCACTATCTTCCCTCAGGTATGTATAGATTTACCCTACGACAGACGCCGTTCCAAAGCGCTAATGCAACTTAGGATGACTGCTTGCTTACATTCCGCCCTCGTGCCTAAACTATTATAATTGATTTTATTCTTCCCTTTTCTTCTCGTTTCCTCTTTTCTTGTTGCTCCTCCAGTGTTATATTCTCTATCCTGGAGATAGAATGGCCGAACCCTTCTTCTCTACTTTCTATACCTGTATCTACTTTTTTGTACCATTCTTCCACCTTGGGTTTTTTTTTCGGTGGTGGCTCTTTTTCGTTTTACCATTTCTTGTTTAACGGATGAAAATCAGGATTGTGCTTGTGCCGATGACGAGCGACAGGGACTCCCGCGTTTGCCATATATGAGGCCGAGCCGTCCGGGCGTACATGATATTGAACGATTCATGCAGGGTCGTCAGCTTCATGACCAGTGAAGCGGTGAAGGACGTGCCATTTTTAGATTACGCTACCTAGAATAATAATAATTTTGAGTCCTTTCAATCATGTTCAGCATAAGCCGAAGCGTGTGTAGAGAAGATAAGGTTCTGAGGTTAAGTGCTTACAAGGAACACCCCTGCACCGATCGCCGAGGGAATCCCTGCCCTTAATTCCTCTCTCGGAACCAATACGGTAATCTAACATCCAGCCATAATCCACGAGTCGTATTGCTACCATCCTCTCCTTTTGGCAGGCGGTAAAACCCCAGACATACTGACATCACCTCAACACCATCATCAATCCCGAGGACTGCAATTGAAAAACCCCATACTACTAATAAACCCAATCACAAACCAAAATGGCCTCAATACAATCCATCCGACGCCCCTTGGCAACCCTCACCTCCCGCACCACAAAGCAAATCTCCGCCCCCGCGACAATCAGATCCGCATTCCGCACCGTCCCAGAAATAACCCGAGCCTTCGGAACAGCACCATCACCATGTCTCGCTCGCGGAATCCCCTCCGTACGTCGCATGAAGGTGGCTCTAGCCCAACAGAGCTTCCGCCGGTGGAAAAGTGACGGTGAACCCACATTCAGACAATGGGGGTTTGAAGAGGTATGTTTGCCCTTGCCTTACATACATTCCCCTTCCCTTCCCCTCCCATTATCACATCCCCAAAGCAATAAACCACCCATCAAGAACCGCTCACTACTCGAGAAAAAGATATAAGACTAACCCACAAATCAACACCAAAAAGATCAACGCCGCCCTCCCAAACTCACCCGGAACAAAGCCCCAAAAGAACCTCATCCTCGTTGACGTGCGCGAGCCCGCCGAGCTGAGTTCTACGGGTATTATCCCGTCCGCTGTCTCCGTGCCGCTTGCGTCGCAGCCGGATGCATTTTTCCTGACGCCGGAGGAGTTCGAGACGAGGTTTGGATATCCTAAGCCTGGGGCTGGGGAGGAGGGTGATATTGTGTTTTATTGTAAGGCTGGGGTGAGGGCGAAGGCTGCGGCGCAGTTGGCGGTGCAGGCTGGGTATGACGCGGAGAGGATTGGCGTTTATGACGGAAGTTGGTTGGATTGGGCGGATAGGAAGGGTAAGGTTGAGAGGTGGGAGGGGGAGTCGGAGTAGTTCTCTCTTCTTTTTTCTTTTATCTCCCCCCTCTCTCTCTTACTTCCCTTCTGGGCTCATGGGAGGGTTAGGGAAAGGGTTGAGGGGCGGTTGTATATATTGTATTAGATAGTAGGTTATGGTTATTCTGGATGAAGGGGAAATGCGGTTTATTGGAACAGTGATATGTTACTGCAAAGACCGTCTATGTTAATCACATACGGTAGAAGTCAAAGAAATCCAATGAATTGAACTCAATCGCAAGTATCGTTAACAAGCATAACTATAGGCATCGACCACAGCCACTTGAAATCCATTTCTGTACAGACATCTTGCTTTTGGACAATCCAGTCGTGATCATTCCTCATGCATGCAGGTCTTTTAAGTGACTTTTATTCTTGTTCTCCATCCCAGCCTAACCCCGGAGATAACCGTGGTCCATCTTTTTAAACACACGTTATCCATATTTTATTTCATCACGTCATGTACTACTTCAACGCAGTACATTAAATCATCACGGCACATAAAGAAATCGCATCGCTATATGGTAAACCTATACATATGGGCACATGCCTGATAGCTCGTTACCCGATAGTTGAGTCTGTCCGGAACTCCAGCAAACGGCCAAGTGTCGAATGCCTTATGGTTACCATCGAGGACCTGTTGGAATGATTCATAGGTCCCCAGGCTATGATGGTCATAACCTCGTACACAATCACGGGATATCGAACACGGGCTTGAGCTTCTTGATAAGACCCCACTCCTCCATCGACACGTCCGGACGGTAGAACTCTTTAAGAGTGTCGATACTGGCACGGGAGATCTTGGAGTACAGGGTGTCCTTCTCTTCCAATTGACGTCCGTACATGGGCTGGTTAGCTCCCTCGATCTTGACAGCAACAGAGGGTTGGCCCTTCTTGACCACGCTGACTGCCTTGTGATCACGTTCAATCGATACACTATAATCCGATATTAGTAAGGCGCCAGGAATATAAAAAAACGGGGAAAAAGCGACTCACACTCTGCCAATTTCGATAATCTCCTTGGCTCCAGTCGTTGGGTTGGCCTTAACCGCAGCAAGTGGTGTATGCATCCGCAGGCTACCTTCAATGACATCGACACCAATGACGATAGGATCCTTTTTGTTGAAGACGGCGACGGGACTAAGAACACAAGGGAAGACAGCAAGCATCTTGCTCTCCTCCTTTCTCTTCTCCGTCAATTCAGCGATATGCTTCGTGAAGTCATCAAACAGATGGTAGATGATGTCTGCGGTGAAGATCTTGACACCAACTTCCTCGGCATACGCAGCCGCTTCCTTGTCAACCTTAACATCGAAGCACAGCATGACGGCGTACTCCTTAGCCTTTTCCAACATCGTACCAGCCATCATCACATCACGCTTATAAACAGGACCGATGGAGATGTTGGCAACGGGGATCTTAGAGACACGAAGGAACTCAAGCAAAGCTTCCAGGGAACCCAGGGTCGAGGCTTGGACACTGACACCACGCTGATCCTTGGAAACCTTGCTCAGCAGGTTCTCCAGATCAGACATGACTTCATCTTCGATGTCCTCCTCATCATCATCAGGTCCGACGACCATCAACCGAGAACCAGCAATGGCATGCTCGAGATCGTTGGCTGCGATCTTAACACCAAGGGCAGCCTTGACTTCCTTGTTATGAACGTACTGCGACTTCAGACGAAGTTCCTTCAGAGGTGCGGGCGTCAGCAACGCTCGGATATTCGTTGATATAGGACCGTTGAGACCGCATAGTACGATTCGGTCACCCTCCCGGAGAATACCGTTGGAAAGGACAACATCAATGGTCGTACCGAGACCTTCAATCACCTTCACTTCAAGAACAGTACACTCGACCTCTGACAAGTACATGAGCGAGTTAGTCATACGCTCCTGAGTCAGAGTGGTCAGCAGCTTCAGCATGTCGGGGATACCCTCTCCAGTGTGAGCGGAAGTTGGCACGAGAGAGACATTGCGAGCCATGGATTTGTTCTCGCAGTACAACTCAGAGTTGAAACCTTGTTCGGCGAACAGGAGCTTGGTTCGCTCAAGACGCGTACGGAACTCGTTCTGGACTCCCTTGTTCTGCATAGCCAAACTCTCCTGGAAGCCGTTGTTGTCAATCTTCTTCCAGCCATACAGACGATCGATCTTGTTCAGTGCAACAATGAAGGGAGTGCGGCGGTCACGGAGCAACCTCATAGACTCGAGGGTCTGCGGCTCGAGACCGTGCATGATATCGACGACCAAAATGGCGATGTTACAAAGCGAAGAACCTCTAGAACGCAGATTGGAGAAAGACTCGTGACCAGGGGTATCAATGACCAACAGACCAGGAATCTTGAAGTCGAATGAACCGTCCTTGTTCACAGGAGCAGTCTTCTGACGCAGAGCATCCACAGGGAAGTAAGTAGCACCAATCTGCTGAGTAATACCACCAGCTTCGCCTTCTTGGACGTTTGTCTGACGAATCTTGTCCAGCAACTTGGTCTTACCGGTATCGACGTGTCCCAGAATACAACAGATGGGGGAGCGCAGGTTGTCCTTTGAGCGAGCTGCCATCGCCTCCTCATGCTGCTTCTTTCTGCGCTCAGCGGCTTCCGCTTTCCTTTGAGCAATGGCCCTCTGTGCCGCAGACTGTTCTTCATCAGACGACTCATCTTCGGAAGATTCCTCCTCAGAAGACTCGTCCTCCTCCTTGGTGTCGGTCTTCTTTTGAGCTGCAGCAGGCCTCTCAGGGAGTTCGGTCTTGTTGGCGCCATTTGTGGCTGGCTTTTCGGTATTGTCTTCCTCATCTGTAGGAGCGTCCCATGAGTCCTTCACGTCATCTTCTGCGTCAGCAGCCTTCTCCCAGTCGTCCAGTTCGCTCTCCTCTCCACCAGCAGCGGAGGAAGCGGCGGCGGCGGCTTCAGCCTCAGCCTTCGCCTTCTCTTCGGCCTCCTTCTTTCGGCGTTCTTCTTCAGCTTCACGCTGCGCCTTAGCCCTTGCGGCGGCAGCCTCCAGGTCTTCTTCCTGTTTAGCTGGGCCCTTCTTCTTCTGCCTCTTCTTGTTATCGTAAACAGGCTTCTTCTTCTCGGCACCCTGTTCTTCCAAGCCGGCAACCTTGCCTGCACCTGCAGCAAGCATCTGTTTCAGACGCAGCTCATTGCGCTCCTTTGCCTCCTTCTGGGCCTTAGTGAGCAACTTTCCTTCTTTCCTGAGCTGCTCCTTCTTTTCCTTCTCTTTTTCCTTCTTGCGCTGACGAGCCTCCTCTCTCTTCTTCTCTTCCTCTTCTTCCGCGCGTCTCCTTTCCTCTTCCAAAGCCTGCTGCTCGGCTAGAAGACGCGCCTCTTCCTCACGCTGTTTCCTAAGAGCCTCCTGTTGTTTTTGGAGAGCAGCAAGGTGGGCAGGGACCTTCTTCTTCTTGCCACCAGTAGGTTCTGGGGCAGCGGGGGCGGGGGTAGCAGCAGCGGCAGGCGTGGACTCTTGCTTCTTCTCAGGCTCGGCCTTAGCAGGCTGCTGAGGCTTTTCGGTCTTCTTCTTAGCGGCCTAGATAGTAGATTCAATAATTAGCGCAAGTGTAATGGGACCGAGACCGAGACAGGGACTAAAAGGCCGATAGATACCTGTTCCTTCTTCCGCTGCTTTTCTCTCTCCTTCTTTTCCCTTTCCTTCTCCTTCTTAGACTTCACACGGAATTCACCCTCACCCTCGGCCCCCTTGGGCGCAGCAGCGGCCTTTGCAGCGGCCTGGGCAGCCTTCTGATTCTTCTTGGAGAAGACGTCATCCTCCTCCTCGAAAGTGCCTTCTTCAGGTTGCTTGCTGGCAAAGTCTTCAGGTTCGTTCGCCGCAGGTGCATCCTCACCCTCAACGAAATCGTTCTGTTGCTTTCCCTTCTTTCCCTTCTTGGCCTTGTTCTTCCTCAAAGCGGCGAGCAGACCGCCGCCAGTCTCTTCCTCGGCGGGAGCGGCATCCTCCTGGGGGGTAGGCTCGACTCCGGGGGCAGCCTCACCGAGCTCGGCTTCCCAATCAGCCTCCTGTCTCTTATTTCCCTTCTTCTTAGGCGCCATCTTGGTGATATCGAGCTACTGATCGGACGGATAAGGATTCAATCAAAGCGGATCGTCTCTCTTTACAGGAGACAGTAGAGATATCCCTGCGTACTCCTAAGGAATATATGTTAGTAACAGGAAGGAAGAGAGCGCCACCAGGGTCGGAGATGGGTAAATGGAGAGTAGGCAGGTGCACGAACAAGAATATCAGAATCTCCGGCAGCTACTTGCGGCCGTCGAAGAAGAACAGAGTGGCAAATTAGGCCTGAATTCCTCCACAAGGAAATTTAAAAGAAAGACCGAGGTGAAAAGATATAACGAGCACCTTTTCCCCCTGTGGTTGATAAGGTCCAAGGCTGGAGACTCGACGAGTGCCTTTGAGTGGGTAATAAGAATTTTGGGATGGTTTTGGTGGGGACAAATCCTTGAGCTTTGATATCCGAGTGCCAGTTGGCCGCCTCAGGCCGTCAAGGTACTTCTCCGCTTTGTCCTTCCTTTCTTCCGTCACGCTGAGATTCATACATTCCTGCATATACTCCAATAAGAATAAAAATTTCTGATTTATTGGCCTTACTTTGTGTTTTACTCTCAATGTACAGCATATGTGCATTTTAATTCACCTAACATTTCCCGTCTAGAATCCCACATGTAGTGTGCGCTTGAGCCACTTCATTACATCTTCAACCGGGTTCGAAGTTTCTCCAAGGAGATCCTTCGACAGCTCCAAAAACCGTTCATATATGGCCTGTGGCGAGCCAGTTTCTGGAGTCGAGGGGCTGTAGAACTCTTCCGTAACCAGCATGTACATTAGATAGCTCGGCCCTCGGATTGATAAACGATTCAATATATCCCCATTAATGTGCATCTGAGAAGGCTGGAATTCAAGGGATTCGTATCCTGCAGGATTCCGCTGCCGTTTCCTTTTCGACGTAAAAGGGCATATGACTGTGTCGCGGATGCACAAATTTTGCAGCAAATGCAGCAAACGCCATTCCTTCTCCTTCAGTGTCAAGAAGCGGTAAACTGTACCGTTCATGGCTGTCCCATAGATAACTTGGGAGCTGGTAGGCATAGTGGAGTGCCGGGTGCCTGGGCTGAGCTTCGTTACAGACGTAGAAAGATGTGCTTCGCAAAATGCTACAGGCATCATCTTATCATTCTCAGTTACTCTTCTCCCAGTCAAAAGACTGACCCGACCACCTCTACTGGAGGCAAGTGTGAGTTGCATATCTCCTCCAATATGGACATGGGAGAGCCCGTCATGTTTCTGCCGATCGTAAGCATGGAGCACCAGTTTTTCCTCAGATGCATTCAGGATCATAAGAGATTCCCTTGAAGTTGACATGTATAAGTAGGGCTCATGAGAGCTCATAGAAACCGCTGGAGACGGCACAGGGTACCTTGCTGCCCTAAGCCATCTGGTCTGTGAAAATTTGGGTTCTAATGGTACGATCTCATGCCCAGTTGAAACCATTAGAGTAAAGTTACCATATGGTGCGATCGAATAAACCGGTCCCTCAAATTTGTGAACATATTTCACGTTACATTCGATTTGCGAAGGATCTGACGACATCCTTGACGTTTGTAGAAAAATGACCCGGCCTCGGTCCTGCTGGTTTTTACGGGCCGTACCAATAACAATGAAGTGATATTCCTCATCACCTTTCTTGGGTGTCCACTCTAGAATGCAACTGATTTTCTCTCCAGCTGCTCCATGCGGTCTCCAGGGCCTGAGTTTATCCTCCGGACCACAGATGGCTTGCTGTGAATCAGGATCGACGAACTCAATGTGAGACCGCGTGAAGCGCTTGATAGGATCCGCGTCAGTGTCGAATTCAGTTCGGCTGTATGCCACAACCAAGCTCTTCAGATACTGAGAATATGCCAGCTTAGTGGCGCTGCCTGGCAACCCTATTCTCCTGGGGACAGTCTTCTCCTCCCGCTGTATAGTACAAACCATAAGCTGCCCGTCTGCAATGCAGAAAAGCGTATTAGAGAGACCTTCCACGTCTGAATTCGCAAAATTGGCGACTGAAAAGCTGTGGATACTTCTTGGGTGGTAGGCAGGCTGCGACCATTAGCTGCTGCTCCTAGGAATGTGGGGGAATACTGAGACTTACATTATTCTGGTCCGTGATCCAAATCCTCTGAAGAGTACAGTCCGGCATCATACTGTCATGTGCACATGATATTTGCCAAAATCCTTGCCCACACGTCAACAATGCAAGGTCTCCTCTGCTCTGTACATTGAGTGAAGTATGCCCTAATCTTTGCGGGGTCGCCTGGGTCATCACTGATGCACACCATAGGTCAGTAAGAATCTACTCTCCAGATATGAGGTAGACATACCAATAGAAGACACGGCATTAACACTGTCTAACGTCACACCGAATGGAACCAGGATGCCGCTTCGTAGACCGCAAAGCAAGACAAACTTCTTCAACGGCCCGTTTTCTACTTTGTTGATAACTGCAAGGCTATCAATTGCCTTGGATATGTCCTCATTATACGCTACGTCCATGGTTTTCTCGGACATGAACGTGATAGATTCATTCTCTATGACATAGAGAAATATCTTCCCATTGCCCGCACCCACGCATATGAGAGACCCAAAGTCGAAAGTTAGGACAGAGATGCAGACGGGTTCGAAATGCATCCTTAACGGCTCACCCACATCGGTTAAAGAAAGTTGGTCGCCAGATGGGGTTAGCCTTTTAGCATGAAGGTGCAGTCCATCTTGGTCGCGAACTGCGGCGACAATAAGAGATGCAGAGCCATTTACGGCAGCAACAGTGATACTCTGGTCATAACCATACTCAAAACGAGAGCTCCGCATCGATTCAAAGGTTGCCCCCAGATGAATCGCCCTTTCCGTCACCTGAACAATAACACCTATATCGGTGCTTCCTGCCGCCAATGTCTGGGAGCCACAGTCCAGGCCGGAATCCGCCTCATCAATAGCACATATCTCTTCATCGAAATCGGCCGGTAGGTCCAGGAGGACCGAAGACATAGGATCGGATGTTAGCACGATAACACCGCCATTTGTGCCAGTCGACATTGTCCATATGTCTCTTGTTCCCGACAGTCCCTCTAAAGAGACGACCAAGCCTATCTGCGCCTCAATCCCGTGACGCAGTTCAACGATTGCACCCTGTGCGAAAGATGAAGTGGAGCAAACAAACAGTCGATCACTAGCGATGTCTGCAGACAACGGAAATTGCTGATTAGACGACTTCACAATTACAGAGTCCGTGACAGGGGACCAGTTCATGAATTTTTGGACACATCTAGGATGATCTCGAGCTTTTTGGACGAATAGACCACCATCTCCTGTGTTGCCAGCGGCGAGGAGGAGATCACCACCCTCGTTACCAAAGTGTAAAATATCGAATGCAGCATCGACGTCACAACAAAGTTGTCCAAGATGCGCTTGATTTTCGACTTCACCCTCGTTGCCGATTCCCAAGTAAGAGATTTGACCATCCTCACGGCAAAGGTATATGTCGTCGTGCTTTTGGTTGTATAGCCAATTGCGCAATGGCCTTGCCCAACGAGTCCACAATGGAGACTTTCGAGACTCTCGATCAGGGAGACCAAGCGGATACCTGCTAGGCTGTCTGCGAGGATCTAGCCTGTTCTTATATACAGCCATTGTACTCGTTGTAACAAGCATGAAAGAGGACGTTTTGGTCAAGGGGATGAGCATTGTAGGTAGTCTGTCTTCAGGTGGCAGTAGTCTCTTGGTGACTATTGGAGAAGCTTGGCGCAGATGTTCGCTCGCATCCCACTCATAACATATCGCATGGGTAATCTGATCGTGGGCGACTAAAAGAAGGAGGAGAATCTTGCCGTCATCCTCTGGTCTTGGATAGAGAAATTCCATGAATATGATATCACCATCGACACGAAAGAAGCGTTCCTAAATCGT
Source organism: Aspergillus flavus (assembly GCF_009017415.1). NCBI lineage: Eukaryota > Fungi > Ascomycota > Eurotiomycetes > Eurotiales > Aspergillaceae > Aspergillus > Aspergillus flavus. Next base: position 4,727,047 of record NC_092409.1, on the reverse strand, counting down.
AGCTTAGTACATGCAGGTGAAAACTACAACTTTGCACATACCTCCGATATGGGGTCTAGCTGGTGATGTGCCATCTGTGACTGGAGAACTGGTGGCTGCTTCAAAGTAAAGACACCAAAATAATCAGAAGACGCACTAACCGCTATAGCACGAGATCTGACAAGCCTGTTAGTCATGCCCAAGCGAGTCAAAAGGGATCATCACCTTGGCTCCACCGCAATATTCCGACCGAAACGCTCGAATGTACTGACATCACTCGGTAAGGGCCGATGGTGGTGGATGAATTGATCACTCGACATCGAATAATAAAGGAAAACTAGTTCTCTTGAGGCGAGACTTAGCAGCAATATCTGGGGAGGCAACCCTATCTGCGGCTCTGAATTGACAGGTGCAGCGCTTGCTCCCAATTTCATCTGTGCCTCCCAAGGTAATTCTGTGCCCACGTTGATGACTTTTGCTGCCATGATATTGGAATCAAAGTCCGACTTTGAAGTGACGTCCTCTAAATGGAAACCGGACACGGCCTCCTTAATCTGCAAACTTCGCTCGCCGATAAAAACAACGTCATTTTGGTGTTCACTTCTCAGGCGCGCAGGTAGTATCCACTGAATGATTGGACTTGGTATCAGCGTGCGAGACAAAAGACCCATTCTCGGGTGGGAATCAGAAGAGAATAAGTTATCTTCTATCTCCATCTGATCAGCACCGTGGCGCTTTAGGGAGGCATTGGCATAATTGGAGTTAGTGTCCTGGTAGTTTCTTGGGAAAGACATAGTGGTTTAGTGAAGAAGTTGCAGTTTCCTAAAGACGGATACCGCGGCGAATAAAGTATTTATTGAAGGCAAAGGAATCAATGCGAGAAAGGTGAGTAAAGCCCCTCGAGGGAAGATCGGTTGGTTTTATTTAGCCAGCGTTTCGCCTGGGATTTCGTAGAATGACACGATGCCCTCGCAGTGGCACAATTTGTTCGGGTAGAAAGAAGAACAGGCTTGGTGACGAATAGGAAAGTGTTAGGGTCCAAAAGGCAGTTCTTCATTTAACATGCTCATTGAGGCTGTATAAGGACAATATCCCATTTTGGTGTGTCCCGAGTGCAACTACCCAGGATGCAATTGACCACGAATTGCACCTCGTCGCAAATGATCGAGAAGCAAGCGCCTGGTAACAGATGAATTTCTAACTGAGGGGCAATGTACCTGTTTGCATGTGCTTAGAATATCCTCCTAGGAAGACGAGTGGATCTGAGGACTTACTACAGCATATGGATCGCCATACAAGGATGTTCCGTACCAATAGCATGTATTCAATAAGGCAGGGCCATTCCCCCTTGAGCATTCAGGCTTGAGCGGAACAAACAAAGGAACTATGTGGGAATTGCGAATACAACCGCCAAGAAACGCATGGGTCCGTCACTCAAGCTGCGGGCAAGTTCAACAGGAACTCTTGCACCACCTTTGGGCACCGAAATACACAGTATTGGCCTCTTAGTGCAGGATCTGTGACATTAGGTCATGGCAGCATTGTTTGAGAGGCATAGGGTATCTCTCGAGGCTGACAACAACTGCATATCTTCCGAGGGGCTGATAGGATTGATGCCTTGTTTGCGGTATTGGGGGCGGTCGGATAAAACCCAATGAACAGCAAATCACGGGACATCACAGCTTCTAGCCTGAGGCGTGCAGCAATGTGTCCGCTTTAGACTCAGCGTGCATCTACCTTACTCCATAGTGTTCCTTAAGTTCATTTGGCATGCAAATCGCCCGCGCTAAAATGCCAATCCTCTCCTGATGCCCGCTGTCAACTATCAACCCAATTCCGCATCGGTCTGACTTGGCACGTAGCTCGTGGGGCCCTTGCCAGCTGGTAATCATAATAATAGCAATAATCTTTATCATCCATGGCCAGCCTAGCAGACGAAAAATACTGATAAATCCTAATTTGCAACTCGACCATCGCTTTTTTTATTTGCTACCCCTATAAGTTTCCGTTAGCACGGACGAACATTGGAAAGAACCGCTTCTTTTTTCAGCCCAAAGATGGAGCATCGTTCTGATTCCAAAGACAATCATGAGAGTGAGAGCTCGGAAACATGTTTTGAAACAGCGCAGGATTCTGTATCTGAAAATGCATCTCAAGTTTTGGAGAGAATCCAAAATGAGGAAGCTGCAGCTCGCATAGCAGAGAAGGAGGATAAAATTCGCCGGGCATGCGAGATGCGCGATTTGGATGCTTTGGTCTCTTATGCCACTTCAGAAGGTGGTTTTCTTCGCGATGACATTAGACGACAAGCTTGTAAGTCACCAACATGAATGACCATCATACATTGATAACCAAGAAATAGGGCCTATTCTTCTCCAAAGCGACCGAGACAAGGAGCTCGGGGACTGGGAAGACCTATCACCGCATGTAGATGAAGACCAAGTGCAACTAGACGTGAACAGGTCGTTTGTGTATTATCCTAATTGTAGGTATCCTTGCCTCCCAAGCTTCTACATACACTAATCCTTTTGGTATAGGCAGTGACGAAGAGCTAGCTTCAAAGAAAGATGAGCTGTCCTTTCTGATAAAACAAGTGCTACGGCATTATCCAATGCTGTGCTATTTTCAAGGCTATCATGATATCGTGCAAGTTTTACTACTAGTACTTGGGGGGCAGATGGCGGCCTCAGCAGTTACGCGGCTGTCCCTCTTCCGGATAAGAGACTATATGCTGCCCTCTCTTTCCCCGACAGTGAAACACCTACAGCTTATCCCAGCAATCATGGAAAGAGCTGACCCTGTATTGCGACGCCATCTTGCGGATATCAAGCCATTCTTTGCGCTTGCAGCGACTCTTACATTGTATGCTCACGATATTCAAGAGTATAGCGACATCGCTCGATTATTTGACTTCCTGTTGGCTCGGGAACCAGTCGTTTCTATTTATCTTTTTGTTGCTATCATTCTTTCCCGCAAGAAGGAGCTGCTAGAAATCCCTGAAGACGAACCTGAGATGCTACACTTCACACTTTCTAAGCTACCATGTCCTCTAGATCTTGAAGGTCTGATATCGAACGCTGTGCAACTCTTCAATGACTACCCTCCGGAATCACTCCCGCTTGGGGCTTGGAAGAAAATTCCTCAGACTAGTGTGCTGAAAAGTACTCGAGATATCTTCGCGAAACAAGCAATTGGAGAAGCTATATTTCTTTTTGATAGACAAGTGCGACAACTGCGCTACGAAGAGCGGAAAAAGAAGGCGGTTGATTTCTTGTGGCAGCACAGGAGAACAATTGGAACCGTGGCTGTCACAATTTTGGTCGGTGCCTTGTCAGTATGGATGAGGAAGAAGGGCTTTGACACGACTATATGGTCGTATTTTAATCGATTCAAGCTGGCTTTCCAATCCCACGACCTTTCCTAGTCTTCCACTTCATAGTTGGCGTGGAGAATATTGGGTTAAGATGGCGTTAGTGTGTACAATATCATATTAATATACTACTGTGTATTAATTATTTCAGTGGACAAACTTCCTAACAAGTTGGTTTCATTTCGACGTAGGATAACATTTAGTGGTAGAAACTTGGTAAGTAAAACATTTAATACTTGCTAGGTACCCGCCGGTCCCACAAAGTGGTGGCTAGTGCGTGGCTGATTACGACCATGCCGCCAGCCGCTGATGTGTACTCTTCCGCAACTCTCTATCTCCATTGTCCCATACCAACAATAGCTCTCTAGACATATCGAACAGCCCAACATGGCGAACCGGGGCTATGATGTGATTGTAGATGCGGACACCGAGGTACGTCTTCACAATTTTGCTTGCTCGACTCGAGACGACCTAATATTGGTTCCAGGGCGACCTTGGCCATACCGACCTTCAGGAGGACCTTGAATTTCATCCCTCCAGTATGTTTGTTTCTCTAAAAGGAGGCCATCATGGGATTCACCATCGGGAGTAACTAACCCACGCTTTCTACAAGATTTCGAAAATGATCAGCGCAACGCCAAAGTGCAGCAGGACTCGGCACCTTTTCTGGGCGGAGGTTCCTCCCGCGGTCGTGACAGGTCACCTGGCGGCACCCCTTCAAAACATACCTGGTGGTCGATCCATTATTATGCGCAATTCTTCGATGTCGATACGAACGAGGTTCTAAGACGATGCGTCGCGGCAGTGTACCCGCGCAGTAACTTCCTCGATGTCCTGGAAGGCAACGCGGACCTGTACGGCCCATTTTGGATCGCCACGACCGTGGTCGTGATCCTCTTTTTAACCGGCACCATCTCGCAATGGCTCTCAAACAACGATGAGGAGCATTTCGCGTACGACTTTACGCTTCTCTCTGGGGCTGCGGGCTTGGTCTACGGATATACGTTCGTTCTACCAATTGCCCTGTGGGGGGCACTGCGCTGGTTCGGTAGCTCCACCGCGGACTTGATTGAGTGCTGGGCGTTGTATGGATACTCGAATTTGGTCTGGATTGCCGTTGCGCTGGTGAGCTGGAGCCCCTTGACTGCGCTTAATTGGGCGCTTGTTGGAGTTGGCTTTGGCTGGACCGTCTTTTTCCTGCTGCGGAACTTGTATCCTGTGCTGAGTGCTACGGACGCTAAGGCCAGCAAGATTCTATTGATTCTGGTCGTTGTGCTGCACGCAGGTTTCGCCATCGCGATCAAGATCCTGTTCTTTGCGTAAGAGTCCCCTCAATATTTCTCTTGATACTTATTTCCTTTGCTGATCAATCGCACTTGCAGCCATGGAAGCCCTGTTTCCAAGAAGAACAAGGACGACAACGAGAAGGACCATGATGACGATAAGCATGACGATGACGACAAGCGACGCATGTTGGGCATGTAGAGGACCTGAGGTTCCTCCCAATTCCAATATATCTTGGATCCGCTAGATGACTTGATGGATCTGCTCGGGCAGCAGAGCTATATTCCTAACTATGTATTGACTTCTTGTTTTCATTTCTACGTCCAATGGTCTTGCATGTGTTTGTAAAACTGTACCTATCAGAACAAGGGATTATGAGCGAAGTTGAATTTTTACAATTCTTTTGATTGCAACTTGATCCGAGAGGGAGTCAACTAATAACATTTGACTTTGGCTGTAATGTTTCATCATTCTAACGCCGTACAAAACCTCCCAGACTGCAATCGACTCATAACCCCCAGCAAGTCTCCACCACAGCAACGTAGAAAAACCGTAACAAGATAGATAGGGCGAATCGTTTATTTGAGCTTCTTCTTGGGGCGGAGCTGGTTGGTGTGACCGCACTTCTTCTTACGGCAGTTGGTGGCACGAGGGGGAAGGCGGGCGTAGCACTTGCGGCAGATGTTCTTCTCGCAGTTGTACTTGGAGGCGAGGGCCTTAAGGGAAGGCTCGATGATACCACCACGGAGACGGAGGACGAGGTGGAGAGTGGACTCCTATAAGGTTGATGCCCATCAGCCGACCATTCCTTTCATTCAACAATGTATATATCCAGATTCTGAGCCTCAAATTCGTCCCCAATATGTTGCCCGTGCGATCGGATCTGCTACATCTCCATCGCGAACAAACCGCATCGCACGTTTCTCATATCCGATCACGAAAGGCCATCCGAATCAAACACCTCGAGATTGGGATCCTTCATACCTTCTGGATGTTGTAGTCGCTCAGGGTGCGGCCATCCTCAAGCTGCTTACCGGCGAAGATCAGACGCTGCTGGTCGGGGGGGATACCCTCCTTGTCCTGGATCTTGGCCTTGACGTTGTCGATGGTGTCGCTCGACTCAACGTCGAGGGTAATGGTCTTACCCGTGAGGGTCTTGACGAAACTATCATCGGAATCTTGTCAGCAACGTTTCCCCCGTCATCGTTCATTTCATATCTTTCGCAGCCGGTTCTGGGTCGCATCGGCGGGTTTAAAGGTTCAATATGGGTGCGGAGTACGAGGGAAACCTACATCTGCACTGTAGACGCGCGAAAAAAAGAACAAATTAGCTCATCACCCCATATCAAAATAACGACACCACTTATAACACTGGAATAACATACTGGTTGCGATTTTTCGTTGTTGCTGGCTGACGATCGCTGAAAGGTCCGGTTGGTCGGAAGAGGCGATGACACTCAATTTCACCATTTCTCGCTTAGCAAACAAGTGGCCCACGTGATGTCTACCAGTTGCACGTGATGTACCCTAAGCCCTAGCTTGCGGGTGCGTATCCGTCCTGTTTCATCATGATTTCCCTACATTCTGCCGCCGACTCCCGACCTTTCCGTCTCCACAGTTTCCACTCCACCATTTGATATGGAGACTGGTTAGCAACTTAGCATACCCTAAACTCTTCCAGGTTATTTATAGGAACCTACTGAGTAGTGCTCACTACAATCTGCATGTACGGCTGCTAGAGAACACTGCAGGCTTTATAACAGCTTTATATATTGAGAAATGTATATCTACAACATCTGATCTCCAAAATCCCTCAATATATGACAGAAACCTTCCTAGCTATGTGCTCTACCTCAGGGAGGCTTTTGAGGATGTATTCTGATTGTACCATATCAGCCTCCTTTCCGGAAAACATAACACATATTGCATGGGGAATATCTGCAGGCAACCCTTCTGAGCAGGGTTGGCCGAGTATCCACCATGCAGATCTTTGCGTCACTTTTTAATCGTGCAGGAATCACACCGCTATAAGGGTATACAGTTATCCTCATTGCCTACCGACTGGTCAGGCATACACCGATACTAAACCACCCCCAATAATGACATACCACAAGCAAACAATAGCTCTTGTCTACGAATCTTGCGCCATCTTTCGCTCGCTGGGATATTCAGAAGAAGACTGCAGAACGCTAGAGGTGGATGAAGCTGCAGACTAAATCGCTGATTTCACTAGCCAAACTCGGATATGATGTCACGCATGTCCCAGGCATTCATGCCCTCGTCAAGAGACTTGCTGCGGGAGACAGCGAAACCTGGAGTCTAGCTTTCAATATGACTGAGGGCTTGTACGGGACAGCCAGGGAAGGGCAGGCACCTTCTCGGTTAGAGGCGTATCGTGTTCCTTTCACATTTTCTGATGCGGCGACTATGAAATTGTGTTTGGGTAAGGGAAGGACAAGTACTTTTCATGAGCATGGGTGACAGAGATGTTGACAGTGCTGTACTAACAATGTATAATCTAAAACAAGATGCTCCTTCAGCATTACGGTGTCCCGACAGCCCCATTCGTCGTGCTGCACCTCGATGATGAAGAGGAACTCACACCTGAGAAGATCCAGAAGACTATAGACCATTACCAACACGCCAAAAAAGTCCCTCAAAATATCCGCTATTTGCAAATCCACTTGCTGAGGGCTCTTCAAAGGGGATGAAAGCTAGCAACAAGATTAGGAACGCAAGCCAATTATATCCTGCTACTCAAGCCGTGAGAGCAAGTGCCGTTTCATCGAGTGGGATCCTCATCGAGGCCTTCTTATCCGGCAGAGAGTTCACTGTTTTCTCTTTTTTCCACTGAATCCCAAGCCTTTCTGGTAGTCTTCTCTCTCTCTCTCTCTCTCTCTCTCTCTCTATCGCATTACTGTGCGCATTTGCCATTCGTCAAGTGGACCTCCAGTACAATCAACGGCCAGACTCAACCACCATCCATTCTATAGCTCCAGTCCGCGATCGAGAATGACTTCACTACACCAACCCAGCTGAAATAGAGCAACCGGCCGCCACTAAAAACAGGGCTTCGACTAAATTGCATATTGACCAGTAATCATAACTTAGCTATTGTATATAAGTTCCAATATTGTTAGAGATCATGGATTACGAAGTGAGTTGGCAGATGACGACGCCTCGTAGTAGTGGGGATGTATGTCCTAGGCCTGTCCAATCAGGCGGTTCAGCTAGACGGGCATGTCTCAGGCTTTAAGGCCACCAACCCAACCCAAGGAGGAAACCCTAAGTTCTGATGAGAGAAGTGTACTGAGTGCAAATGAAAAGTAAGCAAAGAAGGATCAGGAGAGGGGCCCGACTATATAAACCCTGTTCTTTCCCCGGCACTGCCCCTCTGTATTTCCCTTCCCCCTTTGCCTTAGTACACTAGAAAATTGACCACTGATTTCCAAATTGACACTTCGCTCTTGGATCCATATCCTGCACTCTGCCGTGCTACTTTCTTCTATTCACTACGTTAGCCATGGCGTCCAGCAACAAAGTCTACGTTGTCACCGGCGGGAATAGAGGTCTCGGTCTCGGCTTGGTCAAATCGCTCCTAGCACGCCCAGCTACCACTGTCTTTGCTTCTGTCCGCAATGAGGAGGCCGCCGCCAGTCTCCAGGCGGAAACCCAAGCTGTCAGCGTAGGCGAACAGAGCAGCCTCCACATCCTCCAGCTCGACTTCTCATCGGCTGTTGCCCCCGAAAAGGTCGCCGAGACTTTCAATGCTGCCGCTGGCATTGACCACATTGACGTTCTCATCTGCAACGCCGGATACGCAGCCCCCATGGTGCCAGCCGCCTTGATTTCAGCTCAGGATCTGCGGGCATCCTTCGAAACGAACACAATTGCCCCCTTACTCGTCTTCCAGGGACTGTGGCCCTTGCTCCAAAAGTCTACCGCCACGCCCAAGCTCATCAACATTTCTTCTTCAGTGGGCTCCATTGGCGACCAAGAACCCGTCCCGGGCGGCGCTTATGGACCCAGCCGTGCGGCGGGAAACTGGATCACGCGCGCACTTCATCTTCAGCACCCGGGTTTGATTGTCGTGGCACTGCATCCGGGATGGGTACAGACGCGGGCAGGAGACTTTGTCGCGCAGCAGTGGGGATACGAATCTGGCCCTCCGGAGACGATTGACAATAGCGTCAAGGGAATGCTAGAGGTGATTGACGGGGCTACTCGAGAGGCAACTTCGGGCAAGTTCATTACCTACCAGGGACAAGAGTTGTCGTGGTAGACCTTCGTAGCTTCGGCCAGTGAATGGATTCAAATATGTTGCTGCCTTGATAGAGAGAATGTGACTTGGAAACGGTGTTGGAGCGTCTTATTAGGTGTAGTTTATTGACTTCCATATACGGTTGTACACCCCGCTGCCCCACTCTCTATAATTAGGTCCAGTGTTGTCGTATCGGTAGTCAGTTGTGACCATTACAAGAATACCAATTAGAATCAAGACAATGATGAGAAAAAGATAATGACAGTCACATATTCTACGACGAGCATGTCTTGCCCACTGTGCTAACTGTGATTATGTTGTAGCATGAACTCAGCATAGGAGTCATATTAACGGCCATGCCAAAAGGGTCAGCAAGTCCAAGCCCTACCTACGAAACTCCCTTATTCACGGTGTTCATCCCCCATATTTGCCTGTATGGCTTGGGTTTATTACCCCAGACAACAGCGGGGAAGATATTTTTGCCCACTTCTCTGAAATTCGGACAGTATGTGCATGATAACCGAGCAAGAAATATATAGGAATCGCGTGCTCATATACAATTCCTGTTAATTTGATTTAGGAGGGGTTTAAATCTCTAAAAGAAACTCAAAAGGTTACATTTGAAGTGAAGACTGGACCAAAGGGAAAACAAGCGGCCAATATCAAACCGGTATTGGAATAAGTGATGGTTGTAATCAGTCGGGTTTTATATGCATGTCTATATCACTTTCTGTGACTTTAACGATACTCTTTTCAGGTTAGCAAATTGGAATTGGATCCAAGCCTTTGAGTCTATCGACTCCTGTACGGAGTACCTGGTAATGTATAAAACAGATCGTGATGCAATCTTTTTATATTTTGAGAAACTGTTTGAGAATGTACTCCGTACAGTAGTAAACTCAAAGGTAACTTACCCGACGGGTCTCGCTTAGACTTAATGTAGTTAGATTATCCTTTTTCAGAGAGCACGCTAGGCCGATGTGGGAAGGTTATAGGGCTCGAGGTTTCTTGACCGTATGGATAGTTCTCTTCTCGTAATTTGTAGATCTGTTCGTCCTCTTCACTATAGAAGAGTCGAAGAAACCAACATATAATAATCATGGTGATGTGATGGAAAAAGAAGAGAAACTTTTACTTGTTTGGAGAAAGAATTGCTTTTACCGCGACAATAAAAACCACGAAGAAGGAGGTAGCTTGCATATTTCTGTACCTTCTTTTGAACGACCGCGAGAGAAGCCGTTAGCAATAGCCTGAAATGCCACCATTAGTTATTTATACGTGGCATCTTGTAAAATCCTTTGCTCTCCCAGAAATCAAAAAATTTATCCAGCATCTTGGAATCAAAGGGTACATATCGAATATCCGGTGCATCCTTCAGGGCAGCAACAGTGTTGGAACTATCATAGTGAGGCGTATTCCTACTCGTCTCAAACCTGGTCAGTCCGTTCAACACTGGCTCCTGAAGGAGTGGCATCACAGGGAGCAAGGGATTATCCATATCACTTGTTCGCTGTAGCATCCGAACCCAGTCCTTGTAGGGGATATGCTTCAATGGATATCCGAGATCCCTGATCACACCAACCGTCTGTTCGAGGTTCACCGAGTCCTTCGGGTCCGGAGCAACCAGACTGTATGATCGGCCGAGGTTTTCGTTATGAGAGGCGATGTGCAGGGTAGCATCGAGTACATAGTCAACAGTCACGTACTCCAATCTCTGGCGTGGAAGATACGGGAACGCGCCCAGTCTGATACTGCCGACTATCAAACGTGCAAAGAAGTCATCCGGGTTCCCTGCCCCGTTTCGGGAGTCTCCGATGGTGAATCCAGGCCGATAGATAGCAGTGGGAAGCCCACGGTCGCGAGCTCGACGCACCATCATTTCAGCAACCCATTTGCTTTGCGCGTAGCCGATGTCAAATGGTAAGCCTCGTACGTGGCGCTCAAGAGGCTCGTCCTCAAGGCATTTGCGGGTCCCAAATACTAGGCCTGTTGGGCCCCATGCGTCAATGCTGGACATGAAATGGAAGGCCTTTCGCCGTCCACTAGCAGCAAGATCTAACATATTTTTCGTTCCCAATGTGTTAGAGTCAACATGGGCTTGGTATGGATCGCAGAAATTAACTTTGGCGGCTAGATGGAAGACCACACTTGCCCAGTTGGCCAGCCAGTCGAACTGCTCTGCTGGGAGTCCGAGTAAGTCGAGAGATATATCTCCACTTAAGACCCTTAGCTTGTGCATGTGTTCTTTTGATTGATCCCACAGATCATATTGCTCCAAAGTCGCCTCCACCCTGTCTCTGGGGTTAATGCCGTTTTTAGACCGTGCAACGCACACGATTTCTTTGACTGTGGGCATCCGTAAGAATCGGCTCAGAAAGTTGACACCGACAAATCCAGTGACACCCGATATGAAAACCTTTCCTTCATTCTCCGCTTGCCAATCAGGAACGGCGTGCAGATAGTCAGCGATCTTGGAGTCCGCGATCCACTTGTCTGCTTCGTCCGGTGCATTTCCCCCTTCAGCAAATCCATCAAGGTAATTGACCAAATCACCGAGTCGTGAGTTGTCATGAAGTGATCCCATGGAGATTGTCTTTCCCAGATGCTGCCTCAGTTTACTTATCAGAGTTGCACACTGAAGGGACGTTCCTCCAAGTGCAAGGAAGTCATCATCGTTGTCGATGTTGTCCTTGTTCAATAAGGATGACCAAAGAGACTTCACTACACTTTCTGTGTCATTTCCATGGTCATTTGACTGTTCGCCGTTGGCAGCGCCTTGACTCTCTCGACTTTCTTGGTACTGCTGCTCCAAAGCTTTCCGGTCGACCTTATCATGCGCCGTCATGGGATACTCCGAGCAAAAGATAAAATCGCTCGGAATCATATACGATGGCAATCTCTGCCCCAAGAACTCAGAGAGTGTACGAGCACGAACTGTATTAGCAACAGCAGGTATCACGAATGCGACAAGGAACGATTCTTTGCCTTCATCTTGTGAAGCAATTTGCTGTACGACGGCACCAGTCAACCAACCGCTCGCATAGAGAGTTTGTTCGATTTCCCCTAATTCCACGCGGAAACCACCCTGTTTTACTTGATGGTCTATGCGGCCAACAAATTCAAGGACATCAGGCGTAGCTACGCGATACCTTGCGAGATCGCCGGTCCGGTAATATTTGATTCCATGTAGGGTGACGAAGCTGTTCTTGTTCTCCTCCGGGCGGTTGATGTATCCTGTAGTCATACCGGGCCCCCCGAGAAGAATCTCGCCTACCTTACCGGGCTTTGTTACAAGTTTCAGGTTCTCATCCACAAGGCACAATTGAGTGTCCCCAGCTGGCCCACCAATGCCTAAGAAATCATGTTGAAACTCTTCGGCTTTAATTTCGTGCATGGTGGAGTAGGTCGTTGTCTCGGTTGGGCCGTATGTGTTCCAGAGATGCTTTGGAGGTGCAGAGGATTTCAAGATGGCCTTTACGGCAGCGACACTGGGCACATCTCCGGCACTCAAGACAATTCTGACACCGCGAAAAGCCGTAGGACAGGTGTGGCCAGTAATAGAAAGCAATGCTGCCGTCAAAAATATCACTGAGATATTTTTCTCTGCGATGAACTCTCGGAACGCGAACGGATCAGTCACAACCATGCGAGGCACGGGGACCATCGTTGCGCCTGCGACCAATGGAGCGAACACTTCAAAGAGAGAAATATCAAAGCCAGGGTTGTTTATAAGTGCAACACGGTCAGAGGGTTCCAGCGGCGTACAAGCTGTTTTCGTCACTAGATGAATGATAGCTCTTTCAGGTATCTGAACAGCTTTGGGTCTTCCGCTTGATCCTGATGTGAATAGAATATGGCTGCGGTATTCGTGGTCTGGGTCATGGACTGAACCGTTCACTTGGTTGTCTTTCTGCGCCTCAGAAGCACCATGAGGACTCTGGCCTGTTATAGGAATCACAATGTGTTCGATACCATCGGCAACATCTTCCTTGTCAGACAGGATATATTTGGCTCCGATATCAGTGAGCATATCACTCAGACGAAGCTTGGGGGTCGATGGCTCGATCGGTACACAGGTCAGTCTTGCTCTAATGACCGCAAGCTGGGCAATGACCAGGTTGGAATTTATTCCTTCTATGATGCAAATGGGCTCCTCGGGGCTCAAGTGGTAATTCTTCAACACGGAGGCTAGCCTGTCGACTTCTCGGTCTAGGTCCTTATAAGTCAACTTCTGGGTATCGTCTTCGATGGCGATGGCGTCCGGCCTGTGGCCAACGTGGGTGGAGAGGTAGCGGTCCATTTTGATAAATGCAACAAGTAGCGAATGCTTTGAATAGAACAATAAAGCGAGTAGATACTTGATTTGAACGGACTTGAATACTGTGCTCTTTATGTTTGCAATGCTCTTTCTCGTGTTTTCTGTCTGGGAATCCTGTACTGTATCTCGAAGTCTTCCACGACCTTATATGCCTTTCCAACCGCACAATAGTGCTTCATATATGCATTGACAATGATAGAAATCGTCATTTCCATGCTCAATGACCACCTATGATGGGATGTGCCATTATTCAAGGTGGGAAATGGTTGCATTAAGCCTTTGCCGACACAGTCACACGGCAACAGCAAATGCAGCTCGACATTCGAGGGATCGTATTCCATCCAATAGCAAATCTGCTCCCCTTTGTTGTCCAAGAATGAGAGAGGATACTACTTACGAGGGTTTTTGAGAATGAAGCTTCAATCAAATCAAGATAGATACGAGCGACATCAGGATTTTGAGGGTTTAACGGCCAGGAAAGTCAGCAGTTCCAAAGTTAAATCAGAAAAGTACCGACGTCGCATTGGATATTTTACACCAAAGAGCTTCATGTTTGTAGCATATTCTTGATTTCCGGAAAAGAATCGACCTGACGCTCATGGGTGAGTGGGTCTAATGATGTAGTAGTACAGCATCCTCGCCGCTGCGCTGGCTGAGGGTCAGAGCATCGGGCTTCTGCAGGCAATCAATTATACTTTCCGGGAACTAGAAACTCTGACCACTTGAAGCGTGACTTCCTGGTTCTTCACAGACAGAGTGGATTCCAGACCCTGGACTCCGAAAAGTCGTAAATTAGCAACATAAAAAAACTATAGGGCTAAACGTCAGTGGATCGGCGTGTCAGGCGCTGCAGATGAACGAAGAAGGCAACTAATGCATGACGTTATTTGGACTGAAGAAACCCTTGCTTGGCAGGATGGCCAGGCCTAGCTAGACAAGAAAAGAATATGGCAGCAGTGAGACGGAGGCCAAATGATGTAGGAGTAGAAGTACTTCTGTCATAAGCGCCAGCGGGTCGCTTCTCCGTATCAGGTTTATGTCAAACTTTACAGCTTCATGCGACGTGTATGTTCAAAACCCATGGCCTCTAGTTGCAGCCAGAGACCAATAACATGTAGCGACTGGTACTAGTGAGGAATTGAGGCGCAGTGGACCATGCACAATGAGTTGCGACTTGAGTTAGAATGTCATGATATGGAATATCTTCGTAGCCAAAACAAAATCAATTTAACGTTCTATATGTGCATGGATATCTATAATTACAACATGGGCTTCAAGTCATCCGCAACCTTGAAAGGAGCGGCAGTCTTGCTGCGGATCTCCTCAACAGAGACACCCTCAGCGTGTTCAGCAAGGGTCAGACCCTCGGTGGGGCTGACTTCAAAGACGGCCAGATCAGTGATGATCTTCCACACGCAGCGGGGGCCAGTCAGGGGGAAAGAGCACTCAGGCAAGATCTTGGGGTTGCCCTTCTTGTCGACGTGCTCCATAGTCACAACGACCTTGGTCTTCTCAGGATTGGCGACCAAGTCCATGGCGCCACCAACACCCTTCACCTTACCAGGAAGCATAAAGTTCGCGAGATCTATGGGCAGTTGTTAGAGGCTGAAGGAGAATCCAGGAACATGATCGAAGACATACCTCCGTACTGGCTCACTTGGAGAGCACCAAGCATAGTAAGATCAATACGACCAGAGCGAATCATACCAAAGCTCTCGTGAGAGCCGAACACAGAAGCACCACTGGCCAGGGTGACAGTCTCCTTACCAGGGTTGATGAGGTCAGGGTCCTCCTCACCCGGCTTAGGGTAACCACCCAGTCCCAGAATACCGTTCTCGGCCTGGAGAACAACCTCCACGCCTTCAGGGAGATACGAAGGAGCGATCAGGGGCATTCCAATACCCAGGTTAACATACATTCCGTCGCGGAATTCCTTGGCAGCACGCTTGACGATACGCTCACGACGGGCGGTGGCTTCACCGGAACCTAGGTGGTTATGAGAAATGAGATTCTATTAAAGGAAGAAGATCGGGAACGGACTCACCGGCCTTGAGCATCTCGCTAGGGTCCTTAGCGAATGTGAGCTTCTCAATCTGCTTTTCACCCTGGCTCTGAATGACCTTGTTGACGTAGATTCCCTGCAGGTGGATATCCTCGGGGTCGATCTCTCCGACTTCGACAATGTGGTCCGCTTCAACAATGGTGTACTTGGCGTTCTTGGCCATGGCCTCGTTGAAGTTGTTCATCGCCTTACGGAACTGGCAGTTACCAAGCTTATCGGCCTTGTGAACCTTAACCAGAGCGTAGTCACCGAAAATTGCCTCTTCCAGAATGTAGTTCTTGCCGTTGAACTCGCGGGTTTCCTTAGGCTTGGACGTTTCCGCCACAGTGCCATCCTTGTTGTAACGTACGGGGAGTTCACCAGTTTGCACTGTCCAAACGTCAGCTCGTCTAGCCTGGCAAAGAGATTGGAGAAGACCAACCAATTGTTCCATAAGCCGCGGGAGTATAGAAAGCAGGGACACCAGCTGCACCAGCAGCACACTTTTCAGCAATGGTACCCTGGGGAGTGAGTTCCAACGCGAGGTCACCATTCAGATACATTTTTTCAAAGACCTTGTTTTCACCGATGAACGAAGCAATCATTTTACCAATTTGTCCGGATTCCAGTAACTGTCCTGTTTGGTATTAGTTGTCATTCTGCTGGTGTCGCAGCTCTATCCTTTAGGAACGTACCAAGACCAGCACCCGGCATGCCGGCATTGTTGGAGACCACGGTCAAATCAGTGACCTCCGGACGATCACGCACAGCGTTGATCAAAGTATTGGGCACACCCGAGAAACCAAAACCTCCAACAAGGAGAGTGGAGGAGCCCTTCAAGTCCTTAACGGCTTCCTGAGCTGATTCACATAGCTTATCGATTGCTCTTCTTGAGGTTGAGACGGAGAAGTTCCGCCGCCCTACAGGGCGGAACATGGAGAGGAAAGGTCGCGACATCGTGTCGACTAACCTTTGACAATTGACTCAAAACCGCAGGGAGTATGAAACTGAGGAAGGGAAAGAGAAGAAAGAAGAAGAGAGGGCAATAAAAAGAGATCCATGGCGGCGGCGCCACAGTAGCGACCTCAGCTTCGACCCCAACATGAGGGTCGATACGGAGTAACCAGCTACATTTTCGGTTAGATACAAAAGCCGACAAAGTGCTTATCCGCCCGGTCTTCGTAGACCGCTTTGCCGCCTTCCGAAGCCGGGCCCACCGCCGGCTGAGGTTTGGGGTACTGCCGCGTATGGGACTGTATTCGAAGTTTTCGAACTACGGTATCGCGGAGGGAAGAACCCTCATCCCCGCGGGGAATTGGAGACAACTTTGGGCCTTGCATCGGATGAGTTCAAGTTCTAGTTCAGCTGTCAGTGTGGGCTTTAATCTCTTATTATGAACTAACCCCCGACTGGACCTATAAGTACTAATATAACCCATTTGAACACTTAAAGATCTCCGATCTTAAGAACTAGTTAGATCAGATCGATTGGATAAAAGCGGTACAGACATTGGTCGGAAATGTCACGTATCGATTGTAAGTTACCATTCCGACAGCGGGAGTCACATCGGCAATGGGTGTTTTTTTTACGCCGTCCTTATCGCGTCTAATCGTGATGTTAATATTGTCCTATACTCCTGATCAGCTACACTTTGGTTGAGTTTTGTTGGCTGAGATTACCATGCTACTTGGACATTGATGCCGATGCCAAACCAACAAATGTATATATGTCAAACCGACTGTCTGTATGTACAATATTAACCTCGCTTTAAGAACTTGACCAGGTCTGTCCTCAGTTTCTATGGCCCCTATCGCATCAAGGTTTCCGACCATATACAACATGGACTGGAAGGTATAAATGCAGTGATCGATCAAAGAGCTCTTCCTTGACCTTGTCCATCATTACTTGCATCTCCTCTTCACTCCAACCAAGGACTCGCGTGAATAGTGCAGGTGTATAAGCCTCAATAGCTTGCAACTCTCCAACGAACCCAAACTTCCCGATTTCTTTCATTCTCGCGTCCTTAGGCCAAGTACCAAGGGGTACCTGTATTCCATGCCGAGTTAGATTGCCACACCGGTATACCGTTCGCTCACTAACCTTAAGTAACGTTTCTGTAACGTCCGCGAAACCAATATCTTCCAATTTCTGTTTCCATTCACAAGCGTCATCCAACGGCTTACCGAATTTTCGACCACCCTCACGGATGTTTTTCATCCACTCTTGAGCAGTGACAGCCTTCTCAGCAGTATCATCATCGGATAAGAAATGGGCGCTGACAGCTTGGAGTTCAAAGTAACCTCCAGAACTTGTATGGTCAAATACTTGCCGAAAAAGCTTGTCGATGTTGCCTATGCACCCGGACAGTTCACGCGCATGGATATAGTCGAATGGCGCTTTATACATCCAGTCTGATTCGAAGTCGTCTATCTCAAACTGACAGTTTGACGGTACCCTATAAAAGCTATAAGCTCGAATCACTCCCTGAAGTACAGTAACGAAGAGGAGGGAGAAAGGAAAAAGACACTATACCATTTCGGCTGGATAGGACTCAAATCATTACCAATAACCTGAGCATTTTCGTGTTCACTATAAGGTAATGTGGATGTTAACGCATGAGAAATTGAGCGATAATCATGCATCCTTACTCAGCGAAATCTATGGCCCACAAGCCGGTCCCAGTGCCCAGATCAAGAACACGTTTGGGGCTCTCGCTAAGAGGCGCCAGATGGAGCTTTCTTTCCAGCAACAGAGAGTATATATGGTGCACTAGGCCCATGCGGTCTTGTTCTGCTTCGTCATTCGGCTACCAGAGACTTAGTAATCCATATAACGGGGTGGTTATGGGATGCACTAGCTACCCCGATATAAATTCCTTCGCGATAGGCGTGATAGCGACGTCCATTCTGTTGAGGTTTCAGTAGCTTAAACACATCATTTGAAGTGTTTTTTGCTCATACCTCATATCTGGCCATTTCAGAGGCCTTGTTTCAGCCAGACTAACCTACAGGCGTTGCGATGAAAGCATCAGGAGATCATACCTGTAATCGGTAATGCTAGCGCTTATAGATGTCAATCCACTTGCAGAGGTAAGAGCTCTATAATGCACTGTTAGTATGCCATCCCCTGCTGTTTATTGATCCACCAGAATAAACAGGAGACTAACGAGTAGTCATCGCCAGCACTCTTTTCTTCGCCGGAGGAGCTGTCCTGGGCTATGTCAGTCGGCAACGTAAGGACCCTACTTTAGGCCACCTACATCAATTAGTAAAGGATCTGCTCCGAGTATTGACGAATAGTGAGCTTTTTGGGACGTTTCTTCGGACATTTTGTCAACAAAGCAAAATGGGAAACGGAAGCAGATGTTGACTAGATTTTTTTTTTTCTTTTGGGGAGGGGGGCGGGCGTTGTGGTTTAAAGCAGCTGCCCCTACCGAGGCTTCATCCTTGAGATATCCCTGTCAGTGGACCGGGGAACAGATCAAATGGTATGATGAACCGATCAATGGCTTGTGTCAGAGGTATCGTGCCCACTTTTCTTTCCTTCATGCTGCCACCTGTGCAGTCCTGATTTGCAAAAAGCCACTAATCGTAACGCTTAGTGGAGCATTACCTAACATGCGAGAGCGCACAGGGAGCCATCTGCAGTTGGGTGTTTAGCGTAGCATTCAGCAGACCAGATCGGATAGTTAATTAAACCTGGCAATCTGATTGGATCAATAGGGCTAGTCTCAACGGTCAACGCTGTAGCGTAGAAACTTAGTGATTGACTTTCCCCAACGTAGATGTTAAGTCGTCGTTATCGTACTTTTGTCGCCGCATCAAATGACTCCGATCAATCTTGGCGCACCGGAGCCCATATATTTGCAAAATCACATGATTGTATCGTCGACACTATCTAGAGAGACAGTTTTTGTCCAACGGTCTCAGCAAGGTCATTTGGAGACTCTAGGGTATAATATTAAGTGCCGTTGCTTTTGTTAGCCCTATCTCCGTGAGCATTCAAGAGTTGCAGCGTTTGCTTGCCAACTATACGAGCTCGTACGACATGTTGGTCACCCTAATGATGGCGATAATCAAATGAGCTTGCAGAATGACGCCAATGACCGATTTGAGAACGTTCTCCTCACGAATCCTCATCCAACGCTGAGCCGAGGGTATTATGGCGGGAGGTAATCCAGATAGTAGGTCGGACCTGATAGCACCAAATACGTCTAAACTATGGCAATGCATCGTTTTCCACATTATGTTCTTGAGTTCCAATCTCCACCATAGCTTATAGGGCTATACTATAGTTAAGTCTAATCTACGGAGTAGTTGTCCCGAGCCCCACATGCAAGTTGTGGTCCGTCACTATGCTTGGATGCCACGAGGAAGCTCAAGCCAAGAGGAGGCCGATGTGTTTGAGTCTAATCACCCATCTTAATTGCTAGGCCTAGACTGTATGGACAAGTCACATAGACCATAGCAGCTTTGATCACATATAGAAGCTATCTTTGTCTATTCTCTTTCAATCAGTGGAGAATTCGCTGATTCCCTTGCCTAAATCGCTTGACTCTAGCACACACCTGACTAACTTGCCTGTTCAATGATTGCAGTCTTTGTGAGTACCACGACAAAAGATGGTTGACACTGGTAATTAATTCCCCATAGAGTGTACACATCGCAAAGATATTGTTAGTAGTATAGTTAGTCGTTATTCGATAGGACTAGTAAAATAGGGTTGTGGCAAACAGAGCGATCGGCAATTGAATGGCGCCGCAAATGCCGACTTTTCCCCGCTTGCCGCCAAGGAGAGGACTGTAATTTATCAAGGCTGAATACAGTTGAGATACCTGAATACTCAATGTATGGGAAATTTGAGTCAGTTGCTGAGATCCCTAGAGGTGACTATTTACAGTACCTGTAATTGCTTCTGATCGTGGCGTTGATAACGAGGTACTACATCTATCTAGCTTCCCCACGGGGTACTAAAATGGGGCATCACTGCTGCAGCTGGCTGTAAACCATGTATAGTATTTATGCCAGACGGGTCACTGCAGCAACATCCATATTACGTACAACAATAATATAACTACCATAGATCTTAATGAGTATAGTATAGAGAAAGGTAGAAGATAACTGCAGTCAGATTGTCTGCACTGACAGTCAGCAAGAGTACGTACTTTTTAATACAAACATGATATCCAGCCATTAGCTACCTTCAGTAATGTATGTATGTATTGTTACTAGCTGAGATTAGAAACCCAAATGGATTTCCCCATCCCGCATGCCCCCATTTTTTTTTTTCCTCTTTGCTTCTACTGCAACTCAATTTGTGCCTACTCCTTACTCCTCTTCATCTTGAAAACTTTGACTGAGTGCAATGCTCTCGCAGTCCGAGAGATTAATCGACTATCTGTCCTTGCAGCTCCGCGAGCTTCACGATGGTTATCAAGAAGTGCAACATCTGTGACCGTCGCTTCAAAAAGACAGAGCACTTCAAGCGCCATGAACGGTCCCGTCAGTCAACTGCGCCCAGATCTTTCTCCAGAATGGGTTTTAATATATCATAGATACCAAAGAAAAGCCCTACGAATGCAATGTCTGCCACAAACGGTTCTCTCGAAGGTATGCAGCTTCTAACGCGATAAGCATTCTTTAAACATTGGATAGCCTGCACATACACAGGTTGCATTCGACGGGTAAGCGACTGTGACTTACAAACTCCAGCGATGTTTTAAGCCGTCATGCTAAGGGCCATAATGGTCCAGCTGCGCACTCAACCACCAAGGCACTCGACCAACAGCCCCCGGCATCATCGGCCCAGGACTCCCATTATCAACCGTCCAATATCCCTGACAATGGTCAACAATTCTTTCCTAATGTGGACGCCGGCGTTTATTCTAATTCAATCCACACGCAAGCGGTAGGGCCTCGCGACATACCCACCACTGCGGCAGCAGGTCTCCCATCATCACTGGACTTTCTGGCGGACGTCTCGTCCCATCATGCGCGCACCGAGCCGGATGCCAATTCAATGCTTGTGGCTGACCAACAAACGTATTTCGAGGAACCAACGGTATACCAACCGTCCTACAGAGGGCCTGTATTTGATCCTATGCCAAATGATTCGCTCCAGCTGTGGCTGAACCCTTCTGATGCAACTTCATATCCTGGTTCTTTGGATTTTGGGCATGACTCTAATATCGGTCTGATTGAGGAGAACGTGGGAACCTCCACGACACAGCGCCCCCAGCGACATGACGGGCCCTCTACTGATACAGACGATACAAAAGCCGGTGCAACTATTCCGAATGATAGATTTGCCAAAGTTCAGAACTGTTGGCTGGGTCCATCGAATAGCACCGGGCGCCTCATCAATGGTATCTGGCGGGAGGTGGCGTACGGCAGCATAGACAATATCTTTGCGGCGCACTCTGGGCAATCATCAAGTAGTCCGCCTGTATTACTGCAGAAGTCAAGATATGGTCTTGATGAGGATTGCAGAAGACACCTTCATGCCACGTTTGGATACATGCGACTATACAGCCAACGAAATCGTACTTCCAGCGCTCCTCCAGCTTACGACTCGGCACTGATAGCTCTTGCCCAGTTTCCTCCCGCTGAAATCTTAGACATGGCACTTGACCTCTACTTTCGCAACTTTCATCCGCTTGTACCCTTTATCCATGTCCCAACCTTTTCCGCCAGAAACACTAGTCCTTTGGTGCTCTATGTCATGTGTCTAATCGGGATGACTTTCCTAGGAACACAGGGTACAGCTTCTTTCGTATCTAAGAATTTCACTGTAAGATGCGCCCTAGAGAAATCCCGCAGACCATTGGTTTACTGATATGATTTTCTACCAGTTCGTCCTGGAGAAACTTACGGCTGAATTGGCCATGTGTTCTGTTGGCACTGAAAGCTCGGGAAACGCTATGTCGGCATTTGCAGCAGCCGCTCTTTTCCTTAATCTAGCTGCTCTGACTGGGGTACGTAGTGTCTCACCCGAGGCGCTTCTAGATACTGATCAACATGTAGGAGAAGGGCCATATTGAGAAAAGCCAGATGCTCTATGTCAACCTCATATCGGTAAATATGGAAGACTATCCATACTTCTTCACGCTAACTCAATATAGGTTGCACAAAGGCACGGTTTGTTTTCGGCTACCGAAGGTCAATTGCTCGACAAAAGTATGTTTGAAAGCATTACAGACAATGTTCTAAGATGGAAAGCCTGGAGCAAAGTAGAATCTGTTAAACGGTTCGTTACCTGATATAACCGGAAGCCCAAACAGACACTGACCAAGCAGATTAATTATTGCACTGCTCGTCCTGGATGCCTGGCTATCATCCTTCCTATCCACGAGCCCCATCATCGTCTCCGATAATATTCAGCTCATTCTGCCATGTAGTGAAGTGCTCTTCGAAGCCAAAGATCCAACGCAGTGGGTACAATTGATTCGTGGGGGCCAGTGCATGTTAATGCCCTCTGTGCTGTCTCCGTCAGAAAATGTGGAGATCGCACCATTGGACAGCCGTGTCGATAATTTGGGCTTGTATGCAGTATTATCGATGGTGCAGCTTAAGCTCTCGGAGTCGTATCATCGCCTCCTGTCTAATCGCGCAAGCTACCCATTTGCTCCATGTCACACCTATGCCATGGATGGTCGTGCCAGATGTCTCTCAACTCTTCAAATCCAGATAGCTAGCAAGTACGGTTATATCCAAGGGCGTCTGGACCCAAACGCTAGTATCTTGTGGCATAACATGTGTATGAACCTCACAGCGGATATTCAGATTTTTGAACTGGCTGCGGGACGTGCAGGTCCAGGTCCAGCGCGCATGGCCCTCAACGATATTGCTGCTTGGTCGCAAACACCGGCCGCCCGGAGGGCTTGTCTACACGCAGCCCACGTGTACAAAATTATGATACATCGCAAAGCATCGGATCACATTACGTTTCATTCAGTCTTTTCGCTTTTTACCGCAGCTCTCGTCTTGGGTTTGTACATATACATGGTGCCCAGTAGCACTGAGCCACAAACTGGAGGCACGCCAATCGACATCCTAGATGACATAGACTGGAATAGTCTGTGTGGCGAGGGATTCACCAGCTTTATGGAGCCTAACGGGGCTCAATCTTGTACAGAGTCGGATGAGGCAGCGGTGAACTTCATTCGAAACGGGGGCACCGTATATTTCCGTGGGGTCCCTTTTCAGAGTGGCTATAACTCGGCGCGACGCATTTTGCTGGACTATGCGGGCCTGTTGAAGGATACTGGAAAGTGGAGCGTTCGCAAATTTTCCCACGTGCTCTATATCATGAGCGACGTCCTGATGGATATGGATTGAGCGTACTAACGTCGGCCATATTCAAACATTACTAACCGCGCAATGATCCTTTCTACATTCCAGCCGGCCTGCGGAAGGGGTCTGGGAAGCCGCTTCGAGCGGTTAACCACGAGGCCGTGGAAACCTGAGTTGGGAGGTGGACTAGATTCCACGTAGGAGAACTCTCTTTATATTTGGACAAGTCGGCTCTCCCAAACTAGGACTCTATCAGTCCTGTGTCGAATCCCAAGTTGAGCGAGAAACTTTATATTCAGCCACATACGGGCGGTATGATATACACATGAAGACATCGCATTTCTACACCAATGACCATACACCGGATATCTTCACCTCAGAAGGAACGAAAATACGCTGAACAGCAAAGAAAATATAAGCTATATCTCGTGTCACTTTGCACCACAACCGCCTCAGGCTACCCAGCTTCTATTCTTAACCCTCTGCCAAAGTTTCTCCATCTCTTCATTGGAAGCCATCACAGAAAGCATATAATGCTCATCATCGCTCAAATGTGATTCTCCTTGGGGCTCACCCGCAAGCACAACTCTTGATAGTCCATGGTACCCTTCCGCATACCACTCCGGCTCCGACCCATCGTCACTCCGCGCTTCGATATGGTCACCTTCATCATCTACCCCCGTTAACGGGTGTGTTTCACGGTATTTCGGCAGACTCAGACCATTACACCGCGCATTCGGCATATGCAGCACGTTGTCTAGCACGAGTGTGTTGATCTCACCATCGCCCGAGCGTCGTCGGACACGCAGTTCGACGCTCCCTACACCGAGGACCCGTGAGCCGCCGACCTTCCCCGGCGCTCGTCGGTAGCTTCGGAATGTTGCACGGTTCTTGGCGTAGTGGCAGTTACCACCTGTAACAATCCAATCCCAGCATCTATTATATGTACTGGATTGTTTAGATTTTGGTTGGGACTTGGACTCTATGGATGACTTGGTTTGAGAGTACGGTTGATGACGGTAGGAGTGTTTTGAGACGTGATGGTTTGACGCTTGGGTTGAATGTGGCATTGTTCTGTGATTCAGGTTGTAAAGCTCTCAGGTTCTAAAGGAGGGACTTGAATAATGGGGGATTGAATACAGTAGAGAAAGTGGGATGCTGTTTTGAGTAAAAGGAATGTAGATGGATAGGATACATAGGAGGGGCATTTCGTGGCGAGTACATCCAGAGTACATATATATAGCCGTTGTACGAACAGAACCCAGCTCGAACCTGGCCCAGAACCAACAGTACAACTTCCAACGAACAATCCCAGAACAATGGTTGGGGGACGTTGGAAAACCAGTCACAGAATTGGGAAAAGTGTTGACGTAACCGGAGGCAGGATGGCGAATTGTCTTTGCTTGGCTACCAATTAAGCATCTCGACAAGCTTATTAAGGTGGAGTGATGAGTAACGGTCTTTCGTCAACTCTCTTACCGAGGAGCGGATTATGCTCATGTTCTTTGTATAGACCTTGGGAAGGACGGGATTTTGTGTTAGGGCGGGAGAATTTAGATTTTGAAGATTCGGATTTATCAATGCAGTTGTCTATGTTATGCATATGCATATGCAGTGCAGTATGTACAGCGGGTATATACGTGATGGTTTTTTTTTTTTTTTTTTTTTTTTTTTTTTATAGATCCTTCCTATATGCGAGGCACATATGGACGATCATTTCCTCCCATACAGAAGACCCTTCACCATTTCCCCGATCGCCAACGAACTCGTCAGCCCTGGGCTCTCAATTCCAAGCAGGTTAATGAACCCAGGGAAGCCTTCCTCTTCCTGGATGATAAAATCCTGGAACCCTTTGCCTGTGTTCACGGCCCCACCGCGTTCCAGCTTGGGTCGGATCCCACAGTAGTCTAGACTGATCGCCTCGGGGTCCACGTTGGGTAAATAGGTCTTGATCTCCCGGAGCGCCTGCTGCAACCGGGCGGGACTGGGCACGAGGTCATTCGGATCATCCACCCATTCCACGTCGGGGCCGAATCGTATGCGGCCTCCGAGGTCTAGAGTCAGATGGGTGCCTAGGCCGCCGTGGCCGGGCAGTGTGGCTGGATAGACCAGCACGGAGGTTTTCGGGAACGACGCCGCGTACGAAAAGTATGTTCCTTTCGCGTAGTACGGGGTACGGTGTCGCTCGGGTGGGAGGACCATGTTATTGATATAGCAAGCGTAGTTCCCGGCGCTGTTGACCAGCGTCTCGGCTGTGATGGACGTCTCTGTGCCGTCGCTCGTCACAGCCGTGATCCGGTATCCGTTCTTTCCTCCATTCAACGCCTCAATTCCCGTTACATTCGTGAGAAACGCACAGTCGCCGCCGCGGTCCTCGAAGTCGCCCTGTAGATAGGTCATCAGGGAGTGGCTGTCTACAATCCCCGTGGTCGGACTCTCGACGATCCCTGCGAGAGCCTGGACCTCAGGTTCGAGAGCCTGAGCCTCTGCGCGACCGATGAGTCGCGTCGGTACGCCTATCTTCTGTGCATGCTCGTGGGTCTTGAGCGCTGCGGCCCATTGCTCTTCTGTCTGCGCTACGATCCATTTCTTGGTGTTGCGGTGAGGGAGTCCGTTCCGCGCGCATAGATCGTACACCATCTCTTTTCCTTTGATGCAGAGCTTGGTCTTCAAGGTATCGACTCCGTAGTATAACCCGGCATGGATGACCTGTATGCAACAGAAAAAAACCACAATTACAATTAATGCGTTGATTCAATGCGAAGACGTCTGATCGGAAGGGGGAGTACTACTCACCTCCGAATTGCGACTACTCGTCTCCGTGCCTGGCGCATCGTGTCTCTCTAGAAGAATTGTTGACGTGCCCTCTCGCGATGCCAATTCCCGGGCTACTGCGAGACCGACGACCCCCGCACCAATGACCTTTTGGCTGAATGAGCGTTTGTTTTGGAAAGTGCGCTGAGGAGAGTCAAGGAGAGGTGTTTACCGCATGTGTGACATCTGCATTGGCTGGTCGCGAGCTGGAGAAGCCGCGCCGCGGGTGGAGGAATTTCCTCGAAATCGAGAGACTTGTGCGCATGGCCATGTTCTCTGAGATAGGGAGTTGAATTAATCTAGGGGGTCCATTGACCACGGCCTTGTTAGGTAGGGGGAATTGTTTGTCGATGGCGCAATTCCCCACATGGGTGAAATGCCGACCGGCGATAAGGGCGCGGCGATAAGAAAAGGTCTGTGTCTGGATTGGGTAAAGGTTCAGGCGACCTCTCAATCTGCATTAGGTTAAGGTATACTCCGTACATGCCTAAGAGAGACCATCGAGAGCCAGTCATACTTTGTTACGCGAATTAGGTACTAGAACGCATATGCAGTAATATCTATAGTATTTAGATGAGGTGTTTTGTGTGATGTGTAGGTGTTGTATGTCAATAGTATTCTGTGCTCTATGTATCTCCTGAGCAACCTGAACTATAGTCGAAGACTCTAACCACGCTTTCCAACACTCTTTAACATGTCGTCCAAATGCTAGATACCATTAGTTTAACTGCTTGGGTAGAGGGCAAAGAGTCTCCTACTTACCCGTTTCTGTTCAGTCGCTAACTTGCCATGGGTATCCTGCCTGAACGTCAGTGAAAGCTCTTTTCCAAGAGGGCAATCAACATACGCTGATGATAGTCAAAATCAAAGAATAATTATTAAATAGAAATCTTTCCCGTCTTTTCGCATCGCCGCCAATCCTGCTCAGCTTCGCCAAAAGGCTATCAAACTCGGCTGCTAACCGCGACAAACTGTTAGACACCGGCTCGTCGTCTCCAGCTTCACTACTCAGCACTAAAATTCCATGCAACAGCTGACCAAACCTCTGCGTAAGGAAGTGGGGCGCTGAGGATTGGTTCAAGTCATCCCCACCAGCCAGAGATAGGGCGGATACAGCACTTCGACCCGTGTGCGAAGCTACCCGCTTTAAAGACTCGCAGTGAAGGTCCATGATCACCTGGAACCTAGGCCAGAGCCGTATGTTTACACCATTGATGTACGCGTCAGCAACGGGTACTTTCCGCCGTTGGAGTTCAAAAGCGGCCTGCTGATTCAATCGTACGCAAATCAGGACTCCTAGAGAGTCGGTCGTGTGCTCGACTAATCGCTTGGTCAATCCTTGACCAAGAGCAAAGACCGGGTCGAATATTTCGGTAGCTTTGCGGGATATCTGCTGGAAGGACAAGGTGGAGAACATCTCCGTCATGAAGGAGTATTCAGCCGAGACATTGTCCATCAAGGCCAGGTTGAAGTTTCGGAACGGAACCTCAATTCCATGGAAAGAAGTGTCCTCCTCTGCTACGTATGAAGATATGGCCATGTGATTGCCAGTGCGCAAGATTTCAATTCTCCTTCCTAGCGAGAATGGGTCATGCGCCGCGGCACCAGCCCGCCCACCAGGGACGAAGTTTCCTATAGCGATGTCAGATTCCGTAGCGCAGCGAGAAGGAACAGAGAACTAACCTGATTTTGGAGCCGAGGGATCTCCTCCTAGCACTTCATTCCGATCGCTAGGGTACACTTTGATCTTTTCAAGCGCTTGCAGATAGCGGGTAAAATGAGATAGGTAATACCACCGCATCGTGTTGATGTAAGCCTGCGTGATCTCCCCCGCAAGGGTTGGATGTGCTTTGCACAGGTAGCTATACAAATCCTTGAATTTTACCAAGCGCTGCTGTTGGATAATCTGAGCGTTGATATTTGGGGACCGCAAGGCTCTGATCTGTGAGACCAAATAGTCCCGGATCCTTTCAACTGCTTTTTTCTTGATATCACTCAGAAGTGGGCGAACGTCCTCGACCGACTTAGCGCTACTAGGGCTAGTAACTTTGGCTTCTATAGTGGCTGCCCGGCTCTCGATCTCATTCAGCGCTTTGACCCAATTCTCATCAATCGGTCCCTCTACAATTAGTCGGACAGCGTTTGGAGAGATGGAAATCTCCTCCACAGCGGGCCCCAGAAGTTGTTCTACATTGCGTCGATTAGCCAACATTGCATTCAGCTGTATGGATCGAGTCTGGAGGGTCTCTATCTCCGCTGAAACTGCACCGAGTTCAGTCTGAAAGTCATTCAGGTACTTCTCTACCGACCTAGAAACATCGTCACAGCCTGTGATAGCCGAATGCAGATCCTGGAATTTATCTCTTTCCTTCTCGAATTGTTGGATTGTTTGCGCGCCAACGTCGCTATATTTAGCCCTCCTCGGCTCATCGGGTTTCGTGACAAACTCCTCGAGGCTAAGACCTCCAAAGTCGATTCCCGCCACCAGCTGCGACGGTTTTGTTTTAAGTGTAGAAGATAGAACAGGCGATTCTGCTCCCGCCAGCTTTTCCTTCCGCTTTCCAATAATATCATTTAGCACATCAAGTGGATCCGCGACGTTAGATGGCCGAGCCTTCGCAGGGAACTGTTTCAAAGCCGTGTCGTCGGCACGTTGAGTGGCGGAAAGAGAAGTAGTAGAGTCGCTAGGAGTGAGTAAGTTGGACAATGACGATCCAGGTCGACTGGGCTGAGAACGACTATTCTGTGCATAGGGAGACAGACGAGAAGTGGGCCGTCGAGGAAGGGGGGAATTGCTGCGACTATCAATTTGAGGTCCTGAGGGGGTCGAATGACCGGACATGCGGTCAAGCCACATCGTGAAAGGCCAGCCCGGAGAGGCGTTCAAGTATGGAGCAGTGGTTCACCGGCCTCATTGGGAAAGGCCGCCCAAGAGTAATAAGACCACACTTGTGGCGAGGGAGAGAATAACGCAGCCTCAAAAACAAAAAAAAAAAGGAAGGAAGAAAGAAAGAGTGACGATGGATAGGAACTTCCGACGGGAAGGAATAAGCGTGCAAGAACAAAGGAAGGAGAGAAAGGATTGAGGTTGGTATAAAGTCCGTTGTTCAGGAGAGTGCCGTTGACATCCATGAGGTACCTTTCGGAAGCTCACCAATAAAGACGGTGGTCGAGACGCTACGGCAAACGAAGCAGACCAGAGACACAGCATATCCGAAACTAAACCTGTTGCGGTCTAGCGACATCAACACCCCGCCACAACAAAATACTTTTTTTTAATTCGGCGGTTTTCGTCCATTTCTCTCTTCGTCTCTTTTAACCTTCTAATTTTTCTTCCTTTCCCCCTCTCTCCTCCTACTCAATCTCCTTCCTCCTCTCTGCCTCTTTCCTGCTTGCATCTCTGGTTTTCCCTTGTCATTCACTCAAACCAAAACCCTCACCATGTCTGACGAACAGCACGTATGTAATCGCCCCTCTACACTTCTCTCCACCTAATTTTAATGTACCTGCGCTGTTGGGCATTTTCAGCCCCGCATCTTGATCCCCTCCCCTCGTTGCACGCAAATGCGTCTGCGCATCGTTGGCTCCATTTCACCACAGTTTAAATTGACGGCATTTCTTTTTTCTACATAGGGCTTCGAGACCGATGCCGCCGGTGATGCCGGTGCCTCTACCACCTACCCCCAGCAGTGCTCTGCTCTGAGGAAGAACGGTCACGTTGTCATCAAGGGCCGTCCTTGCAAGATCGTCGATATGTCTACCTCCAAGACCGGAAAGCACGGTCACGCTAAGGTTCACCTTGTCGCTCTCGACATCTTCACCGGCAAGAAGCTTGAAGATCTGTCCCCCTCCACCCACAACATGGACGTTCCCGTCGTCAAGCGCACGGAGTACCAGCTTGTAAGTAGCCCGAAAATTGATGGCTGTCCGCTAGGGGCTGTTTTTGCTGATCTCGTATAGCTTGATATCACCGACGATGGTTTCCTGTCCCTGATGAAGGATGATGGTGATACCAAGGACGACGTCAAGGTCCCCGACAGCGATGTCGGTACAAGGATTCAGAATATGTTCAAGGAGGGCAAGGACGTCAGTAAGTATACAATGCTCTACTAACCGTCAAGTCGTTACTAACGAAGTTCTAGACGTCATCGTCCTCACTGCCATGGGTGAGGAAGTCGCCATGGACTGCAAGGAAGCCCCCAAATAATGAAATCACCATAGTCATGGACTTCTTTTGTGCTCCATTGGTTCTTGTGCGTTCTAGGGTATCCTTGAATTCTGCCCCTTCGATTGTGAAGTATGTTAAGTTTTAGGCGAGATCCGACCTGGCTCTTATATTGACCAGGTTGCGTTGGCAGCGTAAAGCGTGCTTTGTCATGACGAGAACCAGTCTGAGTCTCGCTTTCACGATATTTTGACGAATTCCAAAAAATTTCAGTGGCTCTACCTAATACGCAAGAGTTCTTCTTTCCTTTTCACTTTTTTATCTTTATTTTTTTACTTTTTCTTTTTTTGGACAGGTACCATCACCATTCTCGTAGGATAAAAAGGATGAAAGAAGGAAAGACCAACGAAGAAAAAAGATACTTTTGGTCAAGACATGGAAGGGACTAGCGTATATGGGTAACGGTTCCTTAAATAAATAAATTCATTCTTGAGCACTGTGAACCTGCAATGCGTTCCGTAGGTTTTCGGCCGTAGAGCAATATGTTTGCAGTGATTTGACATGCCTGAAAAGAAGGTAAGGGAAGAAAAAGAAAATTTCAAAAACAACTTGAACATCAAATCTACCCGTATTCAGCACTCAACCACCAACGTACCCCACACAACAGGGGAAAGGCCCCCGGCTTCTATACTCAGTATCTTAATGATTCAAGAATGAAGAACACCTGTGCCCTCCATGGAGTATACTATCCGAGGGGTCTGTGGGCAGGAAGGGTGCCGTGAAACTCGGTATTATCTCGATAATGGGCTCTGGTTCTGCCGCCGGGGTCATCAACAAGAGGTATGTTCGTAGCCCATCTTAGCCTCCCCCGCTCAGCATATAGAAGAGAATAAAGCGAAGGGGATGAGTCACGCTTACGAAATAAAACAAGGGCCGGCAAGTTGAAGAAGAGCCTGACGACTTTGGGACGCAAGGCAAGACGAATCGGGTGAAGAAGGCAGTGACCGAAAAGGGTGCAAAGAGTAAGTAAGCGTTGCTAATCCGGCTGAACTCCTATCAGGTGCTAATTTATGTCTATTAGCGTATCGTGGCCGACAGGCCTACAGGCTCTTTCTGCAGGTGTATCAGTTGATCCTCTGGAAGCAGTGCCATGCCCTGGTACAAAGCCGAGGTTTTCCGGCGCAACTCGAGGTGCGCCCTCATTGGTTCAATCTTACCCTACGTTGTCGGCTGACGATTAAGGTACAGCATGTCGTCCGTGACTTGTGGGCTCTTCGTCTGGAAACCTACTTGAATAAGATACAGGATTCTTCTGACGGTGGTGAGATAGAGTTCTTCAGCTCACAGCCCACCGCAGATCAGGAGGAGCCAGATATCGTTAAGTTTGGAGGGAAGCATCTGCAATGGCCTCGACTCGTGGACTCCGTCGCCCTCTGCTACTTGGGGGCTTTATTAATGCGCCTTCCAGTCGGTATTGGGGACTTTCATCGGTAAAAAATCCCTAGCATGGGTATCGGATGGTAATTATGATCTGACTTCCCGCTCCAGGATGATCATGTACGGAGATATTCCTTATATTCGCATAACACGCTCAATCCCTCGTGAGATGAGAGATAAATTACCCCAGGAGTATCTCTCAATAATCGAGACAACGGTGAGCATTCTTGTCCTCTTTCTAAGG
Source organism: Aspergillus flavus (assembly GCF_009017415.1). Lineage (NCBI taxonomy): Eukaryota > Fungi > Ascomycota > Eurotiomycetes > Eurotiales > Aspergillaceae > Aspergillus > Aspergillus flavus. Next base: position 4,694,843 of record NC_092409.1, on the reverse strand, counting down.
ATCATCTGCTGAACGTCTCTTAGAGGTTGCTAAAAGCCGAGCATCTTCATAAGGCTGTTTTGCAATTGTCACTTCTTTATCGCCACAAATTTGGCGTACACTTCCCAGCTCTAAATCTGCCGCCGATACTATATCATTATATTAGGAGACTAGCTCTTCCGGGTAAGAAGCAATCGCAGTGCGGGTGATCTACCCCTATACTAATGTATTGTTTAGTTGATATCTACTCCGCCGTGAAGAGACTGCAGGTTCTTCTTGGTTTTTCCTTCGAATTCCCGAAAGGTCTTGCCAGCAGAAGTAGACCTCATGACCTACCTGAAATCCAATTGATCACCCTCATCGTTATATCTACCAAGTTACTTTTTCCCTTCGACGACCTTAAAAGATACCCTGCCTCGGCAAAGGAACCCACCACGCAAGTCATCGATTGGAAGCACTGGGCTCAAGCCCAGAGACAGTTTGATAGCCGAGAAACAGCCAGAGGCAGAATTGGCAAAGGCAATGAAATCCTAGTGGATGAGCGTGATGTGTTTCACATGACACCAAGTCAACTGGATGAGTACATGAATTGGTACGAGAATAACTGGCTCGACAATAGCAAAGGTATGGCGGCATGGTGACAACTTGTTTTGTTCGTGTTGCTAACCCTCTACAAAAGCGTCAAATCCACTAAGCGATTTATTTCCCGTTGGGCCAACCGGCACGGACTCTCGAGAAGTAGCAGGTCCACCGGATGAAGATGATGAGGAGGCTATAGGCTCAATGATACGAACAGTTACACAACAACTCAAGCCTCGGAAAGTTATCACGGAGGATAACTCGGATGTCCCTCGACCAGGATCATCGTATGTGCGGTATAAAATGGAGTCTGATTTGCCCGAGAATGCACGACCTTTCTACGAAACGGCAGCAAAGGTGGTTGGAGTATCATTATCTACCCTCGTACGAGCTGTCTCCCATGCAGAATATAAGATTATGCGATGGCTGGAAGACCAGAGACGGATTGAGCTCTATGGAGATGCTTCAGGCATAGAGTTTGCGAAATTCGACAGCTCTGATGATATGGGTGAACAAGATATGACCGATTCGGATGACAGTCCTTCATATTAAAACCTCCATATTAGGTATAATTTTCCCTGTTATATCTCTCGTTCGATGCTCTCAATGTCAGTAAAAATATATATATAACCAGCGGAACAACTTACGACCGCATGACACGTTCCGATAACTGGTCAAGGGAACGGTTTAATCTACCCAAACAAGTTATTATCCCTGCGCCCATAAAGGACACCTGCAATACGACGTTGGGGTAAGCATTCGAGCCCGAAGAGCGACAGGTAATATGAAGCGATTCGCCTCCGACAGTTTGACAAATTACAATTATCGTTGCATCATCTAATCACATGTCGGAAACGCATTATGCTTATTGTCATGCTTACTTATTTTTCGCGCTAGCGATGAACCAGTTCCTGTACTGTGAAGAGACATGCATGCAGATACGAGCTGTAGAGCAATATCTAGACATCCGGTGGCGTTTCATCAAGGAGCATTGATCTAGACTCAAGGAATTTGGTCTATCATACGATGTGACAAAGTACCAAGAACGGGGTATAAAAAGATGAACATGACTTTGGACTGAGAACCACAACACTCAGCATTGCAGATAACGTGACAAAATGGAGGCCTTCAATCTGCACAACTTCCTTTCTTCCCTCTACATTCTTTTACCTTTTGTTATTCTCGCGAACCCAGTTCATGCGGCTCCTTATCAGAATCGTATTCTTGAGACCGGCAGTACTTTCGGTGCTCCGGATCCATATGGCCCATGGCAAATGATCCCCAGCATTCCCACCGAAGACCTGACCTACATCAAAACTACCAACACCGGAACTGGGAGGGTAGAAGTTCACATCGCCTCGGGTTCATCGGGATTCAGGACTCGCAGCCTTGAAGTCGGAACAACATTTGTCTCTGAGGATAACGGAACTTGGCAATTAATTGATGCAGACGGTGACGGCAGACCTGATCTTGTTTACATCAAAACTAGGAATACCGGAACCGGTAGGGTGGAGGTACACATTGCGTCCGCATCATCCAACTATCAGACACGTATCTTGGAAACGGGAACCACTTTTTACCCGGAGGATAATGGAGTTTGGCAGATGGCAGACTTCGATCACGATGGCAAACTCGATCTGGTTTATATCAAAACCCGTAATACGGGCACAGGGAAGGTCGAAGTGCACGTGGCTTCTGGAGCGTCAAACTACCAGAGGCGAATCCAGGAGGTCGGGACGACATTCTACCCAGAAGATAACGGCGTCTGGCAGATGGTCGACTTCGACAGGGATGGAAAATTGGACCTTGCTTACATCAAAACTCGGAATACGGGAACTGGAAAAGTCGAGGTGCATATTGCGTCTGGCTCGTCCACTTACAATACTCGCGTCCAGGAAGTCGGCACCACCTTCTATCCAGAGAGTAATGGGTTCTGGGAACTGAGTGACTTTAATCATGATGGTGTCCTGGATCTAGTGTATATCAAGACGCAAAACACCGGAACTGGTAGCGTTGAGGTCCATGTGGCGTCGGGGAAATCATAGTCCACACAATAATGTATGCCCAATTGATAGTGTCATTCGATGTGGGAGCTATTGTTGTTGAAACGGTGTTTACTACTATCGCATCCTTTCTTTGGAATCGGTCAAATAAATTTGGAACTGAATTTGGAATCCTTGATAGCCACCCAATATATCAGCCATAGCATTATGCTGTCGCCTTAACTTCCAAGATTGTGCCTTCAAGCTCTTGACTACCAAAGAAACTGTCGTTGAAAGTGTATTGAGGGAGCTCCGCTCCAAATATTTGGTTCCTGTGGTATCGCAATCTCTAGTTGGGTCTGGGCCACGGAACCCATCGCCTGACGCCCTGTATCCTTTTGGAATGATCGAATGGACTTCTCTAGGCGCGGTGCTCCAGATCCCGCAGCGGCGTTGTGAGTCGACGGACTGGCGGACGCCGGAGATAATGAACCGTTTTTTTCTTCACGACGATCAGTAGGCATATCTGTGCAAGATATGTCCGAAGATTGGTAATCGGACGGTTCGCGTTGCCCATGAGGCCCAAGAATTGTTTCCTCAGTAACCCCAGTCCCTGGTGACAGAAGAGTGGTATTGCGATCAGAAGAGCCAGGGGTCGATGGGCGCAAGTCTTGGTGACTTAGACAATCATCCTGCCATTGCCGAACATTATGGGCAGTATCCAGAGGGAATCTTTTCCAATAGTCTGCCCCTCTTTTCCCCAGTCGGGGGTATGGGGAATACAACAAGTCTCCAATACTGCTCCTGGTTCTATGCTGCTTGTCAGGGTTTATACTGGCGGACAGTTGAGCGTCCGAGATCCGAGAGAGCACTTTCAGCAGCACGGTTTCTGTTTCATGTAGACGGTGCTCTAAGGACTCTATGTATCCCTTCGCGGGGCCACTGAAGGAACGTGAGTCCTCTGCACCTGAACACTAGGATTGAGCCTCAGACAAACCGTTTAAGCTGTTCGGGCCAGTCGCATACTCGATTGTGCTGGAGGCATTGCGTACACACCGGCCTGGACAAGAATCAGCTCCAACGCGGTACACATGGTTGTGGCTAAGAATTGAGCCTTACTTTTTACCGCTACACTACATGATACATTAGCTCTATGGCCTATAGTGAAGTTCGAACCAATGTGTGTCGTACCTTTTGCTTCCGGAAACGACAGGCGTTGCAAGCGATTGTGATGCGGGACGCTTTTCCAGCTTTGGTTGGGGGAGCCATCTCACAGTGATTCTTTAGGTAAGTTTAGTTGTTTGGTGTGCAGTAGCGTAACGCAAAATGGTGAACTGCTCATTGTGATTAGAATCGCATGGGTTTTGAGTGGATGGGACATCACGTGCGGTAGAAGGTTTACCCGATGGATTAATTCGAATCCGATACAACAACCATGGAGGCCATGGCCACTACATTGTAACAAACTCTATCAGCTGCGGGGCATATCTCTATTCATCACTAAGTTCATTTCTCTTCGGTTCTTTCTACCCCTCGGATTTGGCATCAGCTCGTCTATTGTTTCGACAGCTAAGGGAGCCGGCCGGCAACAGCACAGTTGGGTCCACATCTGATGAATCATTTTCTACTTGTTTTGACGTTTGTGGAGATTCGCCGGAAGCTTGATACCAGCCTTCTTCTTCTTCTTCTCCTTCTCTTTTCCATTCTCCGAGCACCTCCTTCGCGTCCAATGTGTCCCAATCTTTGGGACCCAGACATTTCTCACGGAGGCGGACACACTCAGTCATCAAGTTGATAGAATCATTTTTTTTACCGGTGCAGTACCAGATGTAAGCAAGATTCATCATACTGGTCATGGTCATGCGATCCTCTAGCCCTAGTATCTTCTTCTGGCTCTCTAGTACCTGCGTCCTCAACTCTTCTGCCTGTTGCCACTTTGCTTGACTGTAATACGTCAATGCCAGGTTATGTGTACTTGTCAGAGTATCGGGATGCTCCGATCCTAGCACTCGCTTTCTGGCTGCGAGAACATGGATTCCAAGCTCTTCTGCTTGCTGCCACTTTGCTCGCTTCCCATATGTCAATGCTAGGTTGGCCATACTGAGCAAAGTATGAGGATGCTCTATGCCCAACGCTTGCTTCCGAGTCTCTACTACTTGTTTCTCCAGCTCTTCTGTTTGTCCTAATCGACCCTGACTTCGATACACTGAGGCCAGGTTCAGTATACTGGCCAGCGTGGATGGATGCTCAGGACCTAACATGTTCTTTTTTTTCTCTATTGCCTGTACATGAAGCTCTTCGGCCCGCTTGTATCGACCCTGGGATCGGTACACAGATGCCAGATTGTGTACACTGGACAAGGTTGCCGGATGCTCAGGGCCCAGTACTTTCTTCTTGTGCTCTAAGACCTGTAGACTGAGCTCCTCCGCCTGTTCTAGCTTGCCTTGACCGTGGAAGATATTTCCCAGATGTGTCATACTAGTCAAAGTATCAGGGTGCTCTGGACCTAGTACCTTTCTCATAGTTTGCAGGACCTGCAGTCTGAGCGTTTCGGCTTGTTTGTAGTGTCCTTTCTCATAGTAGACTCTTGATAGATTGCCCATAGTCGTCAGAGTAGCAGGGTCTTCTGGACCTAGTATCTGATTCCTGGTCTTTAACACTTGAACACTGAGCGCTTCCGCTTTCGTGAATCGACCCTGGCCAATGTAAACTGATACTAGTTTGCTCATACTGGCCAGAGTTGAAATGTGTGCTTCCCCATTTCGCTTCTGCCGTATGTCCCTGGCGTCACAAAACAGCGCTTCTGCCTCATTGTATCTCCCATCACTAACCAGACAGTCTCCGATATTTTCGAGCAGGTCAATATATTGTTCTCGTTGACCTTTAAACTCGTCCTCCTCCAACAAGGATAACGCATGGGGTAAATATGACCGCCACAGATTCCGCTTAGTGTGATCATTGTTGGGAAAAGCTTCGGTTAGCCTTTCTGCTGTTTTACGTATAAACAGTGTGAATTGCTGGTTTCCCCTCATCCAGTTGCGAGTCGCTAGATGTACAAGCCGATGAAGGTTAAGAGGGCTATCCTTAGCTTGGTCGGAAATGAACGAATAGGCACTGAGAAGCCCTAGAGCTTTGACCATCTTTATCTTGGACTTTGCTGGTGGCAGAAGGGACTGTGGTATATTTCGTGGATTGACGCAAGCCATGAATGACAGATACTCAGCAGCCAGTTGATCAATCTGCTGGATTTGTTGGAATGAGACCCACCAGGTAGTTGCTACCGGGTTTGGGACATCCTGATAACGCCCTTCTGTCTCAAAGTCTTCACTTAGGAGCTCCACCACCTCTTGTTCCTGCTCCTGTAGCAGAGCTAGATAGTCCTCGAGGCCGATGCTGTTCTCCTTAATGAATGCCACCGCTTGCATAATTGCTAAGGGCAGGAAGGTCAGCTGAATCAAGAGGGCAACGGCGATTTCGCGGTTGTCGGACAAGTCTTCTCCAGGCAATGCCATTTGGAGCATCTTTATACCAGTCTCTTCATCTACCTTGAGTACCGAAATTTCATAGGGGGCCAGCTTGACAGCCAGCTTCCTATTGCGAGTAGTGAAGATGATTCGACCTTGCTCAGTTCGAGGCATAAGGTCCTTAAGTGCTGGGGCACTCTTGCTCCCTTGGGTCCACATATCCATATCATCTGCGTTGTCAAAGATAAGAAGCCATTTGAGATCGCTCTTATGACTAAGATATTCCTTGACTTGCTCTTTTACTTCTGCCGGCTTAACATCTTGCATGCCAAGCATCTGAGCGATGTTCATGTAAGTCTGCTCAATGATTTCAGGGCCAGTGCATGGGATCCAGAAAACCGAGCACTCAGCATCTCTTTCTCGAACACGATAAGCTAGCTCCAATGCAACATGGGTCTTTCCAACCCCTCCCAATCCGCTAATAGCAATCTTGCCTGGGCCCTGCCTTTCAATGATCATATCTTCTAGATCCGCAATCTCCTTCTGACGCCCAACAAATTGTAGGTTCCTGTCAAAAGGGACCATCCAGTGAGAATTATTTGGCTTTGCACCTATACTTTGCTATACTTAGCAGGATATTCAAAGCCTATATCAAGTATAGTTGGCTGACCTTCACTCGAGGCAGGATTCCAATACCGCAAGAAAGCTTTTGCGCTTGACGCGCCAGTTGCTGCGGCATAGGCTTGCCACTTCTTATCCTTGTGGCTATCTGCATAGTCACATACGCCCTTGATGATGATGCAAGGAAGTTCATCCCATACTCCTGCTCCTTCCATGTCAAAGCCAGCAACATCCTCATCCTTTGCCAGCTTGTCACGATGCTCTCCAGACTTCATGACCGTGTCACTAGAGGCAATTTTTCCAAAGTGGATTGACGCCCCGGCTGCATCAGACGGGCGACGACGGATAATACGGTTTTCGTCACACTCTAGGCTATCACAACTACTCTCCTGAGCCTCCTGGCATATCTGACCAGGGGATTCACTATTGAAACATAAGCATTTCAGAGAAGTAGCCTGTTGATGGTGCTTGTGGTGATATGAAGCATCAAAGAGAACATCGCATGCCTTGCCTGGATATTGCCAGCGTGGTTCTGATCGTCGCAGTACCTCAAGATACTGGGCAATGTCATTCTGCAAGTCGCTGCGTGCCATGCTGGTTTGCAATCGGTGAAACAGGGTCCGGATCTCTTGATTTTGCCTTCCTAGGTTTTCTGGGATGCCTTTCTTTCGCTTAAACCCATCTGGGTACTGCCTACCATAATCATATCGGACAACCGCATTGCTAATAATGACATCGCCTAGAAAAATCGGGGTATTGCTGAATGGCAGTAGGGGAACTCCCCCACAGACCCCAACCACCAAGGCGAGACTGACTCCAGGGTAGCTAAACTTCATTTTTGTAGCCACACCTGCTGCACTTGCTTTCCCCATTTCGGGCATATAGCATAGGACAACATTGTGCTTGCCTATTGTTCCCACTGTATAGCTGTTGCTGTCCCCGGGATGTCTGCCGTACTCGTCACCGTATCTGTCATAGACTTCATCGAACAACAATATCACGGCATCCGCCTCTACGGTAAGTGCGCAGATAATGGCGATGCTAAATCCGCTGCGGTCTTTCGGGCGCATTTTGATGGGGTTTTTTTAAGGACGAGTTACGAGTTGAGGGGACACTCAGGATCCGGCGCGTCTGGTCGAAAAGTAAAATGGTTGATTTAAAATAGCCGCTTAGAGTGGGGAATGATAGCGTGGTATGAGAACGAGTGTCTTGCTTACAGAAGACGCCAGCCACTCGCTTCTCCAGCTCGACAATTGGAGGGGTAAGTAGTCAGACACTAATGCTGCAAGGATATGTCGTCTCATTTCCTCGCCCACTGGATAGCCATGGTGGGGTAATATTTCCAATGCTACGGAGGCGAGCATGCATACCAGACATCAAGCACTCAGGAGCAAGACCATATCATTACGAGAGCTATAACGTGATAACTGTGTAGCCCTACACTCTGGTTTCCCTCTCTCATTGTGCCTAGTGGTTAGGTTCAGAATAACTAACACCTGAGTGGTCTGGTAGCGCATGGACATTGCAAACCGGACTAGGTAGTCTGTTTTTAAATTGAACTTTTTGCATCCTAGGGCGTTTGTCTTGTTTATGAGATAGGTGGCTGGAGATTACATCAGGTCATTGCTCTATACTGCTCTTGGACAGATTTATTTGTGAGTGGCTTAACTTGTCTAGGTGTTAGAATTGGTTACTGTACTCTATAGAGGTTCAAGAATACGTAAGGTCCATTTTCTCTTTTACTACTGTTAACAAATGGGAAAAATGTAATAATAGACTGCAAATTGATATCATCAAAGACATATACCTGAAATCACAGTCCCCTTAGTGAATCTTGGATATTGACTGTCTGTCCACATGTTAATAAACCAAGTTATATCATATTAGGAAATACAGACCGAGACACAATCGATGCACAGTAACCAGATATAGTACCCAGACAGTTCTACTACAAGTCATTGCCAAAAGACCAATGAATCAAAGCATTGTCACGAGCTATACCCATGCCCTAACTCCCCAAGACATCCTCTCAAGCCAACATCCAGCTTTACCCTCAAGAGAACAAATATTTCAATCCCAATCTGAGAACACGACCACATATCACCCATACAATAAGTCATATAACCCTAATCACTCCCTTTAGGAATCACTTCAGATTCAGGAGCCGGAAAAACCAGCGTCTCATGACCATCCGAAAAGCGAACCTATCCAAAGCACCCCAGGTCAGATATTCCCCCAGAGAATAATCATTCGATATAAATGTCGACTTACTCGGTATGGGGGAGCTCCATCAGGCCCTAGAACATCGATAATCTCGGCTACTTGCTCTTTACCGACTACGCCTGGTGGGAATTAGTGTCCATGTACCTGTTGATGGGAATGAGGGATACATACGGGAGTCTTTAAACCTGATCCTGTCTCCAATGGAAGCTTTCATCTTGGAGATTCTCTATTGGAATTGTGGTACTTGTGTTTTCTTTTGGGTTTATGTAGAACGGTGTTTGGATTTCTGGACAGGAACTAAAGGGGGAAATGGATCTTTAAGTAGGTTTTCTACACCGTCTTGTCGAGTCTAAAGTGGCTAGAAGCTTAAAAGCGATGAGGAGATCTGCAACCACGGGGTCTTCGACTTGGGATAACTTCGATATACGCGTATAGTATTCGCTGGTGGGGTATCTGGCGGGGCATCTGGCGGTCTTGTTCACTTTAGAAGCTAGTAAGTGCGCTTATGCATGTCCAGCGCATACGTGCATGGCAGCTTTAGTCCAACTCTTGCTCTGCGTGCTGCTTGGGACCCCGCTTCTGGAATTATTGAGGAAAGAAGTCCTTTACTGGAGACGCTGAGGGCTATCACGTTGACGGATATTTGAATATTAAAGCATTCTATAATCAATAGCAGGCTTATAGCTTGGAGTGGTAACATTCACGTCGTGTGGTGTCGAGTCTATTTTAGCATAAAATTCCTGAGCCAGCAAACCCTGACAAATACAACCTGCAGGATAAGGACCCTCTGCATAAGTCTCTGGAAACGGTTCTGACCGGTCAAATGCAGAGTATTAGTTGTTGTCGGTCTTCACGGCCCAGACTCATCAATTGGACCGAATCCTATACGGATCATAAAGAGGGTCCACTGATAAATCCGCTATCTTGCTACTAACAATCCGCCCCTCTTTGGCAATCGCCATTAATGACTTGTCCACATGATCCAAAATTGTAATGTCTTCCAGCGGGTTGGCATTGAGAATCAGGAAATCCGCAATCGCCCCCTCCTTTATACAGCCCAATTTGCCCTCCATACCAACCAATGTGGCAGCGTTGATAGTCGCCGACTGGAGGATCTCCAGCGGACTGAGAACGGCTGATCGAATACTGAATTCACGGTTTTGTAACGTGTGGAGGCCTGCAAGAAGATCAGATCCGTAGCACATTGTTATGCCAGCATCGCGTAGAATTTCCAGAGCCTGAAGGCCACTGGCCAGAACCTCGAGGTTCTTCGCTTGACTAAACTCGTCAAGAAAGTTATCGAATGGGGGTTCCGTCATTCCTTGATAGGTGATCAGGGTCGGGGTGAAGACCACCCCTTTCTCTTTGCAGTATCTGGCAGTCTCGGGGTCAATGAAATTGCCATGTTCAATACCACGCACTCCATTATCGACCGCGTGGCGGATTGCCTCCGCGTTATAGGCATGAGCGGTAACGTAAGTTTTGGAGTATGCGGCGGTGGTTGTGATGGCCTGGATTTCTTCGGCCGTGAACTGAAGCATATCTAGCGCATCGGTGGGCGTTGCGACTCCCCCTCCACACATTATCTTGATGAAGTTTGCCCCTTGCCGGAGCTCATCTCGAACGGCCTCTAAGCACGCTGGGACGCCGTTACAGATCCGAGCCAGCGCGGGTGAGTGTCCACCACAACATTTATGCTCGTCACCCTGATACGGGGCTCGTAAGTCCCCATGACCCCCGGTTTGAGAGAGGGCCTTGCCCGCGATGAAGAGGCGCGGTCCAGATAGCAGTCCCTCTGCGATAGCATCGCGTAATGCCGCATCAGCGCCGCCTGTATCACGCGCAGTGGTGAAGCCTCGGAGGAGCATGTTCCGGGCGACATAGGTAGTGCGGTATGCAATTGTATTCGGGCTGGCGGCGAACATGTCCTTGAGGGAGGTATCTCCGGGGGTGGCTGTGAGGTGGACATGGCAGTCAATTAATCCAGGACACAGATATTGGTTTCGCATGTTGATGAATTTGGTTTTTGTCCTTGGTCCGGTAGGAAACGGCGCCTCTGAGCTTCTAGATAGAGATGACGCTGGCATAATGCGTGCGATAACTCCATTTTGCACATGAACACTACAATTGGGGATAACATGGCCAGCCTCCACATCGATTACGTTGATGTTGATGAGGGTAATGTCCGGGGGTCGATCGCGTGGTACCCATGGCTTAGGAATGAGATTCGAGCTACCCATAACAATAAGTTCTTCGGGAAGAGTTTGATTCTTCGGAGTGCGTAACTAGGGGAGTGTCTGTCCATGAGGGGGTAAAAAAAGTATCCCCGCAACAGAGAGAGAGGGGTAGGGCTTCGGTTCATGTGACTAGATACTGATAAGGAATTGAGAGTTTGATATACAACTATAACCTTCATCGTTAACTAGATGCGGGAATCTTTACATTTCATCTATCATTGCCAGTAGCAGACTATACAGAGCACTAGGATTCATTTAGACATTCAGCAATCGAGCGTGCCACATATTCAACATTCGACGGGTTAAGTCCAGCAATGGAAACCCGAGAGTTGCTCGCCATATAAATATGATACTTGTCTGTAGAGAAGGGGTTAGGACCACCACATGCAGACTAATTCAGAAGTAGACTCACCCTTGAGCTTCTGGACGACAGCAGGAGAAAGTCCAAGGAATCCAAACATTCCAGACTGGCGAATTAGATGGTCCCATGTGCCGGGGGCTCCTATATTCGTGTGAGTAGGAGGATGCTCAATCTTCCGGGAATAGAGACTTACCAAATTTAATCAGTCCATCATATAACGCTTGTCTCATGGAACGTATGCGTCCGCTCATCGTGATCAAGTCCGCATACCACATCTCTTTTAATGTTTCATCGCCCAAAATAGCACTTGCTATCTTCGCTCCATAGGCTGGAGGATTTGACACTTCGGAGCGTTGGAGCATTTCAAGAACTGACTGTGTGTTTGTCGCGGCCTTTTCTGTGCCGGCTGCGAAGAAAAGACAGCCCACACGCTCACCTACATTCTTAGTGTTAGCAAAGCACAGGGTCATGGACTGATCAACCTTGGAGGTGTCAATCTTTCATACCGTAGAGTCCCATATTCTTCGCGAAGGAAAGACAGCCACCGGCTTCCATTTGTAGTTCGTTTATGAAATAACGCATAGCAAATGCATCATCATCGACATTTCCCGAATTGAAACCCAGGTATGCGGCATCAAATAGCGGGAACAACTTTCTTTCTTTCATTATCAATCCAATTTGTTTCCATTGCTCTTTGCTGGGATCGCAACCCGTAGGGTTATGAGCACAAGCGTGAATAATAACAACGGAGTTTGGCTCCGCGGCTCTTAGGGCAGAGTAATACGCTTCTATATCAATATCTCTCTTCTCTGCATCATAATACTGGAATGTTTCACACTGAAATCCCAGTGACGAGAAAACTTGACCATGGTTTGACCAGGTTGGAGAAGGAATGTACACTTTTGGCAGCGGGCTGCGAACGCTTCTAAGAAGCAATCCTGCCAGATGTAGAGCACCCGTTCCTGACAAACTTTGGCAAATGGCAAGCTGGTTTTTTATCAGTATTTGGTATTCTATTGGGCAAGCAAAATCCGCAAGAGTCTATTAGAACACACCTGAGACTGTTTCTTGTCATATATTTCCGATCCTAAGGCCAGTTTTGTGGCTTCATTGCGGAAGGTCTGGAGACCAAGAATTGGCAGGTATTCGTGGTTTAACCCTTTGGAAAGAAGAGTCCCGCGAGCCTTTTGAACAGAAGGCAAAACCCATGGCTGTCCATTCTCGTCGCGGTAGGTTCCCTGGCCCAGGTTGACCTTCTGGGCAAAGGTATCAGCATTGTACTCTGCCGTAAGAGCGAAGATCGCATCAGGTGGGATATATGATGCGGCCTCGAAAAATGAGGCAGAAGCCTCGGTTTCTGTTGTGGCGGGCTGGGTCGCCATACTCAAGTGCTTTTTGATTTTAAGTAACATTTTCGGAAACCAAACACAAGATAAGAGAGTCTGGGGTATATCGCTGCGATTCAAGCGCTTTCAACGGCTTTTAAGTGACTTTCTCTCGGCGTCGAGACCCGAGCTGTCGGCTCCACATCCGACTTGTCAAATCCATTATACATCGGATGGAAATCCGATTTACGCATTTCTATCAATTGATTTCGAGTTCATGTTTCTGTTATCTATCGGGTCGAACCCCGGTCTCTGTGGTTTTAAATGCGGGGGCTACTTGACTTATCCGTCTTATCAGTTTGACCCTACGCAGTGACATACGAATGTGTTCTACAAAAGAGCCGTTATCCTAATTCTCGAACAATCTCTAGCATAATTTAGGTTCGAGAACTATACATCACTTTAGTGCAATACCTTAGTTGCAGTTTGTCTTCGAAAAGTATTTAGGACATCTGTGGGAAGGGTACAACGGGGATGTTGCCAAGGTTTGAACATCCCTACTGGAAGGCACACAATATCCGGTCATGATACAGTGTACTCAAGTCAACAGTGACTTGCTTCCAACCTTCTACTCGATAGCTCATCGCGTCAACGGGCCTGACCCTCATCCTATTCCATTATCAGCTCCAGTCATTCACAGGTTGTCTCAGAGTCTCATACACAAGCATCAGACTGTCCTTCCGGTGCCCGTTGGCAAACCGTGCAAGGTCCAGAGTACTCGACGATGCCATCGATCTCGCAGTAAAAGAGAGCCTTCTCGATGTTGGCGTCTCCATCCGCGATCGCAAGCAATTCGCTCTGTGTCCATCCTAGAAGATCACAGTTAGCTTTGTGGACGCAACATCAGGAGATTGGCAACCAAACCCAGCGAGAGCAAGGTGGATCCGCAATAGTTCAGACCCTCTCTGCATCTTCCAGCTGCCAGGGCAGCTGGGAGAACAGTAAACAGCGCAAGCAAGGGAAGAGTCGCCCTCATTATGAAAGATGGGTTTGTAAATGAGTGAATTAGGGTTTTATGATAATTATTTCGTGACCAACTAGCTTGTCGATGGGATACTAAGTGGTAGGTATTGAGCCTTTATATTGCCTGGCTATGGAGATGTGATATGAACCAACGTCACAGACATACTCTCACCACTGATTTCCGCGTCGTTGATTGTGAGACGTCGCCCTCAATCAAGCTTGAAAGATGTCTATGCAGTTATACGTATGATATCATCCGTGTAGCGTTGCTCAAGCTAACCAAGCTCCCCTCCCGGGTGTACCGTTGTACGTCTCAATCTTGAGTTGTCCGGGCCCGAGAAGCTGTGCAATATGACAGTATGTAAGACATGTCATCTATGGCTCTGTATGTAGCTTTCCCGGTCAAACTGGTCACATAGTCACACTCAGCATAGCGTTATAAGTTGCAACCCGGTCAACACGGTATGTCCATTTCTTGGGGTTTACAGTTCCAGTAGGGCAGGTCGAGCTCTTTGATCCAAGCCCAGGTTGTACACATCAAATCGTACAGCAGAAAAGACTGTATCTAATGCGTAGATTGCTTTCCACAGCTACGCTCCTTGGGTAACACAAGCATATATTCATCCATGCAGGTTGATTGCTGTACTAACAAACACATAAGTGTAACCAGATAACTGCTATGAAGGCGTCCAGGGAAAGCGGAACGAACCGCGGTAACAAACCCCCTATCATTCTGCTCTTTGTCCACTAGATTCCCAGAGAACTAAGGAGTTACTATCTTAGTCCCTGATCGAGTTGTTGAATGAGTATGAGTATACGTGGGGCAGCTGCCCTACTCCGCAACGGGTAAACCTTCAGCCAGAACATGGCCGATGAAGTATGCTTAGCTTCATCCACGTCATGAAGATTAAGGACACAAACATTATTTATAGTAGATGCAGGGTCTCTGATCTGACAAGTTCTGCTAGATCTCTAGAATCACGCATATTATACAAAATGGCCTCTCAGAAACCTACCTACCGCATCGCATCCATTCCGGGAGACGGGATAGGCATCGAAGTCGTCGACGCTGCCATCCAGGTAGTAGAAAAGCTCGCCAAGACCCTTGGAACATTCAATATCGATTTCACTCACATACCATGGGGAACTGCGTACTACAAGGAACACGGTCGATATGTGTCCGAAGATTGTTTAGACACGCTGCGCAAGTTCGACGCCGGGCTGTTTGGTGCCGTGGGTGCCCCAGGTCAGTACTAGAGTCGCCGACGTTGCACTCGGATCCGTATGCTGATACGCGAGACAGATGTTCCGGACCACATCTCCCTCTGGGGTCTCTTATTAGCACTTCGCGGGCCGCTGCAGCTATATGCTAACGTCCGTCCCGTGCGCACATTCCCGGGCACCAAATGCCCTCTCAACACCGCGACAGAGGGTATTGACTGGATGCTTGTGCGCGAAAACTCCGAAGGAGAGTACTCCGGCCAGGGCGGACGCAGTCACGTCGGTCAGCCGTGGGAAGCTGCGACAGAGGTGGCTATGTTTACCCGCGTCGGGATCGAGAGGATTATGCGCTTTGCCTTTGAAGTCGCTCAATCCAGACCCCGTAAGCTACTGACTGTGGTTACGAAGAGTAACTCCATGCGAAACGGCATGGTACTCTGGGACCAGGTTGCGGCGGAAGTTGCTAAGGATTTCCCCGATGTTACGTGGGACAAAATGCTGGTGGATGCAATGACGGTCCGCATGGTAGCAAAGCCCCAATCTATCGATACCATCGTGGGAACAAATCTACACATGGATATCCTATCCGACTTGGCGGCTGCGTTGGCAGGTTCTATCGGTGTGGCTCCTTCCAGTAACCTGGATCCGACCCGGAAGAATCCCTCAATCTTCGAACCAGTACATGGCAGTGCATTTGATATCACCGGAAAGGGTGTTGCCAACCCCGTAGCTACTTTCTGGTCCGCTGCGGAGATGCTGTCATGGTTGGGTGAAAAGGAGGCGGCGAAGCAGCTCATGGATTGCGTAGAAAAGGTCTGCGCCGCTGGTATCTTAACGCCGGATCTCGGAGGCACGTCGAATACGCAAGGAGTGGTAGATGCTGTGAAGAAGGAGATCGAGCGTCTGGTATAATTAAGCTGTCGGGTCTCCTACAAGTCGCCTTCGTTCTATTCTGAGAAATACCTCATAGCGATTTCTTCCAAATGCATTCAGCCTTTGTAACGTTTCGTGACTTTAAACAAAGTAGCAGCATGAAGATTGCATACTCCTGTAGAGCATGTTCAGTAAACACCAACTTGTGGGAGGTTACCAGAGTGTTTCAGAGTCAGGGGTCAAGTGTAACGAGTGAAAGAGAATCGACCTTATACTAGTACTATATGAGAGTTGTGCAGACTGTATGAAAGTGGCTGACTAAGCTGGGATAGTATTCATAAAAACAGGAACTAAACCGGGGTTCGAGTCATGAAGTCTGACCCTCACCCTGAATGGGGGTTTCTGTCCAAAGATCACAATAAACACCTCCTTCCTCAGGAGTTCACTGTAGCTCTGGTACGCCTCATCCAGCGTCTGGCAAACACAATGTTTTGGCCAGAATGGAGTCTACGGATCTCACGTCTGGCCCGTCAGAAATCGGGTCCTTGACGGCACAATCTAACGAAGAGAGCCAATTTGTCGGGAGTTCCAGCGGGGTTTACTTTATTAATACGGTCCGACAGGCCTTTTCAAGAAACTTGGATACGTTAGATGCATCCTCCGGGCAAGAATTTCCGCATCCAGAGGACACCCTCGTTGGCAGTGATGGCTCGCACTATGACAAGCGCTCTGCCCCATCCTCCGTCAAAGCATCACCGATGCCGGGAGGCGATCAACCCTTTTGCCAATGGGAATATGACCCAGCAATGGCGGCTATACTGGGCCAAGCGCCGCCGCTGGACACCGCACGCGAACTCATGATGGTATATTTCAAAGTTTGGCACCCACTGTTTCCCTTTCTGCATGGGCCAACCTTCCTGCAAGCAATGGAACTGCTCTATTCCGATCACCGCAAAAGTCATTCTATTCCACCATCACCAGACCACCGAAATACATGCTGGACGGTGATCTTTCAGTGCGTGTTCAATTTAGCTAGCCATTTGAGGCCTGATCTGCGCCTTCCGTCAGAGTCTCGCATTGAGTCCTCGAGCAATATGCAGTCCTTGCTCAGTACTCTTACTTTCAGAAACGATCTCTCATCTTTACAGGCACTACTAGCATCCCAGTTATATTTGGTAACCAAAATGTCGCTTCGAACAGCATCGACGGTAGGCGGTTGCATGCTACGATCGATGATGCATGCAGGTCTCCATCGCTGTCCATTCCGATATAGGGAGCTCTCATCGCATGATCGGCAGTTACGCAAGAGGATCTTCTGGTGTGCATACGCTATTGACCGGTATCTAAGCCAGGCTCTTGGCCTTCCTCTTGGCATACAAGATTCTGATATCGACGTCTGCGCCCCAGGGGCCGACGAAATCCATTTCCCTGGATCACATAGAGCACACGGCCTCAGAATGGGGTTGTCTACTTGCAACCTCAATGATAGAGCATCTTCTGTACCAGAGAGCAGTGCCGATGCAATACAGCTACCGGCTGAGCAATCTGCTAGCCATGAATCCCATCAAAATACGCCCAGTGACTCCGAGCCACTCCAAAACAAAAGAGAAATCACTTTCGCAAGTTACGTTGAATCCGGCACACTCACTGGTAGAGCTCTAGAACTCTTCCACAAATCCATCCTCGTCCGCTCCATCCGCCGCAGCTCAGTCCTCTTCCTGATCACTGACGTCCACAAATGGTGGAACAGTCTCTCAATTGATCTCCAAACCTTAAATCCCCCAGTCGACCAAGACACCATGGCCGATAAGCCCTTCAACTTCGGACCCTTCTTCACCGTCCTATACCAACACCTCGTTCTCCTCATCAACCGACCATCTCTATCCCTAAGCCCCTCCACGCCCGAATTTTGCTCCGGCCTACAAACCTGTATCGGAGCCGCACGGGAAATCCTCACCGCACTCAAAGCCCAAATAGATGCAAAGCAAGCATTATTCTGGCCCGGATTTTTATCCGCCGCGTGGATGTCAGGTCTTGTTCTCGCCTTCGCCTGTCAACTTCGACAATACGTCTTATCCAAAGGATTACGGTAACCTCACCCCCTTCCAACCCTATGTCAACTGAAAACTAACCCAACCCAAACAGAGAAATCTCCAAATGCCTCGACTTCCTCCACCTCATGTCCCCACAATGGGAAACCGCCAAAAACTGCCACCGAGCATTAACCCTCCTATCTCGAAACATTCAACACTCAAGCACGGTCCCAACCTTACACAGACCCTCCGAACCCCCTCTGTCAAGAACCAGACCGGAGGACGATAACGACTTCGACACGCGCAAGAAACGCCGCCTAAATTCCCATCCCGTCACGAGGACTTCTCGACTAGGGTCTTCGAGCTTCGAGATGACCCTTGATGGAACGGTGCATCCTAGTGATAATGACGAGGATACTAATGACCCGGGTTTGGGTGTCCAGAATATGTCGTACTCTAATGACATCCAAGTGTCGAATAATCCGTCAGAACTGGTACAGGGTGGGACTAGGTTGCTATTGTCTCCTGATACCATTCAGAGTCCCGAGGACCGGCTTTTCTTTTCGGAGGGTGGTTCGCACAGTATGATGGATTTTGATTTAAATATGGTTGATTTGTTGCAGGGGGCGAACTTTGATAATTTGTTTGACATGTTTGGGCAGCAGTATCCGAGTTTCTGAACGGGTTGGCGATTGTGTATATATACTTTATATGGCTATCTGGTTGATATGACGAGTTTTATGGCTAATGATAGGAATCAATGATCTAATCTATTTTACTACGCTGTCTCCAGGGACCACTACTACGTCGAGAGTGGAGAAGAATAAAGATATACACAGCTACAGCAGAGAAGCGTATCCCGTGAGGAAGTCATAAGTCTATATTACACTCGTTTCAGATAGCAGGACGAGGTATGTAAGGTTAGGGAATAGGAAGCTCAAAGACATCACAACTTCCTCCCTCTTCGTGGCATGAATATTTGAGAAGTCATGGCATCCGAACAACTTTTCTCCGATCCCAAAATGTGTGGTGCTCTCCTTTGTTTTCCCCTTCTTCCAGTGTGCGTTTGCACAGCATCACCATAACACAACTACCGACACAAAGGAGTAGGCATAAGCATCGGGATCGATAAACTGTGTCGCTCACTAGATACGGGCAGGTGACACCGCTAAAAAAAGAACTTTTGGAAACCGAGGGATATCAGGACCAGGGGGAATAGGAAATAATGAAAAATGGTAGGAGGAAATAAGAGAAGAGTATCGTTAATTCGAGAAAGGGGATAAGGGTAGGTCATCAAAAAAGAAAAAAAAAAATATGGTGAATCAAAACTTCCGTGTCGGGAGACCCAGTTCAAAACTCCGTCCGAATCCACCGTGGATATCACACATTGAGACACAAAATTTACGACTTGTTCTCTTCGGTAGAGGTCTCCTTGGCAGCCTCCTTGGGCTTGGCAGCCTCTCCGGTCGCCTCGCTCTCGCCTCCCTTGTTCTTCATGTACTCATCATAAACGTTCAGGGCCTCGTCGACCTTGGCGCGCAGGGCCTCCTCATCCTCAAGCCTAGATTGATCAATATCAGCAATTTACTCCGCAGCATAAGAGATTCGCGGTTCAATGTGGCACTTACAAGCTAAGTAATTCGGTGTTCTCCATCTCTAGAAGCATACCAGTGATCTTGCCTGCCAACTCAGGTTGCTGAGCTTGGATCTTGGGGTAGAGGGCCTCACCCAGCATTTGCTTCTGCTGAGGAGGGGGGGCGGCTGAGAGAGCCTGGGCGGTGAGACCACCGGCAACGGCCTCCTCGGGACGTCCGGCAGGGGCCTGAGCGGCGTTCTGTCCACGGCCACCTTGACCAGGACGCATCTGGCCTTGCTGGACGGGCACACCACCGCGGCCTTGTCCATAGCCAGGGCCACGCATACCCTGACCCATGTTGGGCATTCCGGGAACCTGACCACGGCCACCAGCACCGCGTCCGAACTGCACCTGAGCCATGCCCTGAGGGTAGCCCATGCCGTTAGGAACAGGGCCCTGCATGGCGCCCATGGGGATGCCCTGGAAGTTAGGAGGAAGCTGCTGGTTGGGGCCCATGCCACGACCACCCTGCTGACCAGGGAAAGGACCAGGGTACTGACCGGGGCGTCCACCTGGGATACCAGCCATCACCATACCGGGTTGAGGAGGGAAGGCAATGCCACCGCGCTGGCCGGGAATGAAGCCCTGCTGGCCAGGTCCGTAGAAAACGGCGGGCTGCATGTACTAGAGCTGGCGTTAGTATGGAGGGCAAAATTGTGACTACATGGCAAAGGAAAACTTACGGGCTGGGGCATGCCAGCGGCAGCGGCAGCCTGCTGCTGTCTGATAGTGTTGCGAGCCTGAATGCTGGCCTCCAGCTGGCTTCTGCGGACGTCCTTGCGCTGAGCAAGGGCAACATAAAGAGGCTTGCCGTTGACCATTCTCTGGTTCATCTCAGTGACAGCCTTGGAGGCTTCATCGGGGCTGCTGAAGCAGACGAAACCAAAGCCCTTGCTCTTTCCGAGACCCTTCTTATCGGCCTTCTTCGACTCCTTGTCCTCCTTTTTCTCATCGCCAGAGTCAGCGGGCTTTTCCTCGGTCTTCTCGGCCTTCTCAGCCTCTGAGGATTCCTTCTCGTTCTCCTTGGTGGCTTCCTTGTTCTCCTTCTCCTTGTCGGACTCTGGAGTCTGAGTACGCTCAATGTTGGTGTCGCGCATGACCTTGGCAGAGGTGATGGTGCCATAAGGTCCGAAGAGCTCGCGCAGCTTCTCATCATCAACGTCGTCGGTGAGGTTCTTCACGTAAAGGTTCACACCCTGGTACTTGGAGGCCTTCTCCAAGCGGGCAGCCTCGTACTGCTTGCGCAGCTCCTCCTCACGCTCGTGCTTCTTCTGAGCACGGCCGACATAGAGCTTCTGGGTACGGATCTCCTTCTCATTCATCTCGTCAACGGCGGCCTGCGCGCTCTCGTGGGTAGAGAAGTTGACGAAACCGAAACCACGGCTCTTGCCCTCCTGGTCACGGCTGAGGGTGGCGGAGGTGATCTCACCGAATTTTTCGAAGAGCTCACGGAACTCCTCCTCGGTGACATCCTGGTCAATGTTCTTAATGTAGACGTTGGTGAAGTTGGCCTTCATCTCCTCGAACTTGCTCTGGCGGTCCTTCTTCGAGATGTGGTGGCCAACGAAGACCTTCTTGTCGTTCAGCAACATGCCGTTGACGTGCTTGATGGCGTTGTTAGCAGCCTCAGCAGTCTCGTAGTGGACGAAACCGTATCCCTTAGAGTTGCCGAACTCATCCTGGGCGACCTTGCAGCTGAGGATGTTACCGAAGGCAGCAAAGGTATCGTGAAGAGCCTTGTTGTCGATGGCGCTATCCAGGTTCTTGATGAACACGTTGCCCTGGCCAGTCTTACGCAGAGCGGGGTCACGCTGAGACCACATGATACGGCAGGGCTTGCCCTTGATCAGGGTGTAGTTCAGATCTTCGAGAGCACGCTCACCGTCGGCGGTGTTGTTGTAGTTGACATAAGCATATCCCAGAGAGCGTCTGGTAACAGCATCACGGCAGACACGGATGGAAGCAACCTGGCCGATGGAAGAGAAAAGCTCATAGAGCATGGCCTCAGTCACAGAGGGGTCGAGTTCACCGACATAGAGAGAGGCAGAGTGGGGCTGGGAAGCATTGGGAGCAGTGGTGCTCTCAACAGCAGTGACCTCGGGAGCAGGAGCAGCAGGAGTGGTGCTGGTCTCGGGGGTGCTGGTGACATTGCTGTCAGCAGCGGGGGTGGTAGAGGCGTCGGCAGACATTTTGATGATTTTTAAGTTTTATTTCTTTTGAGCTACAGGTGCAAGGATAAGATTAGTATGAGATAACCCTTATCGAAAGTGGGACAAATGATGAGTGGGAAAAGGTAGGTGGAAGATGTGCCCCTCCTCCAGTTCGGTGATGTGCTCTGCAATTACAATGACCAGCCAAACACTGAACGTAGATGCAGAGGTCCGAGTGAGAGGAAGCAAGAACCACAGACGGTGTACGTGGTAGAATAGAAGAGATGAGATGCTCTTGTCTTGTGTGAGGTCACACTATCGGCAAGACCAGCTGGGCACGGCAAGGAAATCAAAGGGCAAGACTGGGGTCAGCGCGATAGACGTACGACCTAAGTCAACAATCCACACAGGATCTGAAATAGAAGGTAGGAGATGGAGAGGAATGGCGATGCGAAGGACGCGATCACGAGGGATAGAGAAAAGGCGGCAAAAGGAAATTCTTCCACACACCGCACAGTCCGAAGAAAGTTGGGAAAATAGTCGCCTCAAAGTATAGAAACCGGGCGATGTCTTTTTCTAGATTTTTCGGGTTTTTTTAAATTTTTTTCTTCGACAATTTTCGAAAGAAAAGGGGAGGGATGTAGAAGAGGGATAAGAAGAAAAAAAGGATTGCTGGTTGAGGCAGCAGAAAGGGTTTTTTTTTTGGAGGAAGAGAAGAAAAGAAAGAAAGAGAAAAAGCGGATGCAGTAAGAAGAAAGCGATGACCGCCTTCTTCCTTTTTTTTTTTTTTTCTTTTTTTCCTTTTCTGCAAAAAAAGTCAAGAGGACTTTTCTTTTCTCTCTTTGGCCCCAATATGAAACTAATCCCAGATAGGCCTAGCGTCTGTTGCCGCTTCAAGAATCCAGGGCTACTGTTCTGATTGTCAGTTACGTATTGAGGATTGTGTATTGTGCAGTGGCTCTCTTACCGGCAAATCACGAGACTGCAATCATAGGCGCATAGGGCTTATCGCGATTAACATCCCTTCCCCTCTCTTCATTGGATCCTTATGGTATGGAAACCCAACATCGCTCAACCGTCACATTTCCAAGAGTGCATACAAACATTTCAGTGAAAAAAAGAAAAAATAAAAATAAAAATAAAATAAAATAAAATTATATTATCCATGGTTTCAATGTTCCTGCCTGATGCGTAAATTACTAACTGGACATGGGCCTTAATACCGGTCCAGAGATTTTACAACTGTAAATATGCGAGGGGCAAAAGGTCCCAGATACAAAGAGAAGCGAATAAACAGAGAATAACAAACATCAAGGTAATTCCGCCAGGACGCCACAGCTATGCAACCCAGTAACTATTCACTTTGTGCGCAATATATAATCTGTACGTCTATGTATGTGCGATCGTACCCTCCATCCCGGTTCTCTATAGCAATAACACAATTGGCTCAACTAAGATCAAAACCGGCGCCAGAGTTGATGGCATAAAGAAGCTTTTCTCGTAGGGTGTTGGCGTTGGTATAACGAGGCAGCTTCAGAAGGTTCACGCAGGTACTTGTACTAGGAAGCCGCTCCTGGTCCTCACTGGAATCACGAATGCTGAAACGTGGGTTCAAATGACTGAATCCCAGTAGAGGGGCTCGCGGAGTGGACGTCACAAATCGTAGCACCTTCTGTCGCTCCTCGTTGGTCATCTTATGCATGACCTCCCAGAACAGCTGGATCGTCGGATGCTCTTCCCTATCGTCGCCAATGGTATACACCCCTCCGTATTGAGTGTTGCGCCTCAAATCCGAAACGTCAATATCCCCTGACTCGCCACTAACCAAGGTCTGCAGTTCCGACTGGTTGAACATTGACAACCACGAAGGTTGTATAATCTGCCCCAAGCCTTGGAGAAAGGCGTTCGTTTGCAGCGCGGGCTGTGCCTGTAGACGGTACCGAGCAATATATGAAATATACACGAGCCGGTTCTGGTTGGTTACAGGTATATCTGACCCGTGAGGTTTGAGGTCCCGAGTGATTGTGCGACTTCTCCCGTCCGAAAGAGGTATGATGTCAGTGACGGTGAAGTTTAAAGAGAAGTCTTCCACATCTCCAGGGTAGTTTTTCAGTTGCAACTATAGAAAAGTTAGCTTGCAGATAGAAACGTTGTCTCTTTCGTCCATCATCACTTACCAATCCTTGATATAGTCCCTGATCGAGGTCTTTGAGGTCATTAAGGTTGGCTCGATATGCTGTTTCCTTTTGTGCCGAGCCCGTGCCTCCCGTCAAAGCCCATTTCAGCAGGAAAAACGGCGCAAAGTTCACATCGACCAAGATTCCCTCGTAAAGACACTTTCCTATAACACGCCCCAAGAACTCATACCGCCTGAGCAAATCACGGATATTGTCATTCCAGTCCGGGCTATTCTCAGCAAGCCCGACCTGTCTCAAGAGCTCCCTACGATGCTCGACCGCAGCTGGGTTCGGGTAGAGTAGATGTTGTTCGTTCTCTTCAAACAAGTTCAGGTCACTTATCGATTTAAATGCCTCATTCGTGACGCTGGTTAGAAATTCCTTCGTCACACCGCCGCCATCAATCCCCGCTTCCGGTGTGTTGAACTTGTCAATGAATGTGATCTGTATAGGTTCTTTGAGGCCTTCGCCGAGTTCATAGAATTGATCAAATGCATCTTTGAACACACTCTCGCGCCTGATGTTTGCATGGTGCCGGCCAAGAATATCCTGCACCGCAGGTCGCCCATCGATCATACGCCCCATTGAGGCCTGGGCTACAGACATACGCCAAGCATCCGGATCGATGTACCCTTGCCGTCTGCGTATCTGATCACGATAAATAAATTCTCGAAATATTTGCACCCGGGTATGAAAAGGAATGAAGAACGGCATGTTTCTCAGTATTTCGAGTCTAGGAGCCACCGCCTCCAGTTGTTTCCTGCGAGCTGCTTGTTGTTGACGTCGTCTAAGAGCCTCAATTCGCCGTGTCTGTTGAGCACGGCCTGTACCGATTAGTCCCAATGACGATTCATAATAAGCATCATCCATTAAATCATCTTGTCCTTCCCCTTCTTCCTCATCCTGGAGTTGGTGTCTATTCTCTTCTTCCGCTACAACTGCAGGGATGAAGCCCTCCATGTCAAAGCGATTGGTCATCAGCCAGTGTCCGTCAGGAAGGAACTTGCGTCGCGAATCACGCTCATGGATCATCCTCAACAGACCAGTCACGAGGCCTTTGAAATAGTCGAGCGGAATTCCCGTCACTCCAGATAGCCCCTTCTCCTTATTTTTCATTTCGAGATCCCGAACGCTTGAAACGGTGTCAGATGGGGTAACAGAGGAGCTGAAATAACTCCGAATCCCTCCACTGTCATGAACAGTTTCATCTTCATTCAAATCTGCAGAGTTCCAGTACAGAGTAAATGCCAGGTTTTTCAAGAATATCGTCATATCCTTGATATCTGCCAAAGGAAGAGCGCTCTCCTTGGTCCATGAAACCCTAGTATTCGACGAAGCAGTAAACGAAGATCCGCTAGAAAAAAACTCTTCGTCATCCATAACTTTCAGGACAAACGTATACAGCTCAAGGAAGAGGAGAATAATCATCCACTCTTCGTCACGCTCTTTGTGCGATATGCTCGGTAGTCTGGCCTCATTCGTATCGCTGGCTGGTTTCAGTAAGGTCAACACCTTGGTTGAATCTTCGCTTATTGTATTGAATATTTTACTGGATCTGGATGCTTGCCAGAAATATTTGATAGCCGGTATTCTCGACCCAGGTTGGCCTGCCAATCGATCATCCGAGACAGCAGATCCCAGATACAACCACATTCGAATATCATCGCCTCGCCGAGGAAATACCCTCAAAAGAGTCAGGGCGTATGTCGCAAGGATTTTCGCCTCCCGCGACGCATCAGATTGTGAATTTGCCAGGTCACGTTGAGACAAATGACTAGATTGCAAATCAGAAAGCAATCCGGTTATACTTCCCTGGTTGACAAGACTGAATAGCTGTTCCTTGATAAATGGATGCAGTGGTGCTCTGTCAGGTGTGTCGTCAAAGTCGGTGACCTCCCCAGATTCCAGACGTCGCGATATATGCACAGCAGTAGAGTTGAGTAGGTCCGAGACAACCTTCACAAAACCAGACTCAGGTGCTTTATATCCGGCCTGGCTTCCCAGAGCATACCTGTGGAAGAATATGAAATATGAAAGTATCCAAAGGCGGGCATCCACATCATCGGAGTTTTGAGGACTATCTTTAAAATGAGACTGTAAGGGCTCGAACGCGGACGTCAGCAATTTATAATTGATATTATTAGCAAGCCCATCCAGTGTCCCTAGGTACGTTTGAAGATCTGGAATAGTCAAGTAGCTCCTTGCAAACCATTCATAGGCAGTGAGCGTTTCGGCAGTTATCGGTCGAAGCAATGTTAAAACTGTTTGAACGAGGTTATCTCTCGACAGAAGACACCTTGAGGAGATTGCATCTATATCTTTCGTGAGAGAAACCATTACGGAGTAATACTCTTGGGCTAAGCGAGCCATTTGCTTCGGGATAAGGTCCGTTAAAAACATCAACAACTCGAGAAGAGGCCACAAGGCAATCGCTGGCACTGTCGGAGCGGTAGCTGAGTGCAGCACACGTAGAGTCAACCTTGCCAGGCGTTTCAAAGGTGTTATCCACTCTCCTTCGGTTGCAATAGTAGGCACCTTGTGTAGAGTTTTTTGGAATGCTTTTGAAAAGTAGGCAAGTCGGAGTATATCACCACTGTTTCGGGGCTCCAGGAACTGTACCAACAGCCGCAACTGCGACAGGCACTTTGCTGCGGTAACATAGTGAGGCGAAGTCTGCACAGCATCGTGGGCTATTTCATCGAATGATAGGAGGAGTTCCGACCTCTGTTGCTCAGTGGCATCCCACTCTGCTCGCCATGCACTGCACGTTATCTTCCTACTTCGATAACCCCGCCATGTCCGCTGCACGATCCTGGTCGCGCCCAACCGTTCTCTCTCTTGTTGCCTTAGTAGACGCTCTTGCTGTGCAACTGCCAGAGTATTCTGGGGCCCTGTGCCATGAGGGTGTTGCCTTCCGGAAGGAAATGCGGCGAAAGGGTTCGTATTGCGACCTCCGAGATTAACCTGCCGCGGACGGCGAGAGTTACCCGTGAATGACTGGAACATAGTCCGTAGCTTGGTTATTTCGCTCAGGCTTTAGGGATTTTTAAAAGACCAGGTTCACCGGATTGAAAAGCTGCTGCAAACTATGAGGAGCAAGATAAGAGAGCCCCC
This sequence comes from Aspergillus flavus, assembly GCF_009017415.1. Classification (NCBI taxonomy): domain Eukaryota; kingdom Fungi; phylum Ascomycota; class Eurotiomycetes; order Eurotiales; family Aspergillaceae; genus Aspergillus; species Aspergillus flavus. The sequence goes on along the minus strand of NC_092409.1, from coordinate 4,667,845 downwards.
ATATCGCAAACGGGCAGAGTTGGCTTGAACCTCAGAGATGGTGGAAGTCCGATGAGTTGTTGCGCTATGACATACGCTTGAGCTTCAGGGTATTGCCACGTACCATATGGCGAAAAGTGCATATTGCCACGCACTCGGACGCCACCGAAACTTCCATCAGCGGGATTTATAATTAATGGAATGAATGAGAAGACCTGCTTTGTTTAAGGAGGCATTGTTACTATTTATACCTGTCTCCCAAGTGTCTCGCTTATCGGTAAAGGAGAGAGGCATCCTACTTGCCAGAGCATGCTTGGAGGAGTCTTGAGTCAACGGATATACTGGCCATGGCAGCAAACACCGCCAAAGGGCATTCATCAGATCATCTAATTCATTTGGTACTCTGACAAAGTCTTTCTATACGACATGCTGAAGAAAGATAAATGAAGAGGCTGAGATGCAAAACCCAAAAATGCGCCCGCAAAAGAGTATAAGAACATCCAAGAGGTGTAGTGACAGTAGCCAAGAGACATTGCCTGCTTCCCTGCCACTTGGTATCTTGTGCAAAAGTGCGAAGGTGGTTTTCCCTGAAAAGAGCATGAGCCTGTTCAAATCACCATACACCGCACATAAAGTACAATATAATAATAATACAAAAGGGTTCAAATCAAGCGATGTAGGCGCGGATAACTGCGATGCCTTATGTGAGCCAGTGGTATGCACAAGCGAGAGCCTGAAACGAGGTTGAAGGTTTCTTCGTGCAGTCCCACGTAATGGCCTGCCTTAGCTCCCACCGATATCACCCTAATCCTTGGATGAGATAGACTATTGACGGGATGTCTCTTGTTCGAGTCGCTCCTGCTCAAGTACCTCTTGGCCATTGTCCGAAGCCCACATGTCAAGATAGTCCTTCCCACCAAATGCTCGTTCGACTGTGATCAACTTGCTATCCTTCTCCATGTCTCTGGTGTATTTGGACTTTGTTGGGGCCATGCGTTGCGTGACGAAGGGGGTAAGCTGTAGTGAAATGTCAACTATCCAGGTTTGGGAACAGTCTTGTGAAAACGATCAACGGCCATACCTTAAATTCACCCAAGTTTTCAGGAACAACAAAGGTTCGGACTTTTTTCCAGTCGATCACATACGAGCCGTTCTTCGCGAAGTAACCCATCGCGCCAGTGCGGTTTCCTTTATAGTAGCCACCATTGACCTGCTTAGTCGTTAAGCGCAGTCGCGCCATCATCGGTTGTGAAGGCTTGAACATTGTGGCGATGCTGTGAGCAATTGGCCAGCAGAACCTACTGGATAGATTTGCGGAGACGTGCAATAATACCAATGTCGGAGTCGGAGGAAGGATTTGAAAGTCGGCGGCGCTAAGACCAACTTAGGTCCGTATCCGCCAAGAACCTGAACTTTTTTTTGATCTGCGGATAAGAAAAAAAAAAATATTAATTCCAACTACCACACTCCACACTCTTACTTGTTGAGCAGTGCATACGAAGCTTTCAGGGCTATGATTAAGATCGTGAATATATTCTTTATACGATCTTGCCTCTTAGCGTTTATATAAAGGTCCCGCAACAATGCCCCGCAAGCAAACCCAGTTGCGCGGTCCTCGAGATCAAGCACCTAAAAAACAACCTCAAAAGAAGAAATCTAGCAAAGCTTTGAATGCTCTTGCTATCGCAGAGGCCCAATTTCCCATCAAACCAAAGATTCGACGGAACCGTTTAGGCGATGATGATGACCTATCCAAGCGGAAGCGGCATTCCGGTCGCGACATGGACGATTCAGACGAGCCCGATAACAAGCGTCGTCGGACAGGTGCCGAGTCCTCCGACCTAAGTGAAAACGGTGGTAGTGATGGAGAAGGCCATAAGTGGAGACTTGGGGAAGTCGATAGTGACGATGATAGCGAAGTGGACAGTGATGAGGCCATGGGCTCTAGTGATGAGGAAAGATTCGAAGGCTTCAGTTTCCGGGGAAGCTCTTCGGCCAAACCGATCCGAAAGGGCTCCGAACCAAAGAAAAGTGGTCGCCAGATTAACTTGTCCGAAGATGTGGAAGATTCCGAAGATGGCGAAATGGACGAAGATGAAGATGATCTTGGTGAAGATGCAGTGGATTTGACTACAGCTTGGGATATGAATACAGCAGAAGAGGAAGAAGCAGAAAAGCGAAAGTCCTCGAAGGCGAAGAAAGCAGCCGAGGAATTCGATGATGATGATCACTCAGAGGAAGGCGGCTCCGAAAGTGACGAGGACGACGATGATAGCAGTTTCGGTGATGAGAGCGAGCTGGAGCTCTCTGACAACGAGGATACTGGTAATGAGCACGGTCTTTCGAAACTACAAGATTTTGTCAACTCTATGGAAACAGATTCTGCTAAGAAGTCAACGCGCAAAACAAACGGTGGACAGGAACATGGCAATCCAACGGAATTCGGATTGTCATCTACACGGAAATTGACTGTGGCCGACCTTTTACCCTCTATTACAGACTCGCGCTTGAAGAGCTCCCTGAAACATGTAGATTCAGCTATTTCTACGCACAAATCGTCCGGCGTACCTGGAAAACTAGATGCTCCTCTTGCAAAGCGTCAACAAGACCGGCTGGACCGAGCTGCTGCGTATGAGAAGAGCAAGGAAACCTTGGATCGCTGGCTAGAGACTGTTAAGGCAAATCGCAGGGCGGAACACCTTATGTTTCCCCTTCCCGATCCTGAAGGCAATCAGACGCACCGCTTAGGTGCTGCAGAGCCCCGAACGGATCTCGAAAGCACTATCCAAAATATCCTAATCGAGAGTGGCTTGGCAGAAGCAAACGGCAAATCAGCCGAAGACCAAGTACAGGAATTCGAGGAACTACAAGCGCGAAAACTGCCTATTGAGGAGATTCGGGCACGCAGAGCAGAGTTGCGGAAACGACGTGATTTACTTTTCCGAGAAGAAGTGCGAGCTAAACGGATCAAGAAGATCAAGAGCAAGTCATACCGTCGAGTGCATCGTAAAGAGCGAGAGAAGTTGGAGCAGCAAGAACGGCAGGCCCTTCTCGAAGCCGGTGTGGACATTGATGAACAAGAGCGAGAACAAAATGAACGGCGCAGGGCAGAGGCGAGAATGGGCTCAAAACATAAGGAGAGCAAATGGGCAAAGAGCCTTAAGCAGACGGGTCGAACTGCATGGGATGAGGAAGCCCGACTCGGCACAGCTGACTTGGCCTTAAAGGAGGAGGAGTTACGGCGGCGTATCGAGGGAAAGCGTATATCGCATGGGGACGAAGACTATCTGGGTTCGTCCAGTTCGGAATCTGAGGATGATGATCCTTGGAACGAAGAAGATAGCTCTGATGCGGAGAAGCGCAAACTTCGCGAGAAGCTAGATAAGCTCGAACATGGCAGTGATGTCGAATCAGAACTGAAGGGCCCTCACGCCAAGCTGCTTTCGATGAAGTTCATGCAGAACGCGGAGGCTGCGCGCAAAGCGCAGAACGACGCTGAAATCCGACGCCTCAATCGTGAACTCCATGGAGAAGAATCCCACTCAGAAGCCGAATCCGAGGTTGGCCGACGTAAATTTGGTCATTCTAAGGATTCGAAGTCAGCCCCAGAGAGCAAATCAAAATCACACGCTCGTAATGAGTTCGAAGAGGCCCCAGGATCAGATGATGAAGATGCTCGAGCTTCCGAGGTGGACCAAGATGTTGACATTGTAGTCAATCGGCCTGACAAGAGAAAACCGGCAGGGTCTGATAAGAAGTCTCGTACACGTGGCACATCTGCGTCCTCCAGCCAGAAAGAAGATGCTGCTGAAGATGAGAATCCCTGGTTAATTCAGACGAGTAGGAACAACCGTCGAACAACAGCGGATGATTCACAGCAAGGGCTTGACATTGCTGTGGATGGAGGGAAGCCTGATAACACAAAGTCCAAGTCCATACCCCACAATCAGAAAGAGAAGCCGGTCATACCTCCCAAAAAGCAACATATGGACGAGGGCGATGATAGTGATAATGACGGCAACGTGCCAGTGCTTCTCAAGAATCATGACCTCGTTAAGAGAGCATTTGCTGGGGATGAGGTTGTGCAAGACTTTGAACAAGAGAAACATGACACTATCAAGGAGGAAGATGACCAAGTGATTGATAATACCTTGCCAGGTTGGGGCAATTGGGCGGGTGATGGCATCAGTAAAAAGCAGCAGAAGCGACAGAAACGGTTCCTTACCACTGTTGAGGGTGTTAAGCCTGAGAACAGAAAAGACGCCAAACTCTCCCGCGTCATCATCAACGAGAAACGGGTTAAGAAGGTAAGACGACTCTTGTTGAGGCAATGTTCCATTAACCATTGATCATCAGATGCTAATATTTCACTCCCCCATCTAGAACAATAAATATTTGGCCACCCAGCTCCCTCACCCCTTCGAGTCCAGACAACAGTACGAGAGATCTCTCCGTTTGCCTATTGGCCCCGAGTGGTCGACGAAGGAAACTTTGCAGAACGCAACCAAGCCTCGTGTGATGATCAAACAGGGCATCATCAAGCCCATGGAGAAGCCTATGATCTAATCGCAATACGTTGGCTACAGGACGGCTGTTGGCGTCAAGAATGCAATTGGCGGTCGCTGACACCGGTGGCCCTCTATTCTACTTGTCATTTCTGCCTTCTGGTGTGTTAATAATTAGACTGCAGGGCCTACGTCACGATGCACTATCATTCGATTAGATGACCAGCAAGAAGGAAAAGAGTTATGATTCCCAATTTGGTTTACATTTGGCGATAAAAGTTTGAGTCTATGCTCCCCCTGTATATATCCGGTGTATAGACCGCCAGGACAATCACTGCGGAGCTCCCTGTGAAACTTCTTATACAATACACTTCGTAGTGAAGTAGCTATCTAGGGAGGTAGTGAGCCCTATATCAATCATAGTGGGACAAATGATCGGGTCGGGTGAGCTCTTGCCTGCCTGAGGCGTCTGTCGTCCGTCAGGCGCCACGAGCGTCATCTGTACTTCGTCGCGTAACGCCTCGATTTCCATGTAACATAACCCCAACACTTTAATTTTCACCCTGCAAGGGAATTGGTGGAGACCGACCTTCGTGGTCGGCCACATGGACGGTCAAGTCGATCAACTGCAAGATTTCGGAATTGTCCCCGTGTACTCCGTATCATTCACTCATTCATTCATTGCTTTCCCGAACAATACTATTGGAATGCATCTCACGACATCCTTCATAGTAATCGTTCTTCATGGGGAAAAAGTCTGATTTAGTACTGGACACTGCAGACCTTTCTCATGCTATTCAAGGACTCACGTGTGTTTGCAGTCACAACCAAGAGTCTAGAGTATTTTAGTCGCCTAGTTTGCTCCACATCTGCTCCCGCTTCCTTGGGCAACATGCAAGATCATTCAATTCTATGCATCCCACCATCAAATAACTACTATTGACTTGAACCCAATCAGGCGATCTAATTTATCATCTAGGTAAGTCATCCACACTGGATACATACCCGCTGGTGGGGAAAGATGCGTGGCAGAACACGAATCTCGCTACAGCATAACGCGGGTAGTAGTTAGATCGGCGCATTCCATTGTTGACTCCTACATTGCTCTTCCTATTTGGGCGCCCACCAGCGTTATTTGTTTTCACTTCCTATACTAACATCCATGTAGATCGGCATTCTCGTTACACATTGCAGGCAACGCACTGCAGACAGCTGTGTCATCTGGTATCCCTTCACACGGTAACGGAGTTGTCTGCTCGGACTTGTCTACATTCTTGCGAGGTGCGACTGGAATTTAGCTATATTCCTTGTGGAAGCCACATCTAGATTGTGAGTGTTCTTAATCTCTTCATGAATGACCTTCTCGCTCCGGGACTATCTTCGTCTGTCTTGCCTTTGTCGTTTTTTCTTTTCTACATTCCCTGAGCACCAGAAGCCTGGGCTGCCGTATACTTCGGGTGACTTTTGTGAGCCCCTGCGGGTTTCATGATCAACTTTGATAGTTACCACTGGGGTTGCCGCTAAATGCCTGGAACTGCTTGCTGTTTTGGGAGATTTATGTCAGTTGGACTTTTGTGAATACTTGCGTACTTTTGAGGGCTCCTGAATCTGTAGCAAAGATACCCCATTACGGGACGTGGAAAAAGGACTTCGGGTTTATTCTTTCTGCATTACCAAACAGCTCTGATTCCTGTTTCTTTTGTCTACCTTGGTTGTCTGCCTGTGCTTGCATATCTAGTCATTTTGGTATATGTTCGTCGGGCTACGTCGGTTGTGGCACATTCAAGATGCAGTCAAGATCTAGGTGGCAGTCTGCGTTCATACTAACCGGGCTACTTGTTGCAGAAACGGTATATTCAGCCCCAACACCTACGCAGGAAGCGACCACTTCCTTCAAGACTCAGTATCCCCCGTCTGCTGCAAACGCCAGATTACTGTTGCCCGAGACGCAAGGTGTAAGCGCATACCAACCCGTTAGCGATGTACCTACTGACATAAAACAGTACTACCCAACCAGCCTTGAGCGGGAGGGCCATCAATTGCAGAAGCCCACTCCGGACCCGAAGGAGGTCCCATATAGATTCGGCGGTCCTATTAACGACTTGTATGGCCCTGTCTCGTTGCTAGAAGGACTACTTCCCGGCTTATTACCGGCTACTTCAGACGCACCCAGTACCGCTCCAGCAGAGACACCTGTGCCATCTGTCACATTGCCTTCACAGGAAACAATAAACGGGCCTGCGGAGGCCACTTCATCGCCTACCACCGCTCCAACCTCTATCTCAGTTCCAGTGTCTACAAGTTCGAGTAGCACAAGTAGCCTCACGAGTCACTCAGCTAAGCCTCAAGATACTTCTACATCCGTTGAGTCAATTCCAGCAACCAGCACAATCATGGCGACAATGGCAAACGGTCAAGATGTGTTTCTGCCAGTATCTACCGGCCCAATTCCCGGAACAGTGAAGTCACGGAATGACCACCCAGTCCCCAGGGCCTCCATAGTAAGACTTTCCTAGTATATGAGGTTTGGCACCCAGCTTAACTTTATCAGATGAACAACACGGACCCGATTGAAACAAACAAGTTCTACGCCGGATTGTTCCTAGGGACTCAAACCAATACAACCTTCACACATCCATATGGGATTGCGTGGGCAAAGGGGAACGGGAATGCGAAAAGCTACGGCATGGCTATCTCGCATATTGAGGCAGACAAGCTTGCTTTGGGGCCGAAAAATGACAAGATACCAGGCAGCCCAGTTCAATATTACGTGAACCCTATTGGTATCCAGTCCATTATATTATCGGCAACTGAATTGGGGGGCTCTACTGTGCTTATGACAGAGAATCCGCTGCCATTCTCGGCGAACGCTGTCTTGCAACCTCAGAGTGGATCATCTGAGAGGATCACCTTTCCCGTAGTACAGGGCATGGGTTTTGTCACCGGGATATATTCGAACCTTCAGCCCGTTATTCAGAGCAGTGTTTTCTTCAGCAAAGTAGTCTCTGCTGGTTCTCCAAGACCTGGTATTTTCAAATATACCGTGGATCTTGCAGATGGGACCAATTGGCTTCTTTACCTAACTTCAAATGATGGGAAAGATCCAAATCTCCATCTGGAGTCCACTACCAACCTGCGTGGGCCTCCTGGCTGGTCAGGAACAGTGCAGGTGGCCAAAAACCCAGCAGGTACATTGGGAGAGAAACTATTCGACAATTCGTCTGGTGTCTATGCCACACAAGGTTGGGTGAAAGGTGCTGTATCTGGTCAGACGGGAACATACAGCCTCACGTGGGGGAAGGAGGGCAAAGATAAAGACGGTACCCCATTGATGATGTATGCTCTGCCGCACCACGTGGAATCATTTGATAAAACTACCCACGACCGCCTGACAAATATCACGATGCGCACAACCACAAAGGGCAATGCAACAGCAGTCATCGGGGAGACTTGGTCAATGGTGGAACAGGATCTGCCTGTTGGTATGGGATTTGCCCCGTGGTCTGTGTCCGCAGGCAGCGTCGACACGATTTCTCCGGCGGCCCAAAAAGTCATCATAGATGTGGCACCAACAGAGCTGCAACAGGACGTCGGCAATCAATCCAACTTGAATAGCATGTATTACAGCGGCAAAGCTCTCAGCAAATTCGCTACGCTCGTATACGCCGTGGACAAATTGGGTGGCAAGCCCGACCTTGCAGCCCCTGCTCTGAAGGACCTAAAGACGGCCTTCGCTCGATTTATTGATAACAAGCAGCAATTTCCCCTGGTGTACGACAATGTATGGAAGGGAGTAGTGTCTTCGGCTAGTTATGACGGTGGTGATTCTGGGGCTGATTTCGGAAACACATATTACAATGACCACCATTTTCACTACGGCTACTTCATCCATGCCGCTGCAATCATCGGGTCCCTTGATCCATCTTGGATTCAAGGCAACAAAGATTGGGTCAATATGCTTGTCCGTGATGCAGGAAATGCCGCTACCAATGATCCACTTTTCCCCTTTTCTCGTGGGTTCGACTGGTTCCATGGTCATTCATGGGCAAAAGGGCTTTTTGAATCCTTTGACGGGAAAGACGAAGAGTCGACATCGGAAGATGCGATGTTTGCTTATGCTCTAAAGATGTGGGGTAAGACCATTGGAGATGCCAGTATGGAAGCAAGAGGGAACTTGATGCTGGGCATTTTGAGACGGAGCCTCCATAATTATTTCCTCTTGGAGGCTGACAACAAGAATCACCCCCCGGTCTTTGTTCCGAATAAGGTGACGGGCATAGTAAGTGATAGGCCTATAGTATCACAAGGGGCATACTAACACCGACTTAGTTATTCGAAAACAAGGTGGACCACACTACCTACTTTGGAGCCAACCTAGAGTATATTCACGGGTATGAATTTCTTGTCCATCTATCCTTGCGTGTGGTTTGTTTCAATCGCCCAGAAACAAGAGGCTAATGTGCTGGATAGGATTCACATGCTGCCGCTCTTACCGGTCTCGCCGTACACACGCAGCCAAAAGTTCGTCAAGGAAGAGTGGGATGCCCTTTTTGCAACTAATGCTGCAGCACCGGCCGAGCAGGTGCAAGCTGGATGGAAAGGTGTCTTATATGCAAATCTTGCCCTTATCGATCCAGTGTCAGCCTGGAATTTCTTCGCGCAACCGAACTTCGACTATAGCGTGATCGATGGGGGAGCGACACGGATTTGGTACCTCGCGCTTGCTGCAGGTGAGTTAACCACCCATTCTTCAGGGTTCATTAGCACCACTAACAATATATAGGACTCGGCGGCGCATAGAGTATTCAAACCATCATTCTCGGGGAATGAGTTAGTTGATATAACCTCAGTCCTCACAATTTTTAGGACGGGGCGGTATAGTATGTTCAGCAATGTTCGAGGTCGGTGTCTTCATGTTCATGTCGAACCTAATTGAGTGATTACATGTGTGTATATTGAACGTGCTCGCAGCACAGCAGTAGCTATAGATATCAATCCGCGTGCCTTTTCCCAAGCTTGTGAGACATCTCTTTGGTCGTAGCTCAAGGTTCCTTTACCCGCATCGTACGCAAGTTTACTCGATTGTCGAGAAGTCTTGCTTCAGGTGCGGCTGAGCAAGCCTTGATCCACTGACTGCCGCATGTGATCTTTTTGTCCATGATCCATTGATCACCCAAGTTTTCAGATGCGAGGTGGGAAAGTTGTCAGCCGGGTATGGTCCAACTCCCGACGCTAGTAGTATTTCTTCACAAATGGAGGCTAGTACCTCTGCAGTGTGATGATAGTACTAGTAAGTCCTACTAAAGATGCATGTATGGATGTATTGGTAGCCAGCCACGAATATCCCGTTCAGGTGGGAGAGTGCGCCACACCGAACTTTCATATCCTGTGGCGATGACGTGGACTAGAAGGTTTACAATGTACACCAGCCAGGGCTGTGTCTTTCGAATAGGTACTTGTACGATTGCTCAAGTACCGTACTTACATATATCTACGACTCCGTACTACTACTCCTTCGATTTTCGGAGTCTAAAATACGGGACGAAAGTGGAGACAGAATTGTGGCAGTGTTTAGTCTTGGCGGGTATCTCTAGGATCGGGGATCCATGAGATCCACGAGTGGACACTGAGAACAGCACAAGTTTCAGCGCAGTCATTGTGTGTCGCATGAGGTGGGGTTCCAGTTGTTGATGCATCCAAAATTACTTACTCCGTACAGAACTGGCTATCATTGATTCATCTTATACCCAATACTCGTATCACTGTAGTATTACTCTGTATTGAGTAACTGATTGACGCTCGGGTAATCAATTGGGAGCTCCGGCCACTAAACCCAAAGAAGGAATGAAGCTTTTCCTGCATGTGGCCCCACTATTAGTTCATTAGTAGTAGTCATGGAATGGCACGGAGTTATGCGACTTGTTCATCTTGACGAAAAGTTTCCTTTCAAGCTCATACCATACAATCATCTCTCTCAACCAATAATTAAAGGAATCCCCAATCGGCGATTTCCAATCCTTTTGGGCATCAAGCGTGGACTCCATTAAGGTTGAATAGTAAGGAGTACGTACTAATAGTCCAGTCCCAGCGTGTCAACGTCATCATTTTTTGACGACCACTGGATAGATCCCCCCAATCCCCTAGATTAAAAAGGTCTGGGATTGCTGCCCTTAACGCTCCCAGGTATCCGAACCTCCCGTTCCTTGACCTCGCGTAGCAACCACTACCAATCGCCTGCTAACCCTTCGCTTCCCACAAACCATCCCCTGACCGTTTCTAACCATCGCCGATTGAGGCTGTGCACGTCTTGGGACAAGAAGCTGGAGCCAATTCGGTCCTGGCACCAAATTACCCCATCGTCTTAGCTTGGTCCGATCAACTTCCAGCCACCGCTGGTACCGCCATTGAGAGAGGGCAAAACTCTTTTCTGGAATTTAAAACTCCGCACGGCCCTTTATTATCTCCTTGTCCACTGGTCCATGGTTGTGGCTGCTGTCCCCAGTACAACCCTTCCTAGCTCTCTAGTTTTCTTGGCCTCTCACTCTCTCTGGTCGAGCTTGGAGAAGAACAAAGTCTAATTCCTGGAAGAAAATTAAGGGATAAATTGCTCTTGAGTCTTGACACGGTTCTACAGCGAAATCGTCAGCCGACAAGCCACAGCATAACGTCACCTCCACCCGGATACGTTGCTGCTCCATTAAGTGCGCCAAATTTCGAACGGTTCTTCACTGAATCCCGTGCCAAGGTCCAAGAAACTGGTCGATATCTTGCGACTCTCATTCTCTCGAGTAATTGCGGGTTGCGGTGCCGAATTGTCACCACACCACCACTCAAATGTGTAGGTGGAAACTCATTCCCTCTTCACCTTTTTCTGTTTAACTATACTACTTTATTCTCTCACACTACCCACTTGTGATTCCTTCATTTTTAAGTACTTTCGTCAATCTCACTCCTCCTACCTCTTCACTTTACGATTGTATTCTCTGGAGATACAATCATTCCTTTCAACAGTGTGTTTGCCCTCCTGTCTCAAATTCGAGTCGTCCGCGTTTTCGTATAATTTCCTCTCCCACCTCTTGTTTCCCTTTCCCCGTCACTTCTTCAATGAGTGGATCCCTTTGATTTCATCCCAGCCCTCTTTCTCCTTGAATTCGTCTCTTTGTTCTTCTACAGTCTTAAGTTTGTACGTTATCTCTGCGTCAATGTTACTTCATCTTTCGTTGTCATTACTCCCTGAACTTGAAGGATTAGGCCCATGAGACATGAAGATGAGATCAGGCTAATTCAAGCTCACGAAATTCTTGTACAGCGCCGAAAAATTTCCGTACAAGTTTCCGCAGTCACACTTGGGGTTCGAGAAGAAGCATGACTGGCGGCTCGCAGAATGGCTCTAGGGAGCCCAACGAAAGAGATGCCCTGATCGGTGACACTATTCGGGCCAACTCCGGCCTTGTTCCACGCCATAAACGCAGGCCGTGGGCTTACTGGCCGGTAAGAGTCGTCCACTTGACATGGGCTACCCTTGTACGAGATTATGTCAATCTCCTCCTCGTGTTCGTGCCATTTGGCATTATTGCTGGCGCTCTTGGCTGGGATAGTACTGCTGTTTTCACATTGAACTTCCTAGCAATCGTGCCGCTGGCATCTCTGTTGAGCTTCGCGACCGAGGAGCTAGCAGCTGCGATGGGTCAGGCCCTAGGCGGATTAATGAATGCTACCTTTGGCAACGCTGTGGAGTTAATCGTAAGTCCCATCCACTATTCTTGAGCCTTTCTCTGGTTTTGGGCTAACAATTTGGGGGATGGTAGGTTAGTATCATTGCCCTGAAGGATGGGCAGATCCGTGTCGTTCAGGCTAGTATGCTCGGTAGTATACTGTCTAATATCCTCCTGGTGCTAGGATGCTGCTTCTTTGTTGGGGGTATTCGTTACTCTGAACAGTCCTTCAACACAACGGTGGCGTCGACCATGTCGTCACTGATGACCGTTGCATCTGCTTCTTTGATCATCCCCGCGACACTTTACGCATCTCTGTCTTCAACTGGTGATGAAAAGACCAGAACCGAGAATATTCTCATTCTGTCACATGGCACTGCTATCATTTTGCTGATTCTATATGTGATGTACCTTTATTTCCAACTTAAGTCACACGCGTCGTTCTTTGAGGAAGCCACCCCCGACCCGGAAAATTCAGGCGATGATGTGGCGGAAGAGGAGGAAGAGCATATCCTTTCCCCATGGGCTGCCTGCGTTGTCTTGGTTGTGGTGACAATTCTCGTCGCCGTATGTGCCGATTATCTTGTTGGAAGCATTGACCCTATCGTGGAGAAGACTGGTATGAGCCGAACCTTCATTGGTTTGATCCTCATTCCCATTGTAGGAAATGCTGCGGAACATGTGACAGCGGTTGTGGTCGCTTGGAAAGGAAAGATGGATCTTGCCATTGGGGTTGCCATCGGCAGCAGTCTGCAGATCGCTCTTTTTGTCACGCCCTTCCTCGTTATTCTGGGCTGGATCCTGGATGTGGATATGACTCTCCACTTCCACATCTTCGAGACCGTTGCCTTTTTTATCTCTGGCTTGGTTGTAACATTCCTTATCCAGGATGGAAAATCAAACTATCTTGAAGGCGGCTTGTGTCTGGGAATGTATGTGGTCATTGTTCCTTCTACTTGATTCTCACTAACGCATTTCTTAGGTACGTGATTCTGGCTCTGGCATTCTATGTATACCCGGATCAGGCCACCGACGACGCCCTATTTCACATTTAGATACGCGCATTAGTGTGGATTGTGATAAGGTGCATCTACCGTTCCCCTTCCGCGTGTTCATCTCTACCCTTTCGAGAAACGTGAAGATACGACGAGGACAAAGGCGGATTGCATTGTCCACCCACTAAATTATCTATGTGATGCTCCTGTCCCTCCTTTTTGATTCTCATTTTTGTTGTAATTCATCCTTGGATGGTTCCCGGGCTACCCTTTAATCTTTTCATACGGGATCCGAAGGACCTGTACTGCGGGTCAGTCACTTTGGTCTATATTGTTGCGTATCTCGCGAGAAAATGGCACATTTGATTTGGTCGTGCTCGGTGGCTTTCTTTTTGTCTCACCTTGAACTCTCTTGGTCATATCGAGTCAGGTCATGTATCGTTGGACACAGCAAATTTTGATGCTACAGTTAGGTTCGTGTAATATTAAGATCTTAGGCTTTGGCATTGAGAGAATAGGATAAAAGAACGAATCTAAAAACCCTGCCAACAAGAGACTGGAGTTCTGTTTGATGCTCTTTCCTTGTCTATTCTATACTAGTACTGGAGCGGTATGACTTCATCATCTTTCATGAGCCTGTCGATTCTTGGCGGATGATGACTAAGCGCTCGTGCAGAGGAAAATCGTTCGCCGGAATTCCCAAAGCAGAGGGCGAACGAGACCATCGTCGGTTCAGCTGTAGCCCACCCTTTTTTTAACTCCAGCTCAGCATTAGAAGAGTGCGTTTCGGCATGCCGCCCCGTCTCAACCTTTTCAACGCGAGGACCGCTGTCCCGGTCTTTCGCCAAACCTCAATCAACGTTTCTCGACCCAGTATCGCTACTACTATCAACAGCAACCGATCCACCCGCCATGGCTTGAAGACTGGCTTGTCGTCCTCGACGCCAATGCAGAAGAGATACAACTCCTCAGCGTCGGGGGGAGACAACTCGGAGCGGCCCAAGGCTCCCACAGAGGACCCGTTACCTCACGTTAGCGAGGAGGCCGCGGAGATAAGCAAGATCATGGACAAGAAATGCGATGGCACTCCCGCGAGTCCGGAGTTGGAGCAAGGAACGCCTATCTCAGAGGTAAGCGCCTGGTGTGATTTCTCTATGCCTCTATTATTCCGATTGACGGGAAATTGGACAATCCTATTAACTTTTTTTCCATGTAGATCCTCCAACGGGACAAAGAAGCCCAGAAACATATGCCCAAGGTCATGCAAGACCAGATCAAATCATCGACTGGTACTCGCTCGTTCTCGACATCCACTCGCCGGAGCCAGGCAGAATTACATGGCCAAGGAAAGAGCTTCGATGAGCAAACGGCCGCAGTGATGGCCAGCATGATCTCTCAGGTCAACCAGCAGGCTGAGGAATTTCATGATGGGATCAAGTTTGACCCAGTCGAGACCCTTCCCAAGACAGAGAACTTCCGCACGAGATATGACTCGCTGCTCGAACAATTTACCAAACTCTTAATGACGGATGGCAAGCTGAGTAGGGCGCAGAAGGTACGTGAAACCCTTGGTGGTATTAGATCACTGCTCTACATTTACGTATAAGATATATGGTGTAGATACTAAGCTCCATTGTTGTGCAGGATATGGCGTTCATTCTGGACCACCTCCGGACTGCTCCTCCGCCTCAGCCCAACCCCAAGCGGCCTCTGCTTCCTGGACCCCCCGCCCCACAGCTTCCACTGAACCCTGTCCTATATCTCACCTTGATTGTCGACTCCGTTGCTCCTCTGATCAAGATTCGCCAGCAGAAAGGTATCGCCGGTGGTGGTGCGTCGGTGCAGATTCCGGTTCCGCTCGCGCTGAGACAACGTCGCAGGACAGCGATTAAATGGATTATCGATGGCTCTGATAAACGACGTGACAGCAAGTTTGCCCAGCGAGTAGCGAACGAGTTGGTTGCGGTTGCAGAAGGCCGCAGTGGTGTGTGGGACAAGAGAGAGCAGCAGCACAAGCTCGGTATCGCAGGCCGGTCGAATCTCGGCATGGTCGGTGGTCGTCGGTAGACTGACTTACATGCATACATACAGACGCAGTGACGGGCTGGGCATTACAATTGCAAGTTATCCCGGCATTGCATCTAATGAGATTACTCTCCTTCGTTTTGGGAATTAGATGAACGATGCGGGATCTGTTTCCTTTCTGTATTTTATTATTATGGACCTTTTCAAGCACCTGATGCATCTGTATAGGTAGTTTTTATGTTTATTATTTTATTTTTTTATCATAGTGAAAGTGCTTCTTGTGGTTTGCCACTTCACCATGGTGGCTAGTTTGTAGAGGTATATATTTTTCGAGTGGTCTCGGCTCCGGTGTGCAAAATCTATGTATGTAAGGGAACTGTGCAGATGCTGTGACCCTAGTAAGCCCAACTGTGGTCAAGTGATGACATTAAAAGCGACAAATACTTGGGAAGGACAAGTTGGAGAGCGTCATGACTTGGGTGACACGTCAAGTCCGACGTGATGGTTTCCCTCCCAGCAAAGGGAATCTTTCTCGTAATATGTTTGCATTCTATGGGTCAAATCCATTTGGTTATCGGAACTTGAACGCTTTTACTTTTTCCAGGTCAATTATTCGTCGACTCACTAAAACGGATGACGAGGAGGCTAACCCTGATTGAGTAATCCCCTTGTCCGCTGCAGGAACGTGACTTCATCTCGAGAATCCTCATTTGGTCGGGACTCTTCCCGCGATTGCAATCTATCTCTCGTGGAAACTCAAGAGGGGAGCAAACCATAGTCCTTCCTAATAAACTATGATACTACTACATTAAGTATCGATGTATGTACTGTCTGGCCCCCCCGATATCGCCATCCTCCTGCTACTGTACATATTCTCCGACGTACAACGTGTGATGGGATTCACTATCTACTAGTGTGCCACCAAACACTTCAAGCGGCCTAACACCCGCACAACATTGGACAGCGAATCCCATCCCCTCCCCTTGCTCGGTTCCTCTTTACCTGTCCACCGTGTCGTCGCATGCTGGTGGGCCGAAAGTGGCACGCATCGCTTCTGCGACCAGTGCCTCACCCGACGATATCGACGTGACCACTCACCCCCGCTTATCTGGTCAGGATATCGAGCTCGTGGAGTATCCTGTCCCACCCTCCACCAGGGCCTGCCAGTCGCACACCGGATCTCAGGGATTTTATTCTCGACCGATCGGTCAGCGCCAATTACTTGATCGTACCTCTCAACCGGGAACGCTCGAGCATTCGAATCCAAATTCCCGCCAAACTCTTCGGCACGTCCAGTGGGACAAGCCAATTCGCCTCAAGTATTGGGTAGAGGCACTTCATCGTCGCTCACGGTTTCCGGAACCCCAGTCCAAGATGAAGTTCTCCCATAGTATCCAATTCAATGCGGTTCCCGAATGGAGCTCGTACTATCTTGCGTACAGCAACCTCAAGAAATTGTAGGTCTTCATTACCCCCCACCCCCCCCCCCTCGTTCTGGCTCAATTGCCATGCCTGTCTCCCGTTTCTTCTACCCTGTCTTCGGGGCCAGGAATAGAGCTACTTTCCGGCTGGGATCACTTTGCATGCACAGGAGAGCAAATGTCACATTACACCCGGGAAATGTTACGCTTCTTTGATTTGAAAGAAATTGCCTGTATGGATTGCTCACTGTGTTATCTATATTCTAGGATCTACTCTTTGGAACAACAAGTCCGTAAAGCCGGTGGGCAAGCTCAAGCTGATGTCGAGTCGGCTCCTTTGCTAGACAGTACCCCGAATACCGATTCGATATTTCGGAAAGCTCTAGATGCAGAGCTAGAGAAAATATGCACTTTCTATCAGGACAAAGAGCTAGAGATCCTTAAGGAAGTTGAAGACGTGATTAGAGATGCGGAGGAGTATGCTTCGGAGGCCGATGGGATCAATGTGGATCCAATGAGCGAGCATATGACCAAGACAAGGACGATGAGTTCCGGCTCTCGGCGGCGTTCTGGAAATGGGTATCACGATTTCCCACTAAATCCGGATCGGCGCCGTAGCAGTGTTACCGAGTCCGCTGTGGATGATGATGATGACGACGCCGATAGTGACGACGAACATCTGTCGGTACACAGCGGCAGACGTCTATCTCACGGCGCCGGGTCTACTAATCCTGATGATGGTCGTACAGACTACATGGGCGAATCTGGCTATATGGGAGATTCGAGGGGCTGGAGATCTAACAGGGCCCAAGTTGAGCATTTCGGTGACCCGAAGGTCCTAGACCTGTACAATTCTGGGCTTTCACTGAAGAAACGGGCAGTGGACGCATACGTCTCTCTTTGTGGGCTGAAGTCGTACATTCAGTTGAATAAAACCGGTTTCTCAAAGGCTTTGAAGAAGTACGATAAAATTCTCGACCGCAGCTTGCGACGGGAGTACATGAACTCAACCGTCTCCTTGGCTTATCCCTTCACTGAGTCGACTATGTCAAAGGTGGAAGCGGACATCCGCAAGATCGAAAAGGTCTACGCGGATGTCGTCACGACCGGCGATTTGTCGCTCGCAAGGCGTGAGCTTCGGCTACACCTGAGGGAACATGTAGTCTGGGAGAGAAACACGGTCTGGAGGGAAATGATTGGTATTGAAAGGAAAGCACAAGCTGCAAACGTCGGTATACGCAGAACGATCTTGGGAGGAGACGAGGACCCCGCAGCTGCACGACGACAGGGTGACGAGCAGGAGATTTCTCTCACGGAATTTAAGACGCCTCTGGGCGTCTTTCATCCTCCACAGTGGCTATGCAGCTTGAGTTTTGGAACTTTGGTTCTCGTTTTGGCTATTTTCGTGACATTACTCGCAGTTCCGATAATGGATAAGCCTGAGCAGCAAAATTGTTTGGCCATGCTTATCTTCGTCAGCTTGTTATGGGCTACAGAGGTAACTAATGTGCTCTACTACCCCATATTACTTTACTGACGGAGTACACAACCACAGGTCATTCCTCTCTTTGTGACGTCTCTCCTGATCCCTTTTCTTGTTGTCCTGCTACGCATCATGAAATCGGAAGAGAAGCCTTACAAACGCCTGGGACCTAAAGAAGCCACGAGTGCTGCATTCAGTGCCATGTGGACTCCAGTGATAATGCTCTTGCTTGGCGGGTTCACTATCGCTGCAGCCTTGTCCAAATACGACATTGCTCGTCGGATGGCAATGTTCGTTTTGAGTAAAGCTGGATCCAGTCCCCGTGTGGTCCTTCTCACGAACATGTTTGTGAGTATGTTTTTGAGCATGTGGATTAGCAACGTGGCTTCGCCCGTCCTCTGCTATTCAATCATTCAGGTAATTTTAGTCCCGAACTTCCCACTTCATCGTTGCTAAACTTAGCGTTTTTAGCCTCTGCTTCGGAACCTTCCCCCAGACTCAAACTTCGCCAAAGCTCTCGTGTTGGGAATTGCCCTGGCTGCGAACGTCGGGGGTGCAGCCTCACCGATCGCGTCACCACAAAATATCATCGCGCTTCAGAACATGCACCCGAGTATCAGCTGGGGCACATGGTTCTTTGTATCACTCCCCGTCTGTATTATCTCCATCCTACTGATATGGGGTCTTTTGGTGTTCACATTCCATCCCGGTCGTGGCACCACGCTTGTCCCCATTCGACCGGTTAAAGATAAATTTTCTGGGGTTCAATGGTTCATCAGCATTGTAACTCTGTCTACCATCGCCTTGTGGTGCGGTAGCCATCAACTCGAGCACGTCTTCGGGGATATGGGCGTAATAGCCATTATCCCGATGGTACTTTTCTTCGGAACTGGCATTCTCAACAAGGAAGATTTCAACAACTTTCTCTGGACCATTATCATCCTGGCCGCCGGTGGCCTTTGTCTTGGAAAGGCTGTTACGTCTTCCGGTTTGTTACACACTATCGCGAATGGCATTACCGCCCGTGTGGAACATCTCAGCCTCTATGGCGTCCTGATTGTGTTCTCCGTCTTGATTCTTATTATGGCGACATTCATCTCCCATACTGTTGCGGCACTTATCATTCTGCCTCTCGTCCGACAGATCGGCGTTGGCATGGAAGACCCACACCCTAACCTGTTGGTGATGGCTAGCGCCCTTATGTGCTCCGTTGCTATGGCTTTGCCGACCAGTGGTTTCCCTAATATGAGTATGATCTCCTTTCAGTTTAAGGTTTGGCAATAACTTTTACTAACCTCATCTTAGCTGCCATCATGACTGAGGTTCCTCAAACCGGCCAACGGTACCTCCAGGTCCACCACTTCTTCACCAGAGGTATCCCTGCCAGTTTGATGGCATGGGCCGTCATCATCACGCTCGGCTATGCTCTCATGTACATAGCTGGGCTATGATATGGACTCTCGCCCCCTTCTTTTTCTTTTCTCCTTCCCCTCTCCCCGATTGAGTTACGATACATAGTTACATATGTGATATTATGTGATACCTGTTTGACAATATAAGGTATAATTAGGGCATTCACAAGGTGCTAGAAGGAGTACAGATAGAACGGTAGAAAGGCTCTGCTTGTTTCAAATAGATACTTGAGTATATGCATATACTAAATCAAAGTTTATAAATTGTTTTGTTAGTAATTCCTCGTTTTCTGGTTTCATTCTAGTTCTTCTTGTATTCGAAGAGGTTCAAGAAGATAGAATTGCAATTCATTAATTATCCATCCCATGCACTCAACGATTAATCCATGATCATAGTCAAGCCTGGAATTACTATACATGCAAGCATCACACCGACGGAAGAAAAGGAGAAGATTGTTCATGCCATCATATAACCAGCGCTAATCAATATATAGCCGAAGGGGGACAAAAGGAAAGGAGAAAGGACCATCTAATCTGCGATTATCAACCAGGAAGAGGTAACATAGGAGGACGCAGACGAAGGAAGTGGAAAGGCAACATGGTATCGAAAGATTTTAAACGAGAGCCGACGACGTGGGATAAATGCTTTTTCTATTAGGCGCATTCACATTCGGTTTTAGTTGCTGTTTATGTATGGTTAGCTTGATGTTTTCAGGGAAGATGGTAAGAGGAGGGGAGGGCTGAACTGACAGTAAGCCAAGGGTTAGATCACCGTGGATCTTAGCCTTGAGTTGCACTTCGATATCCAGGTTCAGGTCCAGCCGCAACCGCAGCTGTTCGTCCTTGCCGCCGCTGTCGTCCTGTCCTTCCCCTTTGTTGCCGCCTAGGATGCCTCCCACAGCTTTGCCAGCGGTGTTGGTCACGCCGTTGACGGCATTGCCGGCTGTGTTTTGTACGAGGTCACCGGCTTGGTCTATACCGCCGAGGCCGCCGAGGGGACCGCCGTCTTGTTGCTGGCGGCGTGAGCGGCGCTGACGACGAGGCTTCTCAACAGCGGTGTTATCCATATCGCCGCGGTCGATGTTCTCTGTGTCCGAGTCCTGTTGGTACTTCTGTGGGCGGGGTCTCCGTGGGCGCCGCCGAGGTTCTTCTTTCTGAGGCTGGGGTTGAGGTTCGGGCTCAGCTTCTGACTGAGGCTCTTGCTTGGGTTCGGCTTCGGGCTTGAATTCTTTTTCTTGTGGCTTAGAGTCAGGCTGGGGGTCTTGTTTAGACTCGTCGTCCGACTTGGGTTCTTGTTTAGGCTCAGCGTCGTCAGAGTTAGACTCTTGCTTTGGCTCAACGTCCTGCTCCTCCTTGGGCTGAGGGGACCCCTGGTTGTTCTCTTCCTGGGGGTTGTTGTTCTCTTGCTGAGGGGTTTGAGGGTTATCCTCTTTGTCTGACATGTTGAGAAGGAAGGCAAGGGATTATATTCTGTGCTAGCGGTCTAGTGCTCGTAATATAGTGCTTAAACATGGTCACATCGTCCAATATCATTTATATGATGCGAGCGTCCTGCATGGTTGGTAACCGTCCGCCCACAGTCGACGTCAGCTATGACCATCTCTGATCAATCGGATTGGACCAAAAGCCGAGGCGTAGATCAACGGCGTCATCCGTGCGACAAAAGGGGGGAGGGTGGGAACCAGACATGATTGAAGCGTTGTATATTGAAGCCCGTTCAGAATGACGTCGACCCAGGCAAGGGTGTCTCAGTCTTTTTTTCTTTTAGCCTTGGAAGTTGGGCAATGGTGGGAGATCACCGGCAACCGCAGGTGGTATTTAATTTCTTTAGCGCTAGATGTGTTGCCAGATACGCCAATGAAACGGGGCCGGAGAATTACCGCTTGTCTCCATATTGGCTGGTCCACTTGAGCCCTTGACCACTAAGTGGGAGGATGACGCCACGCACGTCAGATCGTCATACAATCTAACGGGATAATGGTGGGCCAGAAGCGGCCTTTGATGTTATGATCGTGATAGACCATATTCTGTACTGTCAAAGAAAGACGGAGATGCATAGCCGTTGGCGATTGATTCCCTGGATCCAGCGGTTTCTTTTCGCGTGGGAAAGTAAGAAAGCAGCGTTGATCCGCGGTTCGCACCCGACCAAAAGCCGGTTCTCTCAATTGAATCATCAAATGTCGTACGCACTGTAATTCCGTCGGTGGCTGCGATAATTCTGGAACAGCACATCCTTGGAACGGTGACAGGGGGGACCCGCCTCTCGACGACATATTGCTGTCAATCACCCTCCATGGGCTACGTTATCGTCCCCAGAGTTTCTCCCGTCGTCTGACCCTCCAGGATTCAGACACAAGAACAGTAGCGCCACGCTGATTAGCTGCAGTAGCGGAGATCTTGCAGTTAGAGGTACACTGGCAACGTCATGCTCATGGCCAGGGGGGTAATTCGTAGGTGGCTGTTCTTCGCTGGCCCCGTCGTACAGAAGAACGACTTCATCGTCTATCCACACCAGCAAATATCCTCCCAAGTTCCTCTGTTGTTCAATAGTTTCCTTCCCCCCATACACTTCTAGACGTATTTAGTTTCCGGTAGTATTTCGGACTATAGTCTTTTCTTCTCATTTTGACCCAGTGTTGGTATTCAAGCGCATCACCGATTATCGCGTCCTTCTCCTCGCCTGCAGTTTGACCCTCTCCCAAGCCCTCATCGATATCTCTCAGCATGGCCACCGCAGAGAAGAAGAAAGAAGAACAACCTGCCATTCAACCGGACGAATACTCGGACGGCGATTACGATACGGATGACTATTCACTGTCCGAAGACGAGCAGGATCAGAAACCCCAACGTCCGAAACAACAGCAAGCTCGACGACGTCAACAACAACAACGCAAACGTCAAAACGACGAGTATGAGGATGAAAGTGACTATTTTTCCGACGAATACGATTCAGATGAGTACGATGACGATGACGATGCGGGTCAGGGCAATGCCATGCAGCCATATAAGCGCGGCACCCAGTCCTTAACACAAGGCACAATCACAAACGGAGCCATGACGGACGCCCCAGGACAAGGGAAAAACGATGAGGAGCAGGATGGCCTCAAACTGAAACTGGAGCTGAACCTCGACATCGAGGTAGAACTCAAAGCCCACATTCACGGAGACTTGACACTGTCGTTGCTGTAAGTATCTCCTTCGTTTGGTTTTCAGAACAGACCCAAGCACCATCAGTCAATTTTACCCGACTCAACATAGAATAGGACCTAACCTCACAATCGCAGTGCATGATTGGGGAAAATGTTAATTTCGCCTCTTATATTAGCTCTTGACCACCTCGTCCCTCCGATCGATGAACATGTCTAGCATGAAGTTTATGAAAATGTTCCAGGAAAACAGCAATCCGTTCCGCATGTTTCCTGTTTGTTGAATAGAGTCCTGGGCTCAGGTAATGTTTTTACTTTTTTCTGGCGCATAGTTACTATACTCCAACTGTTAGTATGATTAATAGCATGAGTCCGATATTGTTATTTGCGTTCCGGCTTGAAAATGTTGGCTTCTGGTCGTTTTGATATCTCCATGTGTTTCAGACATGCATACTTGATTCCCGATGTTAGTTATTCGCATTGCGAACTTCGAGCGTGCAGATATGTGTGATCCAGTGCAGAATATAGCGGATGGTTTAGAGATCAACAGCACCATCTAGACTTAAAGCGGCTTAATTCACCCACGAATATCCTAACAAGGCTCGGTAAGTCGCGTAAGCTCTCGTGCAGTCAGTATAGCCGGTTGAGGTGTGATATAGAAGGGCGTCCGGCCCTTCTGCAGGATGGTGCAATGCTTCTTTTCGATTTCGCCATGTGTAGAAATGATAAGACCTAATGATTGCTGGATTTGAGGCCTGAAATGGCTCGAAAATGATATAGCAGCCATAAGGAGTTAGTTATCAGGTGGTCTTGCGCCAATTTACGAGGCAACTAGTAATGTGGAGCTGCTTCAGATATATACCAACAATTTATCACGGAAGTGTGTAGTATATATAGTATGAAGCACATGCAAATGTCCAGATTTGATGAGCAGCAAAATTTGTCTTCGATTCTGCGCAAAGAGAAGGCTGATGGAGAATTCAAGTTCTACTCTAGAAGGGGGTCGAAGGAGAGATGATGGGCAGAGCGTTTCCTAACTGGGAAATACACATCACGTGCGCTTACCTTCTGTATACTATGTAGCAGATCGATCGCATTGCATACCTAAAATATCTCAAGTACCTGGAACCGAGCTTATCTACCCCGAAGCTTAAAAGTTAAGTAGACTGCTGAGAAAGGGAAGCACATGAGCATCGCAACCATCCGACGTTAGTCTCTTTACAGAAGCCGAGGTAGAAGCTTGGCATTACCAAACGGAGTCAAGTACTTAACTCCTGAAGCGGAGTACCTGACGAACTGAAGGTACATACATTCTAACCTCCATTCATACTGTCTCAAGGGCTGAAAAGTACCAGTGTGCGATTGAAAGGACACCCCAGCAGCAATAATGGCCGCAATCAACGACGACAAATCTGCGTCTAGCAAAAGCTTCATTATCAACCACATGAATGCGGACCACCAGAAATCGCTGGCGATGTATCTCCGCGTCTATTGCAATGTCGCCGATGGAGAAGCCAAAGCCGCACGGTTGGAAGACATCACTCTGTCTGATCTGCTCATCAGCGCCAAGGGCACCCGCTATAGCGTGCCCCTAGATCCACCCATGAAAACATTTTCCGATACTCGACAGCGCGTGGTGGCAATGCACAAGGAGTGTCTCGAACGGCTAGGGCTCTCGGATATCATCATCAAAGAATATAGAGCACCCCGAGGCTGGGAGGCGATAAACTTTGCCGTGGTCGTAGCTACGTTAATTGTGTTCTCTCGGGGCAGCAATTTCCAGCCAGGGTCATTGCTCTACGAAACAGCTGGTCTTGACAGGTTCCCAGCATTCACTCGGTTTTGCCACACCGTCCAGCCCATCCCAGGTACGCTTCTGCTGGGAATTCATGCTATAGAAGTGGTTCTGCTGGCAGTGAAGCGCTTGAAACCTCACGGTGTGCCATTTTTGTCTGGTGTATGGATTGCGTGGGTAGCCACCATTATGATTGAGGGGGTATTTGCATTCCGGAGATTTGACCGGATGGTGAAGGAAGAGCAAGTGAAGAAGGAGCATCGCAAGTAGTCGGAGGATGCACTACATGTGGCAAAACGGTCCACATAGGGGAGAGCCTAACAGAGTCTTTGATGGCTCATTCTCTTCTTCTCTCGTGGACAAAGGGTTTATGGCCGGAAATGACACATGGATGTATATGTACAAACTGCTCTTCAGGCGGGGTCAAAAGCACAGATACTTGTTGATTACTTTATTAAAAGACATTCACCTGAGTAGACTAGTCCTAATCTTCAAACAATTTGGACATTTTTAGGGAAATTCTATAGAAAAGGAAAATAAGATTTGTTCAAAAACGGTCTAGCCGAAAGGTCACGGGAATGGGTGCTATGCCGTATTGGGGCTAGCGCGCACTTTGGACTAGGGCAACTTCTCAAGCGAAGGCACAGTGCGAAATTCACGATAGTCCGACGACAGCACTCAACTCCACGACCACCCAACGACCCTTGCCCGCTGCGTTCCTGGTGAAGGGCTGCAGGATTAGAGGTGAGTTTACTATCGTCATTCCAAGTGTTTTCGATCTCCTCTTTCTGGTTTCACCGTTGCGTCGAGTCTTGAGCGTTGGTTATCGTGCCGTGTGCCGCTTAGCGATTGAAGTCGATCGGATTAGTTTAAGGGACAGGACACAATCAGAGGAAAGAAAGGAGAAACCGAAGGGGAATATCAACGACGAAAAAGAAGAACGGAAAAATTTTTTCACACATCGTCTTGTCTCCGATATACATAAACTATCTGCTTGGGCTTTGCGACCGCTATCAGTGCATTCGATTTTTGACCGCTCGCTATCTCACGATCCAACGGGAAACTTGAAGGGGAAATCAAAACAAAACGGAACTACTGCGTCTACGGGTTCTTGATAGCTAATTGTCTTTGTTGTTGTCCACAGTCCCCTCGAAACAGCAAACATGGGTATTTCTCGCGACTCCCGCCACAAGCGCTCGGCTACCGGTGCTAAGAGGGCCACCTACCGCAAGAAGAGGTATGAATGAACTTGAGCTCTGAGGAACCCAGAGATAAGAGGCCCAAATTCTTACACATTTCCAATAGGGCGTTCGAGAAGGGTCGCCAGCCCTCCAACACCCGTATCGGTACCAAGAGAATCCACCTGGTCCGCACCCGTGGTGGTAACCGCAAGTTCCGTGCCCTCCGTCTCGAGTCCGGTAACTTCTCCTGGGGTTCCGAGGGTATTTCCCGCAAGACCCGTGTCATCGTTGTCGCCTACCACCCCTCCAACAACGAGCTGGTCCGTACCAACACCCTGACCAAGTCGGCCGTCGTCCAGATTGATGCTGCTCCTTTCCGTCAATGGTACGAGGCCCACTACGGCCAGCCCATCGGCCGCAGACGCCAGCAGAAGACCGAGACCACTGAGGAGAAGAAGAGCAACAGCGTTGTGAAGAAGCAGGCTGAGCGCTTCGCCGAGAGCGGCAAGGTCGAGTCCGCCATCGAGAGACAGTTCGAGGCCGGTCGTCTCTACGCCGTCATTGCTTCCCGCCCTGGCCAGAGCGGTCGTGTTGACGGTTACATCCTGGAGGGTGAGGAGCTTGCTTTCTACCAGAAGGCTATCAGGAAGTAAAAAAGGAAAATCGTGTTGTAAAAGGGTGGTATCGGAGTTTCAGCAATTTTTTCCAGAATACATTTATGATCTCTGGGGCACTACGGGTGCATTGTGTGTAGAGCTCTGAGCTGTCAGCAATGGAATGATCCTCGTTATGTTCTGTCGAATTTGAATAATCGTTTCCTTTTTTTCTTCTAGAGTTTTCAAGAGGACTTTCCCCACAATAGATACCGTAAAGTTCTTGTCAGTCGATCACACTCTTTTGCCCCCCCTATCAGACATTTTTTCAAAGTTTCCAGTCGGTTATCTATGACGCCATGTCGGCCCCTCCGCCATTTAATCATCTTGACATTATAAACATCCATCACAACACCCAGTCTGCCCTAACACAACACAACACAACCACCTACACTACCTCTCTACCTCTCTATATCCTACCTCTACCTCCCTACAATAAAAACACACAACCTAAACCTCCTCAACCACCCCCCCAAATCTAGAACATATTACCAAAATGACCAGACCAACCACCAAAACCCGCATCTGCATAATCTCCGACACCCACACTCTAACCCCCAACCCAGCCCAAAACACCACAAACCCCTACCGACACCCCCTCCCCAGCTCCGACATCCTCCTGCTCGCCGGGGACATAACCAAAGTAGGGCTAAAAGACGAACACGAAGTGATCCTGGACATGCTCAAGGTGGCACCCGCGGAGTTGAAGCTCGTCGTAGCCGGGAACCACGACATCACATTGGACGAAGAATACTACACACGGATCGGCCACTACCGGCACCGGTACAGAACAGACCACACGACGGCATCCGCGACGGCCGGGAAGGAAAACGTAGGTGCGTCCTCCGAAGAAGAAGGGCGGGTGGAATCCGTCCGGGAGATCAAGGCGCTATGGACGAGCGAGGAGGCCGTGAACGCCGGGATCAGGTATATGGAAGAAGGGGTGCAGACGTTTACGTTGGGGAATGGGGCTCGGTTCACTGTTTATGCGTCGCCGTATACGCCGGAATTTTGTCAGTGGGCGTTTGCGTATGATCGGGATACGGATCGATTTAACCCCCCACAGTCGATGTCGGAGGGGGTGTTCGTGCCGCCGAATCCGGTGCCGGATGATGGGGTGGATATTATGTTGACGCATGGGCCGCCGTATGGGATCTTGGATAAGGTGGTGGGGACGCATGCTAGTGTGGGCTGTGAGAATTTGTTTCGGGCTGTGGAGAGGGCGAAGCCTCGCTTGCATGTTTTCGGACATATACATGAAGCGTATGGGGCGGCGCGGCTGGAGTGGAGTACGCGCAATCAGTCGATCATTCAGTGTGATAAGGAGACGACGCTGGAGGATCGGTGTGCGTATACGGATGTCAGTGGACAGTCGATGAGTCCGCTGAGGGTGGGCGATGAGACGCTGTTCGTCAATGCGAGCGTGGTGACGGTTCAGTACCAAGCTGTGAACCCACCGTGGTTGGTGGATCTGGAGCTTCCTTCTGAGTAGATATTTATTGATTGCCTGTTATACTCGTTCATGTAGGGTGGTTGTTTGAAATTGCATCTATAGATCCTCTTCGGCGTACATAGTGTCCTTGTTTTACATCTCAAACGAATGGACCTAATTTGCCATGAATCAAGACCGAATTTAAGACAGGTCAACTACTACAAAATAGAAATATCTTTACATAGCTTGGTAGGTGAGTCAATATGGTTGAACAAAGCGGCGTGTTTTGATTATATATAATTTCCATGGATCAATTTTTTTTGAAAATATCCAACTCCCGGGACCACCAGCCATCCTGCACCTACGGGTATAAAGGGGTCCATACATAACAAGGGGTAGAAGAATGGTTGAAAAAGGGAGTGACCATATGAAAGGTAGAAGTGAAATTTACAAAGTGGCCCATGTTTATCTGAACAAACAAAAGAGACGTCGCGATCAGCAACACACGAAAAGGGAGATGAGAGTAGGGATAGGTATCTGGGAGGAATCTCTGATGTATCATGTCCTGAAAGTGAGAAATGAAGAAGGGAAAAGAAGGAGAAGGTCAAAAAGATCAAAAAAGGCAGATGAGAGAAGAGATAAGCAAAGAAGTCACCGTCACCAACATGCGGTACGTACCGGGCTCAAGAAAGGAAAAGCAAAAGAGAATTTAAAGTATGATAAGGCGGAAATCCTGAGGGAGGTATAGCAAAGAACAGGTACGCTGCGATACAAAGAAAAAATGCTTCAATCAAGAGCAAGAACATGAAAGAGGAGAGTAACGAGCATTAATGTCCTGACATTAAAAGAATAATAAGGGCAAGAAGGGGGAAAGTAAGAAAATAAGCAGAGGCCGGCGATTCTACTCTTCGCGGACTGCCATGCCAGGTGTATCAGATCTAAAATCGAGGCGACTGCTCTTTCGCCCAACACCCTTAAGCAGGCTGAATCTTTTCATAACAGAGTCCCGAACACCACCGGTAGGAAAGTGGGTTTGCTGGGGAATTTTCGGGCTACCCAGGTCAGGGCTTCTCATTGAGGTCCTGCTGCTCTGTGTCACTGGGCGAGGATAGTCACTAATAGAAGGAATCGTGGACCATCCCGATCTGGGGCTGACGACTGACGGCCGATCGTTCCCAGAGACCCCTTTGTTTTGTGAACTTGTCCGACTAAGGGTCTCCCGCGACTTCTGTGGTTTCGCACCTGCATCCCGGGAAGCGCTTCTTGAACGTTGACTTATCTGCGCTTGGGTATCTTCAGGCACAGGTTTCGTGATTGACAACGACGAAGTATGTTTGTGCAACTTTTCTCCAAAGAAGCTTCTGCGCCGACTCTGAGTATCCCGTGATTGACTGGTGGTCCGGCTGTTTATTGTTGCTGCGTCTTCACGGTCTGTATCCTCGACTCGGCCGTTTTCAACCGGACCATTATCGTTCCCATCCAGTGGCGACTTTGAATCTCCATTGCCATTGGTGACCGAGCCGCTTGCTGCGTGATTTACACGTTTGAAGGGGTTCATGATACTGATGACTGATGGCCTCTGGGAATGTTTGCGAGTGTGGCTTTGCCGTGAAGAACGGATCAGTTCTTGCTCCGGTGTGTTGGAGCGCAGAGCTGCCTGCTGTTTACGATCTTGTAAAGAGCGAGGAGACTGACGCGGTGCTGAATGGGGTGTCTCTTGTACGACAGGACTAAGAGAAGCAAGTTCCGGGGCAAACGCCTCTTCGAAGCGGCGCATCAATTCAGCCTGCGTGGCTTGGTGCGCTGGTCGATAGAAGAGGGCCAGGGCTTGTTTGATTGCCAAGGCATGATCAATCAGAGCGACAGCTAGAGCCTGGTTCAGAGGATCAACTGGTGTTGGGGTATCATCGTGCTCAGCATCGCCTTGCGGATGCGACAAGAACTGTCGATAAAGGGCTACACAGCCGGCCGAAGACGAGTTGAGCTCTAATAACTGCTCTAGCGCCTCTGTTAGGTTCGACAAGCTCATGTCCTCACCAGATGCGGCGCGCCTTTGCAGCAATGTTAGTTCTTGAGTTTTGCGCCAAGTTCGTTCAAGGGCGGTTTGCATGGGGGTAAGTGCTAGCTCTTCAACTGCAACAACTTCACTTCTCCGGAGGATATTAGGGAATGGCTCCGCAGTTGTGTAAATTGCCTTCTCCACCCATTGCTCCTGAACATCCGCACCGCGAATATGTCGTTTTAATGTCGAACTGAAGCGGCAAGGCTCGGAAATCAAGAGGTGATCCCTTACAGATGACGGGACTTTAGATCGTTGATAGACCGGATGTGTCATATCACGGTGAACAGTAACCGGACTAATATGTAAGAACTGGCCCTCATAATCGTGAACTTCTCCCGGCGATACAATCTGCGCAGCTGGGTGTTCCCTCTGCATACGGTCGACGAAGGAGGCCATACGATCGGTTGGAGAGCATTCAAAGATGAATTCTTTATCTCGTAGGGTTGCTGGGAAACCGAGTCCCTTATACAGCACACGGAAGTAACGGGGGAATTGTTTCTCCTCTTTTGCAATGATCTCGTATATCTTGGCCATTGAGCTTTGTGCCCGGGAGAGCTTGGCGAAGTCCATGATAGTATCTTCATATTGTTGAGCTAGCTCCTTGTAGCAGACAAGTGCATGTGCCCAAGATTTAGCATCTTCAAAGAATTGAATAATTGAGAAGTACAAGGACTCTTTCCTCTCAAACGATGTCTGTTCTGGGAAAGTGGGGTTGAGAAGCTCAGGAAGGGACCGCCTCGGATCCCACTCATAGAGATCGGCATGAAATTGGAGTGCAAGGCCAGCTTCAGTAAAATTACCTGCTGCGGCTTGAAGCTGAGCCAATTCGTGAACATAGCGAATGAAGATATCTTCACGGCCCATGTCTTTCATGTACTCCATCAGCCTGAGGGAATGCAAACTTTCAGCCATAGATCCACTTTGCGAGGCTACGAATAGATCAAGAAGCTCATCTACAGTTGCGATAAGCGCTTTGACCGCATTTGAGAGGCTTTCGTCGAAGGAAGAACAGTTCTCGAAATGCTCCGTCAACTCAGCAATGAAGAGCTTCTGGACAACGCCTTCGTTCATATTCTTCGTCTTGAAGAGATTATCCAGACTAGAAATGATCTCCGTTTCAATGATGGACAGGTCCTGGTTAAGGCTCCATTCACTGAGAATCATTGTCCGCAAAATCTCAACCGCCACATGTCGCAAACCTTCATGGACACTGAGACACAGCTCGATGATAGGGGCCACGAGACCAGGGACATACTGAACCTGATATCCCCCAAGCTTTTTCAGGCCATACTGCTCCCTCTCTTCTTCTGTGGTATCCCAGCCTATGGCTTCCCAACTGGAATGCAACAGCTCGGCGCCTTGCTCACGGACATCGCCAGCGATCTTCCAGATAGCACGCCGTTTCTGCTCCGGGAAGGTCTCAAGAGCTAGGACATCGCTCGACACGACCTTTAGTAGAGTCATGAAAAAGCTTTCCCATAGTCGTGTATCAAACTTCTCTGCATCTTCTGGCGCCGGTAGGAATTTGGCGATCAAAAGCGAAGAGAGATACTCAAGACTCTTCACCGTCGCCCGGTGGTTGTATACGTGAACACTGAGCCAGCTCTCAGGGTATGCCTCGCAATTCAAGATCGACGTATGGACCTCAAGAGCCTGAGAGAGAAAAGTAGCAAGCTCTAAGCCTTTCAACCGAGGTCGTTTAGGGTTAGGTATTGCTGCGGTGGCAGCCATGATTGCGGACAGCTCCACCAAAGCTTCATCAAACTTTTGCGTTTGCTTGGACGGTTTCACCTGGAACGGGAAGGATTTGCTGAAGAGCAGGGAGAGATAACTGGTATCTTCCACACCGTCGGGTATAATGGTGTAATATGAAGAGACGATCTTGGGCATGAAGTCGTACACGTATGGGTCAGGCTCCTTTGCGAGTTCTGCGACTATTGCACAGTTCAACCGAACTTGATCACGGTACAAATCAGAAACAGGTCCGATAGCCCCCCAATACGGTGCCAGCCAGCCTATACAACTGGAGACCAAACTTTTCCTCTCCGGCCCAGTACTGAATATTTCGAGACGTGTATAATGCTGTATCAGCACTAGCTTATAAAGGATTAGCATGCCCTTGACATCTTTGCACGAATCCATAAAGCTGAGGGCTATCATGATTATCTCGTCCTTGGGAAGCACCTTTGTTAGCTCGGGCAGCCATGTGTGGAAATGCTGGACAACAAGCGTCTTGCTTCCAACCATGGCAGGCGAAGGGTTCTTCATGAGAGCCTCAAGAGACTTGAACATCATGTGCAGGTCCCGGTTGAAAGTCGATTGAACACGGGTGATCCCGATGCCTTCCTCCTTCACTTTTTGTTGCTGCCTAGCATTGATGATGAATTTAAGGACGTGCCGTCCCACCTTAAAAGTGGCACGAAGGTTACGAGACTGCTGCCCATCAGAAGCACCCTGCAGGAGACGTTGATAGCTTCGAATGAGGCATGGAGTGGCAAACGGGAAGTTAAATTGGTTCTCAGCGTAATGGTCGACTAATGGGCCAAGATTGAATCGTCGGTCATGGACAATTCCCAGAACCGTGACCAGGTTCTTGAATATTAAGTCCTCATATTCTTCATTTCCAGCGTTTTCTACCAGGATCCCAAAGAGAGCGTCGAAGACACTGCTAAGTTGCTTGACAATTTCGATTTCTGGCACGAAAAGGACCCTCTTCAGCGTATCCAAGACTTCATCTACCGGACGTTCACGCCAGTTTAGGAGGCTTAGTATCACCTGGTCTTGGGAGTACTCTGTGCTACAGAGGCTGGTCTCTAAGCGCAACGTAGCTAACGGTCCGGTGATAGCCTCGTCCTTGGCAGACTCATTCTTGCCCAGCGAGCTCCAGGGGAGCGACAGATAGGCTCCCTTACCATTCTCGATACTGGAAGTTACCTTGTCGTAGGCATGTAGTAATAACGAATGAGGGCCGTCTCGCATAAAGGCTTGATTATCCCATAGCGGCATCCAAGCAAGAGCGAATGGAAACTCAGGCGCATCTGCAATGCTCATGATCAGATGGGACCCTGGAATTTGGTCCGTAGGGATGTTGAGGCGAATGGTCTGGTTCCAAGGCACACCTCGTGCGGCTATCGTGGTGCGCCAAGCTGTGTGCGCCGTATTGTTGGACGAGGGGAAAACACATCGTTCTATCCGGGCTCCTGACGAGGCACGTACCTCCAGGGTCAACTGTAGATTGCGGAGTCCTGAATTTGTCGGCACGGGAACTTGGCCCGCTTGAGGATGCGAAAGTAAGGCCTCGGGAGGAAAAGTAGCATGGGATATTGTTACATAGATATCAGATCTAGGTTTAGTCGGAGCTTGGGAAAACCCAATTCTCCTAGTTTGGACGACGTTATGCATAATTGTAGGATTTTTCCGAACCAAGGCATCTGAATCACTGCCCACAAAAGGGTATAGGTGTAGATGAAGCCGTGCGGCTCGTGGGGATCTCACATACTTCCCGCTGGGACTTGGAAGCAACGTGCGAATTACTTCATCGAAGCCATCCGAATGTTCATCCCCATTTTCGTTTTCTTCTGACGAAGACCAGATGTTTATTACTTGTTCAGTATCCTTGTCTTGGCCAACGATCTGTGATATTTCTAAGATACCCACGCCTATTGTGCGGATCTGAGTGGTTTCCTTTGCCGGCTGGCTATTGGCTGGTTCTTTGCTGTTGCTGGACGTGCTCTCCGCAGATTCGGGCGGGCCTTTGGAATTCTCTTTACCCTGCTCAGCGCTTGGAATGCCACGTGGTTTCGACGTCCACATCATGCTGCGGCGGGTCTTCAAGCTGCTTTTTCCTTGTTGATTGGCCCCCGTTGATGTTTTGGAAGCGGAGGATCCCTCTCTAGAAACCGAAGATCTTGGTTGAGACGGGGCGCCTGTCGAAGCAGTCTCTGGTGCTCGGACTGCGACGACCAAGTATAGCTTGGGCCCGTTCGCAGATCCATCGCCGATATCTGTGGCACACAATTCGGTGAAAAGAGTCTTGAGCTTGCTGCTCTGCCCCATGCTTGCAAATTTCTCCGGCGATGGGATGTCTAAGATGTATGTTTCGGACAGAGGGTTGAGGCCACCGGTCTCCGATTGAGAGCACAAATTCACAGCAAGCGTCACGGGCCCAGGAGAGTTGCCAGAAACTGCATTGACTTCTAAGAGTAGGTGATGGATCGCTGCGGCGTCGGATGGATTTGTAGGACTGCTTTCTAGCATGCTCATCTCAGACTGGAGCTTTGTCAATTGGACGGCGGAATCTTCGCCGGTCAATAAACGGCCACGCTGTTCGGGATCTCTGACGATGACGTCTCCGCTTAACATTTTATTTGCCCGCACCAGTTTCCACACGACCTCCTGTCGCAACCCTTCCTTCTCCTGTGCGGTGAGCACATTGTAGAGAAGCTGTCTCCTGGCAAGGTCAAGCTCTTGAACGATAGCCGACATCTCCTCAATAACGTCATATTGTCGATTGAGCAGGAGCTGGTGAAGGTTCGTCGAATGCCATTCGCGCAAGCACGAGGCAATTTCGTCCACTAGAGGTTCCGACAGGGAGGTTGGAGTCTCGTCACCGATCTTGAGCATAGGTACAGGAGCTGCTGGTTTGGGACCGTGCGGGTCTCGGGGTGTCATTGTGATGGGAGTGTGAGGCAGGGACGGCGACTTCAAAGTAGTACTGCAAAGTGAGCGTGGGCTCTGTTGATCATCATCCAGTTTGTGAATGAAGATCTGAGAGGGTTTCCCTTTTTTAGCAATCACAACGTTTGATACTTCCCCAGTCATGAACTCGTCATCATGCAAAGAGACCACACTATTCCTCACATCGCCATCTGGGCCGTCCCCTTGTTCGATACTCCTCCTATCTCCATTTGTCAAAGTTCGCTGCCCGTCTGCATCGCCAAGAACCTCACGAATCTCAACACAGTTGCGGGGAAAAATGCCGGAGAAGACCCTCGCTTCGAGGGTCTGTCCTTTTGTGCTCGTTAAGCCCGCCAACAATGATGGCGGAGCCACGAGATAACCGCGACACCATTCTCCATTGGCACCCCCTTGTTCTATTATGTATAGCTCATCACCAAGCTCCAGAGGTAAATCGGCCGGGGTCGAGGGTTGAAACGGGTATATAGCAACGGCAAAAGCGATTCGAGAGAGAGGCCGCCAGGGCATATCTGCTATCGAGGCGGCCGTTTGGAGCGCACCCCGCAGCGGTCGTCACAACTGCCGTCAGAGGAATGGAAGTAGCGGCGAAGCGGGGGCGAGAGAAGGAATGGATTCTCTATTGATCGATGGATAGGACGCTACATGCAGCTTCCCTATTGTTGCGAAAAGAGGGGATTGTGGGAGTTTCGAAGTAGACGGGTTGCGAGTAAGTAACTGAATTGGTATCCCTAAAGGGGGGTGCGAGGGCCACTAAAAGTCTATGACCAAATCCACTCTGTTAGTAGCTGTAATTTCCAGCGACGACCGCGTTCGAGATTCAGGCGACACGGTGATTTAAGAAATTAGATGCGATTGAGGAAGGACTGCTCCACATGGCGGTGCTGAAATACAATAGGGTTAACAAAAACGGTCACGCAAGTGAGACCATTGATTAATTGATCTTTTTTTTCTCCCAATTTCTCCTCCCCCTAGCAGTGGATGCCAGATGGTTTGTACTGTGGAGCCCAACCATCTGTATTCATCTTGGCGGGAACTGTGGAGAAGCGGACAAATGAAGGGGGAGGGGATAGAAGGAGCTTACCACGAGAAAAATGTTCCAAAAGAATTGCCCCCAAAGCAAGTTCGAAGATGACGTGGTGGATCGCAAGAGATTGGGGGATGAATTAGAGAGCGTAATCCCAAAGACTTGGGGGAAGAATGATCGAGACGGAGGAACCGCGATCGTACTAAGAGGCTACTTTATGACCGGCCACAGACTAAAAGGACCTCGAAAGGGTAAAGGGCGGAGCGGGAGGCGGAGAACTTAAGGGTTAGTGCGTGGTGCCTGAGGCTGGACTCGTCCCCTAGATGAGATGTTTCATTGATTGAAGAGAATGAAGTGACTTGAGGTGGGGGTTTCTAAAATAGGGGATTTTCCTGGTTAACACACAATCTCAATTGGATGTGGCTTATATATATCGATATACCAATCTCATCGAGTTTACGCCAAAGATCGAGGGTAGTCACAGTCGAGTAACAAAGGCCCATTCCGAACTAAGACAGGCTGTCTTTCTTTTGTCTCCTCTTGTTCTTTTTTAGGTTCTTCTTTCTGTACTTAAATGGGTCCAAGGTTTACTTAGTAAGGAATATTATAGACTTAATTTAAAGTGATATTTATATAAACTTTTGCAAAGGTATGGGGGGCATTCCACCCCACAAGTCAACCTCTCCTGTCTCAAAGCCGTCAATCTATACCCCGTACTATATACATATATATAACTTCACGACGCTTGAGTAGAGTACAATCTGGCCTCCACCTACCTGTCGATCTGAGCAGCAGAAACACACGGTCTAATTAACTCTAATACGAAGCATAAGATAGAAGGTGAGTTTAGCTGAAGAACGAGAGGTTCTTAATCCGAAAATAAACAGTATCTGGCAATTAATGGCACCGAAGTGGCTGGAAAAATACACGTAGACCAGACTAGAGA
This sequence comes from Aspergillus flavus, assembly GCF_009017415.1. NCBI lineage: Eukaryota > Fungi > Ascomycota > Eurotiomycetes > Eurotiales > Aspergillaceae > Aspergillus > Aspergillus flavus. The sequence continues at coordinate 4,631,373 of NC_092409.1, read as the reverse complement.
AGAAGCCTAATATGTTACGAATAGGAGCGGAGCCCAAGGATCATGGAGCCGATACATGAAATTTAGAAATTCATCTCGTTGATACTTGAGTTTGCTCTAATACAGGCTCTGACCCCATGACTCCCCATAGAGATGTATTATCAGGGGTAGAAGGAGAGAGATAGGCACGAGACGATGATTGGAGTGTTCACATTCAAGAATCTGACATATCAAGTAATACCAATATAAGGTAGTGGAGTAATCCAAACTCCTGCAGGCGTTGCCGCTTCAATATTTATTTTCTCCATCCATGCATGCTCGGCTCCTGTTGAGATGGCTGGGTTCCCTGCAAATTGGAATCCGGACCGGACAACGTCTTTCCAGCCTTCCGGCATATTGCTGCAAGTGCCGTATTCCTTTGCTTTCCTCTTTTTTTTTTTTTTTTTTTTTTTTACTTGTTAGTCCTTTCTTACTCTACTTGTATTGCACTAATAGTAGTAAGATAAGAATTGCTTACCGACAGGGCCATTGTACGCTGACATCGTCCAGTCCTTTCGATCATGCCTATACCCTCGTTTTTTGTCTTCAAATAATCCCCGTCGCTTATTTCTCTATGTCATGATAAGAGGAATTGGTCATAATACATGTAATTACGTATGTGGGGAAGGGCCAAAACGATACGCGTCTTACCTGTGATCGTCTATCAATTGCCTCTCTGCCTTGTTGAGTTTCCTGGTTCGCTGGGTTGCCCTTCCAGTGGAAAGGTTATCTTGGTTCGCCAGTCTATCCGCGTGGTTGAAACAACCTGTCTTTATACGCAGATGTCCGACTATCGAGGATAGAAGCTTCAAAATAAACTGGTGACAAGGTCATAATACATTCATATCACCATTCTCTAGATGTCCAAGGCACCTATATACCATCAATAATGAGGGGTCATGCAGGAGAATGATAAGCTAAGGTAAAAACGAAAATGAAATCGGTGATATAACGCAGTATTATTCAATCCAGACGCCCCAATTCTAGGATCCATGGACATGGATATATGCTTCCGTTGCTCCCCACCCAGCAAACCAGTGCAAATAGAACAGAAAAGAGAAAGGGTACTTGTATAAGGCAGAAACTCGGAGGGAAAAAATGAACAGTCAGGGAAACAAAGAAAAGGCGCTGAACCGTAGTACACTGGGCATCCATTTATTTCTTGAACATGGCGATTGCATCCTCCTTACGCCATTCGAGGTCTAGTTGGCCTTCGTACACCGTATTAAGAATGCGTCGGGTGCGGTCATACGCCCCCTCATACCGACTTTCACATTCTCGCAGTACCTTCAACACAAGGCTGCGGCTGAGTCCAGGGTCGTCAGCATCACCAAAGTGCTTCTCCACCCGTTTCTTGAGTGCCTCAATACCACGCCGCATTTCTTTCGCATCGTACGTGGCTAAAACTTTCTTCGCTACCGAGCGCGAGTGGCTAGGGCGGCTCGAGATATCTGCCGGGTTGCTTGTGGTCGCCAATAAGCCTTCCGCGGATTCAACGAACTCAAGTAACTTGCCCAGTGGACGGTGAATGACAGAGTCTAGATAGAGCTTCATGTGTTCATGATAATCCTGGTAAGCCCGCTCGCGCCATTTTTCTAGGACCGGTAGGCCTCGAACATCCACCTCCTCAATGTAATGGTTCATATTCTCGATCAGAAGGATGTGATAGTTCAGTGCCTCCTTATCTTCTGGGTCGCCCGAAGTTGCCGCTGCACCGTTAGGTTGGCCAGGGGCTTCTTTGGCGATAAACTTAAGTGACTCCCACATGGCACGGTTGATGCGGTTGTAAGCTTCATTAACGCTGATTCGAATGTCACAGAACTCTTGTGCGGGCTGTGACAGCATGTTCTCGACAGCCGTGGAGAAATGGGGAAAGACTCGCATGAAGGAGATGACCCCCTTCCGCTTGTTCACCTTAACCTTGGTGTCTTCAATTCCACGAATCTGCTCGTCTACAAAGCGGTTAAAGAGACCAATCAATCGGGAATGGAGTTTTTGGAGTGAATGGACGATGAAGTCTTGGTTGGTATCTTCAAAATCCAGAACCGCCTTTTCCAAAGCAAACAGGATACCTATCCCTTGTCTGTAACAAGTTAGCGTGGCACGAACGTGATTGCTTCGTGATGTACTTACAAGGGATCGGCCTGAATGGACGAATCCACAAGGCTCTGCATATCGTTCGGCCAGAATGAAAACAGTTCGTCCATAATCTGTTCCACTTTCCTTGCCATTCCTCGATCGGTATCGTGCAACTGCTTGACGCCAAAGTCGGGTAACCGGCGCTCCTCAGGGTGGACAGATGCAACGAGGTCGGGGAAATCAACGTGCGACAGTGAGCTTAGATGGAAGAATTGAACTAGGAAGTTCTGCTCCTCTGATATCATGCTCAAGGTCTCATGAAGTGCGCCTGCAAACGATTCATAAGGCTCCAGATGTCCATGCTGCTTGTCACCAGAAGGCAGCCGTAGGCCCGCTGCAGCCCTCATAGTTTTTCCTCGTTTCACGGTTAACTTCCTGGCGGCCATCGTGATGCCTTCATTTTCCTTTTCTTTCTCCTGATGTGTAAACAGAAGCTCGTGCTCTTCTCCAGAGGGTTTTCTCGACGCCTTTTTCCAAGCAAGACTATTGTCCCGAAACTCATTCTGGTAAGGTTGTTTAGCCTGTTGTTCGTACAGGTTGATAAGCCCATGCCACTCTGCGCCACTGACTTCCTTTGCAAAGAGCATCAGCGCATTATACATCCACAGCTCTCGGCGGAAGTATTCTCGTGCTCTACTGTCGAGCTTCATAGGATCTTTTGAGCTATTAGTAGCAGTGTCGACCCTTTTCTGTTCAGCAACCTTGTAAGCAATGGCCATGAACTGCTTGAGCCGCTGCAAGAACAACCGAGATTGCGAACGATACTCCTCTTTCTTCTCCTTGATCGCACGCATTTGGCCAATTTCCGTATCAGCATACACACCCACACTGCCGTGATCCCCAGCCGCATCAGCCAATCGCCTCTTATTCTGCAATATATCAGAATCAATCATCAACATAGCTTTATACAGAGTTGATAATGCAGTCTCGGTATCCCTCAGCCCATCAGGGTTACTGAGAGACGCCTCTTTCAAGGAACGTAACTCCACCGAGGAGATAGAAAGAGTTTTGAGCAGATTTTGAAGCTCGTTATGGAGTAGTTTCTGGTTGGCGGTCTGCACTTGCAGACCTTGAGACTGCGTTTCTATATAGGATACATCATCATGAAGGGTCTGTCCACGGAGTTAGCAAACATGTAGCCTAGCATATACAAAAGAGGGGACGGAAGTTGGTTGTGCGGGCTTGATAACTTACATTGAGTTCATGCGAGTACAGTGTTAGAAGATTATCCAGCTCTTCACACTCTTCGATAGTCTTGTCAATCAACTTGGCAAGTTGATCGATCTTTCCTTCTTGCTGCTCAAGATTACCCAGCCAGCTAGTAGCCTCGACACGACCGATCTCACGGCGGATATCCGCCTCAAGATCCTCGATTTTCTTCTCGTCATTCAAGCGTCCATTCCACCCAAGGTCAGTCAATATGTCGTCAAAGTCCGCACCACGCCCACCTATGCTGCTGGGATCGACCCCAAGCGCCTGACAGTATTTGATCGTATTGTCTTCGTGGCGCCTGCGGCGTCGACCGTCAGGAGATGGAGACACAGACCTCGCTCGTTCGTCCGCACCGACTTTCACGGTAGCCCTCGAAGTATCTCTCGGTTCCTCTTGAGTCTCAACAGAGGTAACAGTAACTTCTTCGGCGGCAGCCTGTGTTACTTCAACTGTAGGTGGCTCCAGTATAGGAGACTTGGCTGGAGAGGGCACTTCCTTCGCTGGAGATGGAAGGGCTGGTATCTCTTTATCCGGCGTTTCGGGGGACACCACAGGTTCAATAGCTGTACGAAGTGAGGGCGCGGGCACGACTCCAGTGATCCCATCAGGCCCATTGTGCTCCTCGGCTTTTTGTTTCCTTGCGGCCGCTAATAGTCTCTCACCAGCACCACCAGGTCTCGGCTTGAAAGCACCATGAGCGGTAGCGGCTTTGCGAAGTGCACCTACAACTTCCTTGCTCTGCTTTTTCTTGATCATAGGCCCAAGACCAGGGCGATGTGCATCCGCCTCGTTTTCCGCAGGTGATGTGGGCACCTCAGGGGGACTGGCTGGCGGAGAGATCGGCCCACCCTCTCGGACCAATTCGCTGGGTTGCGATTCCATAGTGGATACGGGTGCTGCTGTTTCAGTAACAACGGCTCTCATTTGAGCGTTAGCAGCGTTTGACGTGGCCAGCTTTAACGCTGGTGGTACCTCGACAGGTTGCGTGTCGGGAGTGCGTTCGGATGCAATGTTGTCGTAAGGCTCCGTGGGAACCTCGGGACTGGATGCCTTAATACTACCCTCATTGAAAGCTGAGTTAGGCCCCGGGTTACTAGCTGGACTTGGGTTGACATTCGGACTCTCACTCGGAACCGATTGAGCTGTGGTAGGCCGGGAACCGTCATTGTTGTGCCTAGGTGAGCTGAAGGCCAGATCCTGGGTGCGAGGCTTTGGCTCTGGCACACCTTTCCCATCCCGCGATGGCGGTGGCTGGACCTCGGGGCGTGTGACTACGTTACGTTCCGACTCTCCACTTGGTCGATCCCGCTGACTCGAAGCCGAAGCGGCCAGTAAACTAGTAGGAATGTCTAAGCCCCTCGATTCCGGTGATACTGGGGACTTGGGCATTCGGTTTTCAGATGCCAGACGCTCAGTTGAGCGGGGAGGTGGCTGGTCTCGCTGGTCAGGAGGAACTGGCGGGGGGTGCTGAGGCGGTACAGGAGGAGTGGGAATGCTTCTCCCGGACTGACCAGACTGGGCAGTAGATGGTCTACCCATTTGATCCCGACTGCGTTGGGCTCTCAGGGATTGCTCTTCAGAGGGTAGCCGGCGAGGCCCATCACGGCTAGGTGCACGACTCGAGTAAGGAGACTGAGGCCGGCTACCATGGGATGAATATGGTGGCCCTGGAGGAGGAAGTGTCACTTCAGGTCTCGGGGGTCCTTGGCCAGGGTGTTTAGGGCCCGGAGGGGGCATGCCCGCAAGCAATTGTCGCTCACGATCATCGAAGCCTATCAGCTCCGGTACCTTCCCGCCGGTGTATTTCTTGTAGATTTTCACCAAACTACCGATGAAGAAATCCTTCTCCTTAGATGTCCTAGCTTGCCAGTAATAGGGCTTCCCAATGGTCACCACAAAGCCAACATTCGAGGCCCATTGTTTCTGCTGTTGTTCCAATGGAGACGACGGTATCCAAGCATTGAATGACTGTATCGCAGACAGGTCGTCTAACATCCACGTTTTACCAATAGAAAACGAACCATCATTATTTTCCCTAGCCTTGTGCACACGCACCCTACCTGATTTTCTCACAGCAACAATTATTGCTCGAGGCTTCTTGTTGTCGGGTGGGGAATTCGGCGGAGGGGGTGTAGACGGGTACGCAGCATCCTCCGTGATGCGAACGTGTGTTATATAGGATTCAGTCACTGGGAGCAGTAGGAGATATCAGCAAGCAATCCACGAATCCAGCCACCACGTTTTGCGCTTGGTCCTATCCTTCGCCGTGCAAAGATCTTCGTCCAGGTCTTAGCAGGCGCGCCAGAGCAGAAAGCGACCACCTATTATACAGGTCCCTCGGTTTGACATGATAAAACCCAGTTCAATCAAGGCAAGGCGACTAAAGCAACAGTGCGCAACAAGAGGAAATACATACAAGAGCCATCGCCATCCTTCCTTGAGAAACAGCTTTGAATGATCCGTCTCTTCTCGTCTTCGAATCTCTCGGCCCTCGACATTGAGGCTTCACCATGTCCGGTATGACCTGCATTGCGACCATCGCCGATTCGACGCGGATCTCTTTGAGGCGGGATCTCGCCAGGATGCGGGCCCCGCGAGCGATCACGACCATTCATTATTGCTTTTCAATTGCCGAAAGCCTGGTTCACTCAGGAGGTACCAGAAGCCAGGTGAACATGATCGGGAGTATCGGGGATAGGCTACACGGTGCGCGCCGTGTTCGGAGGACGGCCGGTCAGGTAGTTGACTCGGAAAAACTAATATAAATGTCAGAGTTTAGAAAGAAAACTGAGTAAGTACAGCATGGATTGCTGGCGTTGAATCAAAAGCCCACAGAGAGGAGCGAGCCGGTAGATGTACAGTAGCTACTGGGGGGATGGACGGCGGGCGCTAGTAACCAACGGGCGGAGAGCTCGTGGTTACTGCATACTTACGGAGAATGTACTGCGTTACGGAGGTTGACATAGTGCAGCCAACTACCGTCTATTTGATAGACTCGAAGTTGAAGAATCTAAAATCGGTAGTTCGTAGCCACATTCTCTATACATCAAATCCTTTCAATTGATTACATCTAATAACCTCAACTTATTCTTACTTTGGTCTCTTCACAATTCCGATGGAGTATTGTTGTCGTTCGCATAGATTGGCTAAAACTCGTCATGTCACGAGAGGCCCACGTGAAGGCAACTGTCTGTGATACTTTGGTTGGCCAATCACAGAGTGCGCTATTGTTGACCGCCTTCCTAGCGCGTTTTTGCAAGTTTTTTTTTTTTTTTTTTTTTTTTTTTTTGTTGCTCCAAAGAAACCTTTGAAGACCTGTAGACGAAGATTCCGTACTTCGTACAGTGATAGCACAGCCATTGTATCTGAGAGACACCGAATTCAGAACTATCATCATGGCTGGAAAGAAATCTTCTCCTGCCAAGTTGGCTCAGGATAAGAAGGTGGGAGGGTTCTAATCATTCAGGAAGGATTGATTTACTGACAATTTTCGGCTTCGAAAGGCCAAGAGTGCGCCCTCTTTTCCTCCCCAGCTGATCGCCTCCATTGAAGCTTTTCTTACCGAGTCTGGTTTCACCAGTACCGGTAAGGCCTTTGCGAAAGAACAGGCCAGCAAATCCGTTAGCAAGTCGCTGTCCGACTCCAAGAATGCGCCATCTTTGCTCGAAATCTTCCAAAACTGGGCAGATAATGAAAAGGCTACCGAGAAGTCTTCTGAATCCAGCTCATCAGAGAGCTCCAGCAGTTCCAGCAGCAGCGAAGAAAGCTCCAGCAGCTCGGATGAGTCGAGCGACTCTGACGTTGAGATGAACGATGCGCCGAAAGCGCAGTCGAAGAAACAATCCAAGAACTCCTCTTCCTCTTCATCTTCGTCTTCTTCGTCTTCCTCTTCCTCGTCCGGCTCCGATAGCGATGCTGATGATGAGAGCGAGGAGGAGACGGCAGCACCCGCTCCTGCCAAACCTCAGGGTACCAAGCGGAAGGCCGAGTCTGATTCCTCGTCTTCTGAGTCTGAGTCCGATTCCGACAAAGCCCCTCAAAATAAGAAGACAAAGATCGCTGCTAAGAAAGAGAGCTCGTCTTCTGACTCCTCTGCCTCTTCTGACTCTTCATCCTCTGAATCTTCGTCCTCGGCTAGCGACTCTAGCGACTCGTCATCCGATTCCAACTCCGACTCTGATTCCTCGGATTCCGACTCTAGTGACTCTTCTTCCTCTTCCTCCGACTCCGACGAGGAAGATGGAAAGGAAAACAAGACTTCATCATCCTCTCAAAGTTCCTCCGGCAGTGAAACAGTTCAAAACTCCGACTCGGGTGTCCAGAAGTCCACTAACATTTCGACACCCGTGACCGGTTCATCTAGTGCTAGCCCAGCCCCCCGAAATGGCCCCGCCCAGAAAAAGCACACCGGTGCCCGCCCTACTCCTCTGGCTCTTCTTAGTGAACAGCCTACCGACCACTTGCTTTCCAACGACTACGTCCCCTATGCCTATGCTGACAGAGCCTTTAAGGATCTCTCCGTCACTCGTGGCAAGGGCTTTACGAAAGAGAAGAACAAGAAGAAGCGCGGCTCTTACCGTGGTGGTCCCATTGATATCTCGGGAGGCAAGTCGTTCAAGTTCGAGGATTAAATTGAGGCCACTGCAGTGGATTGAGTTGCGTTGTGCCGACTGCCGTCATGCTCAGCATGCTATCCTTTCTCCCATAACACGTTACAAAAGTTTAGACCCTTAGATCTAGATTTGCATATTTAGATCTTGTTACCCATTTCTTTATTAACAACTACAAGCAAGGCGCTGATGGAGCTGGGACTTCTGTTTAATTATTCGTGCAAACTATCACAAAAAAAGTCAAAATTTTTATCAACCGTCTTTCCTGTCAGATACTCAAGAACCCATGAACCAATAGAATACTTCCCTATCTAAGAGTTCCCATCTACTAGTATCTACCAACATCGACCACCCTACATTGATAGTAAACAACCACGCAACAAAACAAGCGCCAAGAACCAACACTCCTTGATCGTATGCCAGCAGAGGAACGAACCATTATAAGCATAGAAGCCATCAAGCCATCCAATTCAATCCCGACGTCTCCAAGCAGCAAATCTTTCCATTGGGTTCCACCTCCGGTCCCAGCCCGTTAGCTGCTCATTTTTGATATTAGTCTCATCAATATACGCGAATCGCTTCTGTGTTCTCAATGGAGATGTTGTAGTCGTGTCATCAGGCTCCGGTCGTTCGTAGCCAGACAAATCCAGAACTCGCTCGGGGTTGTAAGTCGTCCTGTCCTCCTGGATTTCTAAGTCTATATCAATCATTTCCCGATACCAATCCCCGCATGAGCCAGTTAAGTCATCAGTAGACATGAAGTCCAATCGAACGACGCCGTCAGTGATTCCGGCGTATACCGTGGGCGACAGAGGTGACGGTGAACACAGGGAGTATATGGCACCGCGGTAAGGAGTGGATTCACGTTGGCGCCTCCGAGGTGCATTTGGATACAATGGTGGTGCGTAGAATAGGAACATGGAGAAATCTTTGCGGGGGTACCTGATGCTCTCTACTGGGGGTGCGATCTCTCCTCCAGAGGCTTTTCGACGGGGCACGTTGTGCTGGTAAATGGAAGAAGCCCTGGAATCTGTGTAACTGTAGGTTTTTGGCATCCGGAGATCGAAGATCTTCACAACGGCGTCTGCGCCGGCTCCTGCGAGAAATCTGTCATGGCCAAAAGGGTGAAGGGAGTAGATTTGGCTTTGGTCGGTTGGGTCTTTATAAGTGGACTCGGATGCCCGGTTTGAGCGAACGTCATGAAGTCTGCGCAATCGTCAGCTGTATGGACAAGCGATCATAGGGGGAAAAGATCGTACCTGATTCGACGATCACCCCAAGCAGCGAGAAATGTACTACCAGGAGACCCCGTGGTGACCTGCTGTCCGCATAGAGGCGCCATTGCATTGACAATGACACTTGCAGTAGACCCAAGCCGCACATCCTGATCTAAGGAGCCCACGCTGATTTCACGTTCCAGCGCCAGCCGTTCTGATGAAATGGAAGAGATAGCCAGTGCATCCTCTGAGCGCCCTGTACCTATAGCAAACAGGGTCGGAGACAGGAATTTAGAGCACTTGTTACGTGCTGCAAGCCTTGATCCGATTACAATATTCCCAAAGGGTTCAACCACGTCATCGTCCTTAGTAGTACTATAAAATGTGATTGTTCCTTTTTTGTCGTGCGCAGCCAGAATCGGGTCTGGTCCTTCACTCAAATCGATATGTTCGAGCCCAGAGTTGGATGTCTGGAATCGCTGCACGTAGTCGTGTGTGTCCTCGTTAGGCTTGAGCGCAACATGGAGAAGCTCACCGCGCATTCGACCAAAGATTATATGCTCCTTATCTTCCACTTTGCGATAATGCCCCGGTCGCAGGATATGCAGGCCACAGACGTCATCGTGGCTGCTGACGACATCCAAATCATCGAAAATGGCCCATTGGGAATTCTGGGCCTTTCCATGTTGTTTGATTTTCATGACAATCTCATGCCCGCCGCCCCAAGCGAGCACCTCCCTGCGGTCCGCCCATGTGCTTCCGTTCCAGATTTCGTATGAATCAATTGCAGGGCGATATCCAAGGGTGGGTCTGTCGGTTCGCGTTGTGATCCCCAATTCAGCGCGAGTAGGGGGCTTAGCAACGAAGCGACTAACTACCGCATTTTTGTCCAAAGCTCGAGAGCGAGAAGTCAGAGCTTGGGTCACATCTTTCCAACATGAAGACGGTACAAAGCCAGGAAACCGGTGCTCAATAAACGCCCGGAAAACACGCCCATCCTCGGCAGATACAACTCCATACAAACGCTTGCAGGTCTGTGCGATATGTACCAAGTCACTGGCAGATGGTAGATAAGTTGCAATGAGATAGATTATCTCCACGGGCAGTTTAGACAACATAGTGAAGATCTAAACTGTTTCTAAGGGCGAAGAATGCTAAAAGGTCTAGTGGCGGTTACCCTGAAAGTACATGAGTATCCGAAACTGTTTGTAGATGTCCACGACTCACATATGTACTCCAGTCTAAAGCATTAGCGACATCATAATTCGTCTGTGAATATATATATCTAAGGTCCTTTCCACGGAAATTTAGGACATGCTGCAATCAACAATAACGCGAAGGCTGTTTTGGTCCATCAGCCTGGGAACATAGTAGTGAGGCCATGGTGTGAGTCACTCGAGTACTCTTGAGACGGCAAATGATTCATGGCAAAAATTCGCAGAGGAGATATTTTACACCCACACACATTAAGAAAGAAGATCTAGTAGTTTAAAAGATACAAGACGACGATAGTGATTGTGATGTTGCGTTGTGGGATTTCGGTCATTATGTCATTCCCAATCAGATCCTGCGCTTATCAGCCCGATTTAATAAATCTTATCTCCGCACTCTTCACCTTTCCTTATCAGGTCTCATTCAAATGTGGGGTGTTTTGCAGCACTGAAGGAGCAATTTAACCATAGAGACTCCACTTATTACTAAAGAGATACGTAGTGGTCTTCTTGACTCACTGGGGTACTCATCGAATACGGAGGCCATTATCGTGTCTTTTCCTTAAAAGGATTGCCAACTTGACTCCTCTCGTCAAAAGTTTCTATATGCGGGGGAAGCTTCTCCTAATGGTAGGTCCACCCTGTAGCAAGGGTCCGTCGGAGTCGACCGCTCCTTCGACCTGATAATGGTAGTCGAGTCTTGCAATTAAAATAAGATCTTCAGTGCCTTTCATCCTTGCTAACAGTCGTTCCTCTTTTCTGTTGCACACAAGTCTCCTGAAGCCCTCTTTAACACGCCCACTGTCTGGTCTTGATGCCAAGTGAACAGTCGCAAAAATGGCCGGATCGCCTATAGTGGCTATATCAGCGATTGTCTTGACAATTACATTGTTATATAAATGTATTGTGTATCCCGTCTTCCTCTCTCCATTGTCCAAGATCCCAAATGCGCACTGGACAGCGCCAATATCTCCTGCTTGGATGCTCTGGAAGCGTTTCCGGAGTCAAAACAACCGGACCATCCAGGCTGCCCATGAGAGACTTGGACCTATCGTGCGGCTTTCCCCATCCGAGATCTCCATCAATTGTGTTGAAGGTGGTATCAAAACCGTCTACACAGGCGGATTCGAAAAGCATGAATGGTATCCACGAGTATTCGGATCACTCGGGTAAGGCGATACACTCTATCAAACTGTGACTGCTTTGACTAGAGCTGATAAAGGACTGCACCCTATAAAGGACCGTCAGCATGTTCACCATGATTAGCAGCAAGCCTCATTCTGTTCGCAAAAGGATGTTGTCTAATATCTATAGCAAGTCATACTTGCAGTCCTCACCTCATATGCGTCTGATCTCGGAGAGTATTTTGTTCGATCGCCTCTTGCCAATAATCCAGGAAGCAGTCTCCTCTGATGCGCCTATTGAAGTCCATGATCTCAATCAGGGACTCACCATAGACTTTGTATCAGCTTATCTCTTTGGCTTGGCGAATGGAACCAACTGGCTTCAAGATGCACCCTTTCGGCGCAGGATGCTCCACTACTACCAGGGCAGGAAACCTTATGAGTTCTACCACCAGGAAGTTCCTAATCTTGTATCCTGGACTAAGTCCCTCGGTATCCGTTTGATTCCTAGATGGTGCGATGAGGCCAACGAAATGCTTGATGCTTGGTGTCTAGACCTTTGCGACAAAGCCGAACAATGCCTGCAATCAACCGAGGTCAGCGTGGAGCCTGTGGTATACAAACAGCTCCAACAAGCAATGATAAAGCAGTCGTCACAAAAGGAGAACACAGACGAGAGCCTGAAGCAACAAAGACTCGACATTGCCTGTGAATTGTACGATCAACTCACCGCTGGTTTTGAAACCAGTGCCGTCGCCCTCACTTACCTGTTCTGGGAGCTTTCTCGGCATCCAGACGTGCAGGAAGAGCTGCGAGCAGAGCTCTTGACACTGGAGCCAAAGATTCTGTTTCCCCGATCTAGTGCGTCGAGGGGCCTGCCTCAGGCAAAAGCAGTTGATTCATTACCTCTTCTTGAGGCCATAGTTACGGAAACGTTACGCCTCCATGCCCCAATTCCTGGAATACAGCCTCGTGTCACACCTTATCCATCCTGTACCTTAGCTGGTTACAGCGATATCCCTGCAAACATCAGAGTTAATGCGCAGGCATACTCGCTCCATCGCAACCCTGACGTATATCCGGATCCTGAGACGTGGCAACCTAAGCGGTGGCTTAAGGGTGTCAACTCGGATTCCGACCTTGAAGAAAGAAGGCGGTGGTTCTGGGCTTTCGGAAGTGGTGGAAGGATGTGTGTTGGAAGTAATCTGGCTTTGCAGGGTAAGTTGACCATTGTACCTCATATAGAGTTTCCCCAAGCTGACATCTTTGACTATAGAAATCAAACTAGTAACGGCGGCCATCTACAGCAACTACAGGACGTCCATCGTAGACGACGACAACATTGAACCAATCGACGCCTATACGGTTAAGCCCCGCGGAGATAAACTGGTGTTGAAATTTGAAGCCGCGTAAATCGTAACCCAGTGTTAACTTTCCCATAACCACCAAGATCATTAGCTACGTCTTCCGAATGATCAAGATTGAAACGTGTGTTTTCTTTATAACATAGCACATGTAATGTACAGAAGGGGATGTTCGTAATACAAGCTCACATCCACCCGATTCAAACGAAAAGCCTATAACTCCAGATACATAAAGATTTCTTTCCGAGCCCGTCAAGACTCAATCCAGAGCCTCCACGCTTATCACCCATCCCGGGCCCCAACAACCAATATAGAAACCTTGCTTTCTATCATCGCATAACCGGTATGATGCGCGACGCTTCGGGATATCAACGAAAATTGCAGTCAACGAATCCTTAACCAAGAGTACCCTCCCTCTTCTTGGGCCCGACGACCTTGGGGTACATTCTCATGAGGTGGTAGTTGATGGTGTTCTTCTTGTTGGTCTTCGGTTTCTGTATGGCAAGGGAAAAGACATCATTAGCACGATTAACTCGAAACGGAAAAGCGCCATGGAGTTGACGAAGAAGCGTAGGAGAACAGCAAATCAAGATACGTACAGGTGCGTCCATGCATTGCCTCAATTGCTGCTCAAGGGCTGCGCATCCCTCTGCAGTATATCCAGCCGACGCCCAGCAACCTAGCAAGAAACCAGAGTTAGCAACATATCGCGGTAGAAAAATTGTTGACATCTGCATGAGCTCTCCGGAACAGGGACGTTCGACAATCGGACACAACGAAAGTCCATCTGCAAAGTGCCGGCGACAAAGATTGAAAGCAGGAAGTAAACATACTCAGCATCGAAGACATGACTGTCACACAGGGGTTCTGCTCATGCTGATTCGGACGACGGACTCGAAGATGAGGGATGGTCTGCAGACGGACCGGGTTGAGACGAGTCGTGGCACCTTTCGGGGGCATATTGACGGTGTTTCCGGTGTTCAGTGAACTTCTACCACTCAAAGCACCCTAGTTCAATTAATTGGATAGACGAAATGCCACCAATAGCGCCGGTGCAGGTCAATGTATAGTCTTGGGCTCTGGCTCCAAAAGTTGTCGGAAAGCCTTCGGAGGTGCCAAGACATATTCGGCAATTTTGCCCGCGGAAGTGGCTGACATAACACCCTATAGTCCTGTCAGTTAACTATACATTTTGGCCACCTTTGAAGATAAGAGCTACCTGCTACTGTCACTACACTCATTCAGGGTTGTCTTCTTTTATATTGGCGGATATGAGCAAACGGCATGTGGGAGCTTTCAAATTCAATAACATATCCTCTTTATCTACAACGAAGAGTCCGAGATCGAGATGTTTCTCCACGATAAGCCAGCGGCGAAATGCAGATTCGAAGGCGAATGAAAGCAACGAGACTACGCAATCACAGGATGAATCTAAAGAAGAAAGCGCTATGGCGCGAAGGTTGTCGGAGATGACAGAACAAGCTATGCTTGAAGGAGGTCGCTCGGCGCGCAAAAATATAGAACACGCGGGGTTCTCGGATGATCTGAAGAAACAGCTCGAAGAGAGAATTACAGCAACGGCATTCAAAAGTGACCATGCGACTGCCCATTCAATCGTCAACATGCCTGTATGTACCTTTTTAATAATGTTGGAGATTCTAAACTAATGTTCTCAAGTCGAGTGCAGGTCAAGGAACTCAAGATATCGCCGCGGCTGAGCCATGGTCGGGAACAGAGAGCCTTCAGGATGTCACGCTGCGCATGCTCGATAGCTCGAAGAAACCTATGCGCGTACCCTACAAAATTCCACAACCTAACCCCGTTGATATGCGAATCTCTCCGAAGCCTTCGAAATCGCCTGGTCTCCGCCTCGCTCAAGCCAAAGACCGCACATCTACATACACCTTAAGTCAAAGCCCTGGGGTAACGGATGAAGAGCGTGAGGCAATGCGGCGAGAGATGCGAGAGAGATTTACCCCTGGCGGTCGACCAATGCCGATGACGATTCAAGGGTTAGCGTCGCTTGCGAACGAACGGATAGAGGATGCAATGTCGCGCGGTCAATTCGAACGAATAAAACGAGGGAAAGGTGTCAATACACAGACCGACCATAATGCAAATAGTGCATTCATAGATACAACTGAATATTTCATGAACAAAATGATTCAAAAACAAGAGTTGGTTCCTCCGTGGATCGAGAAACAACAGGAGCTAGCGAGGGAGGTTGATCGGTTTCGTCAGCGCTTAAGAACCGAATGGAGGCGGCAAGCTGCTAGGTTGATTGCGAGTGAAGGAGGATCCCTGGAAGCTCAGATGAGGCGTGCTCAGGCTTATGCCGCTGCAGAAGCTCGTTTAGCAGAGAAAGTCAAGATAGAGCGATCGTTCCAAGAGCTTTATAATGTCGAGCCATCCGCAGCGAACCCGAACAACGACGAAAACATAGCTTCTACGTCGCCTGAAGTCGAAACCAAAGAAAACCCTTCGCTACCATATGTTTCACCGTTACGTGACCCTCAGTATCTTTCAACAGAGCGCTCTTTTTATGAGCTAGCAGTCAAGAATCTCAATAATCTCACCCGCTCTTACAACCTGCAAGCACCACCCGTTGCCCAGAAGCCGTACATCAATTTGGAACGTGAATTATCTACATGCTACGCCGATGTAGCGCCAACTTTAGCCGAGGAGATTAAACGGCGCGCGACGGAGAGGACCAGCCCTAAGTCTGTGGGCTCCAAAGCGCCCGGCATTATCGAGTCTCTAAGCACATCAACTACCACACGAGTTTACGAGGAGGATAAAACTAAAGGCTATGGATTCAAGGAATTCTGGCGGGACCTATTTGCAAAGAAAGATTAGTGGCTGGATAGCCATGTGTATATATGCTTGATGTATATATATTGTATGATATTGCCATGTATGATAGACGGGCCGTGCTTTCGTCTAATAAGCGTCGTAAGACCAGGCCGTCCAAGAGAAACTTCCTCACATTAGAAGATAATGGGCCTCTCCGTCACTGGACGCTGGCACTTGCACAGTTGAAAAGCGGCTCGTTTGAGTTTGGACTTCTTTAGGTTGTGATATGATGTGATGTGATGTACCTATGGTAGCCTCTGACGGTGTACTGCTGTATGTGATTCTAGTTCCTTCGCAGTGACAGGGAGCCCTAAGACTAGTCAGAAGCTGCAGACGCAACCTAAGCTTATCGAGCGCCTCTGAAACAGAAACAGATGTTGTAGATACAGGGCAGGATCTGGCTAATCACAGTCGAGCAATGCTGTCCCTGAGTTTGCCCTAAGTGTGCAAGTGACAGGTATACTTACGTGGGTTATAAGAACGGAAGTAGTAATACAGAGAACGTACCAATCAACACACCCGTCCTAAAGATATACGAAGCACTTCAATATTATTTGTGCTAAAACCCCAAAAATTCTAAACTAACGCCAGGATCGAGGTCTGGCAAGTGAGTGGTCCAGTAATTCGAGTGTGATCGGATGTGCAGATGGGCGCGTAACTTGCACCAATAGAGCCACAGAACGGGAGGATCTCCATTGCACTTCAACCTTCTCCATGGCTGGCGCTTCACACTATCACATCCAATCACTCAATACCCGTCTTTCCATATGTCGCTCATATCCCCCTCTTCTTTCAGGATGTGTGTGACTCTGTCTCTTTCTGTAAGGGATTTGCAGTCTCCTTTGCGATCCGCCATTATGTTTAATAAAGATACTTAATCACTAGGTTTGTTATCTGGGGCCCACGAACAAGCAATGTTGCCGGTTCATATAATCCTTGCTGGTCTACTATCTCCTGTGGTTACTGCTGGATCAGTATCCCAGGAACAGTCAAATCTCCTGATTCATATCTCGAACTTGAACCGTCGGGCTGACGGCCACCCCACTACTTATACCTTGGATCAGTCTCTCCTCGCCATCCAAATCGGTGGGATTGTAGGAGCATACGTGATCTTTGTCGCGATCCTCCTGACGTTGCTCCTCTTTGTAGGGCGTCGTCTGAGAAGGACAGTGCAATCGTCCAACTTCACGTTGCAAGTAGAAATGATGAAGCCTGCCAAGCCTCTACCCAGTATGGATCCAAGTCCAGTTACCCCAATCTCTGCCAATCTTCCCAGTCCGGGTATGCCAAATGGCTTCAATCGATCCTGGAGCAGCTTGGGTAAGGGCCCGCGGTCTCACATAGCCAATAACAGCAGTGTGTCTACCATCGACGAGTCAGTGGTTGCATTGGACCGGCGCAGAGCGCAAGAAGAGATGGAAATGCTGTACGCCGCTGTTATGGAACACGATGAGCGGAGGGCAGCTGAGAAGGAGGCTACCCGAGAAGAGAGTGAGATTCATTCTCCGGATAGTGCTCAAACGAACCCGTTCACCGACCCTTCATTGAGACTGTCTGAAGCACCACCTCCCCCTCCTCAAGCGAAGATGCCAACGAGCCCGAGGGCCAGTTCTCGCCTGTCCAGACTCTCGTCACTCTCCCTTTTCAACAGCAACTCTCGCCCTGAGGTGAACACCGGCAAGCCGCGTACTCCCCGTACTCCTCGCATTCCTCTCCGGAAGCTACCAATCTCCTCCCCGATGGGCTCCCCAGATGTGACAGTGTCCAGGTCATATGGAGAGGATCAGCCTCCTCTAACACCACGATTCTACAACCCACCGCCTCCGCCAACACCGCCAGTGGCGACAATCCAGAGCCCAAGGGAGAAGAGAGTGTCAAAGGGCTCGCGAGCGCCAGCCCCAGCGCCCTTGAGTATGTCCGTGGCTGGCCACGGCTCATCCTCCTTGCCCTTCCGTGATGCCTACCCGCAGCAAAGTGCGCCTGCTACCAAGACGACCGTCCTGGAGCGTCCCTTGAAACCTATGAATGGTCCTCGAACTGGGATGCCCACGCCATACAGCCCGTATATGCCGTTTACGCCAGTGACTCCGCTTACACCCAGTCGGATGGTTACCAAACGGCAGAGGAAACGAGAAGCCAAGGAAAGCGGACTACGGGTTCTTAATGAGGATGATGTAGTCCGGGATAACGAAGATATGTGGGGGTTATAACGAGTCACGACATATTGATTGGTTCTTTACCTTTTGCCTTTGTTTTCTTGGCTTGGAGGAGGAGGAGGTTGTTGTTTTTTTTTTTTTTTCTCCCGAAGCCTGTTTGATGTTGCGGCGGAATTGAGTACGTTTAGAAATGGTGATAGGGGATATTTGTAGAGACCGGTGTGATAAATGATATCCGACATATGCCATACCAAGCACAAATCATTGAATAAGCATAACAACAACATATTGTGCCTACCGAAAAGTAAAAGATGGGTCTTGTCTCCGCTCCGCTTTCATTATTCGCCCAGCCGGAGTCTTGACTGTCGTCATCACGGTCCTCAACGCCGACTCTCCGACCCTCTCGGACCTCTTCATTCGATGCGATACTCATGCCAAGGTTGGTCGAGATGGGCTGCTTTTCTTTGCTATTTCTTTGCTAATGGTCGCGGATCTTTATATAGTATGTTAATATATCTCCGCCACCCGCCTAGTTCCGTTTTGGATGGCAGGTGAATTGTTGAATGTCCGTTCGCAGCCGTCAGACCTTATCAGTCCGCCCGCCCACCATAACTCGGTCCCTCCTCCCTCCAACCGTGGTTCAATTAACTTTTCCCTACAACAATAGCTTTTTCTTCTTTCGATGTTCACAATCATTTTGTAATCTGTGGTGACAAGAATATCATACTGCATACACTCGACCTTCATGCCGTTGACTATCCTCTCTCAGGCACAGCTCCGCTCTCTCCTGCTGTCGCTGACCCGCGATGAGATTATATCGCTGCAACAAAACTTAGCGCAGGCGTTGCGAGAATACTCGACGGGAAACCAGGAACAGGGCTGCTCTGCTACCTATCAGCCCCAGAGAACTGCAATCACCCGCAAGAATGGCTCCACAACGCTTTTTATGCCCGCCAGTACCGGCCGCACCATCGGCATGAAAATGATCTCGCTCCAGGATGGGGGCACCGCGGGGTGTGCTGTAGAAACCGGTTTGGATATATCCGAGGGTGAGAAGACATCGTCCCGGAGTCGGCATGGGTCGAGGAACTCCATGAGCTCGCTGTCATCCGACATGAGTGACTTGACCGTCTCGTCGCAGGAAGACGAAAGTTCATCGGTCAGCTCCAGCAGCAAGTCGTTGCCGGCGGGATGTGTGAATAAACAGCCGGTCAACCCTGGACTATCCAACACCATGGGTGCATGGCCCTCAGCTGGTTCCCGAGACACCTCCCCGCAAGGCAGCGTGACACTACTTGACGAGCAAAGCATGCCATTTGGGCTGATCAATGCGCACGAGCTCACTCCATTCCGCACTGCACTAACGTCTACAATGATCTTCAACAAACGCAAGCGAGTGCGCACAGTGGTAGTCTTCGGGGCAGGCAAGCAGGCTTACTGGCACATCCGACTGGCACTGACATTGCGGGGATCGGAAATCAAACGGGTCTTCATCATTAATAGGTCTTTCGATCGGGCAGCAGAACTTCTGCGAGACATTTATTCACCGGAGAACTCTAGTTGGCGCGGGGACGTGAAGTTCTCGGCTGTTAGTAGCGACTTCGTCGAGTACTCACGCATCTTGCAGGACGCCCTGAACAAAGCCGATGCGATCTTCTGCTGCACCCCTTCCATTCAGCCACTCTTTCCTGGGGAGATACTCACGTCACACGAAGCCCGCCGCAAAGGCCGACTGATCAGCGCGATTGGTTCATACAAGCCACACATGACGGAGTTGCCCCCAGAGATCATACGTGACGAGGTTAAGGCACACGGTTCGCATCGGCATTTCCACAAACACGTCAAGCGTAGCGGGGTTGTGGTTGTGGACAGTCTTGAGGCAGCATTGAAGGAGGCCGGAGAGCTGATTCAAGCCGAGATCAAGCCGAATCAGGTTGTCGAGCTGGGCGAGTTGTTGATGGTGCGCTGTGCTGCCCAAGATAAGGACCAAGAGACCGACGATGGTAAAAGCTTACGCGAGTGGGCTGAGCGAGGCAATGTGATTTTCAAGGGGGTGGGGTTGGGATTGATGGACTTGGTCACTGGCGGTGATCTCGTTCAGCTGGCGCGGCAACGGAATATCGGGACCATGGTGGAAGAATTCTGATTTCTCTTTTTTTTTTTCTCTTCTTCTTCTCGAGTGTACTTTCTTTTTCCTGTGTAGCTTAATTTATTACTACCATACCTAATGGATGGCTTATATTCTTTTTTTTCTCTAAACAAAAATCCTGAATTCGGGTCTGATGGGGAAAGCTTAATGTTGTTTGCGTCATCCATTGTGAAATCCATTTTCTTTTGCAGGATCTCTTCGAACTCCAGACAATTTACATCTTTCCGGCGTGGGGATAAATGAACATCGTCGGAGGAATATCGGCGTGGTGATCCTAATCAAACGATGTTGCTGATCTGCAATTCATAGTTTGGTTGACTGATTGATTGATTAGATCTTCCTCTTATTTTATTTTTCTCTTAGCGGGGGAGATCAGTTGAGGGGCAATGGGGAGGATCATCCCACTCGTCTCCACGCCGGACCTTTTCTGAATTCTGCACACCTTTTTTTAAAAGGCCTGTCGGTCCTTCGTCTGTCTCTTTCCCCATATCCTCTAGAAAGGTCATCCCTCGTCATGCGCCACAACGCCTGCCACTTGCCTAACGGGCAATTAATCTCAGTCTCGCCTGTGTTCGGTGGTCTGACCTTCAGGATCCACGATGCACACCTGGATCGCTCTTTACTCCCTCCTGGATGGACGATCGTTCTGTATACGAGACAGCATAACCAGGAAAAGGAGAAATCGGATGGAGCGCCTGACCGTGCTCGCGAGGCCGGAAAGGGTGACGATCAGTCGCACAGCTCTCGATTCACAGCACCGACCTTGCACGACGATTGTCTGTACCTCTCAGCCATCATCAGTCCTCCAAACAGCGAGAATAAACCGGCCATCTCCGCTTCACGCCAGATCGCCATGATGCTCTGGGTTACTCTCTGGTGGTACTTCCACGAGCCCGAACCTGACCTCCACATGGAGACGGAGGCTTCGTCGCGCACTCCCGCAGCGGGCAGACCGAAGGGCGAATGGCGGGTCAATATCAAGCGCGAGGGCATCTTCAAGGGACGAAATGTGCTTCAGAAGCTGGAACGGATGGGGCTGATTGCCACCGAGGATTCATCCGTGGGACCGGATGCCTTCGATAACGAGTCCTGGGAGTCGATGTTTGTGAGCCGACGCTCTTTCTGGCAGATCGACCCCCGTCTTTTCGTCTTCTCTTTGAGCCCTCTGAATCCTGGGCAGAATGTACCCGGCTCTTCGCATCATACCCGCCAGCTGTCGTCTCCAACCCGCGAGACGATGTACCTCGCTGATTCTGGTCCTCCACCCAGCGACACTGGCCACTACGCACCCAACGAAGGGCCATTTGCCTCCAGTACCAATCTTCCAACTTACTACCCCCCGCCAGCCACCCAGTACATCTTCACAAATGGAGTCCGACACCCAATCAGGCCCAAGCCACCACACCAGGGAGACGTATTCTACATCCGATACATCCCCAGTGTCGGGCAATACCTTTCATTCCGTGTACCGTATCTCCCTTCACAGAAGACTCAGGCACCGGGAGGAGCACCAAGTAAAGCACATACCTCTTCAGCTTCAACCAGTGACCCAATGGTCTCGACCACGCCTTCGGACCTCGACTATCTGCACAAGTGGATGAACGACCCAAGAGTCAGCGCAGCATGGGGAGAGGCCGGTCCCATCTCCCACCAGGAGGAATTCCTCCGCAACAACCTAAAAAGCCGACATAGCTTCCCGGTTATCGGATGCTGGGACGGCAAACCCTTCGGGTACTTCGAGATCTACTGGGTCAAAGAAGACCGTCTGGGACAGCTCATCGGGGGCGCTGGCAATTACGACCGGGGAATTCACCTGCTAGTCGGAGAGCAGGAGTACCGCGGCGCGCACCGGGTACAAATCTGGCTGAGCGCCTTGGTGCACTACTGCTGGCTCTCCGACCAACGCACCGAAACAGTCATGCTAGAACCTCGAGTGGACAACACAAAGTAAGTTACCCGTCCTTCAACCCACCGATATACCCACAGACAAACTAACAAAAAAATAACAGGGTCCTCGAATACCTCCAAAAGGCAGGCTTCTACAAAGAAGGCGAAGTAAGCTTCCCGCACAAACAGTCCAACCTGATGAAAATCAAACGCGACAGCTGGGAAGCCCCAGCCATATAAAACGCACAATTTCAAGAAGCCAAAAAAAAAAATTTATATTAAAAAAATGAAGAAGAGCACACAATCACCAATTTTGGTGGTCAAAATAAGACAATCAGCATTAATCAACCCACCCATGATATCTCATCTTTCTACAAAAACATCTGGAAGTAAAGATAAGATTAGAAGAGAGTCAAGAGTCACCAACTGCTAATCTAAGCCCCAAAGCGCAGAATATGAACCCCACTCCCCTTGTACATACATACAGATCGATGTGTTGATCAATAAAGTCTGTGATGGCGATCTCGCAATTGTGAACTGATCGTCCGCTAGTGAAATTCCTCGTATAATTGCACATTTCAGCTCCGATGAATCTACTAGATTCTAGACTGTGCGGATCACATTCCTTGACTCATGTGGTGTGCATTCGCTGTTGCTGGAGCGTGGTGGTTGAAATTCCTCGCGCGGTTTGTTTATGTTGATCATTGTCGATCGGGGATCGACGCGCTGAGGGGTACACGATATAGGATGGGTAATGTGGGTGTGTAAGGTTTAGCTGTGGGGGTTGCAATGGTTGTGCGCCTATAGTGGGCTTCTGAGATACTAACAGGGATGCACGGCGACTCGGCTGTCTATTTATAGAATGTGGTAGAAAGAGATTTTATTATAGCATAAACTAGTCTGTAAGTGAGGGCATCATACATACGTGCATAGCAGGTTTAGGTAGTGCGTGATATCTAAGCAATCTGTACCAACGAAAAGTGTCACAGGAAATAGGAGTTATGAACGAGAGTTGGCTTAAACATGAATCAAACATAAGAAGAAAAAAACAACGCCAGTGCAATGCAATAATAAACGAACGTAGACCTACCGGGGGTATTGCTGGACATCAGGGGGACACTTTTCTGGCAAGACATGAGAAGCAGATTATCATTCTAGGTAACAGCAGGGTGCTAGGATGGGAGGGGAAAGAAGGTATTAATCACAGCGGAGACCAGCTCAGCAGGGAGATATTATAGTTAAACGTGAGAGCGCATGCGGCCACCCATGTAAGAACCCGCGGCAGAGGCCAGGAATCGAGCGACGAATCCAGTGTGCCCAGCATGTCCGTTCGTTCGGACCTTCTTGGTAGGCTGCTGAGTTTCTTCCATCTTGGGGTTAGGCGCCATCATCGAAGATACGGGAACGTATCCGCAGCTGAGAGACGGGCTACGCGCTCCGTCAACCACTCGAATATCAGCTTCCATACTGGTGATTGAGCTGGATGGGCGCAGACTAGCCGGGGTGGCATTCCGGGAACTTGGCGCAATGCTAGATGCGCGCGAGCTCAACGAAGGTACTGTATCCACGCGGGTCAATGACGGCACATCCTGCGCAGATGGAGGGGAGACAGAAGCACCACTGCGGGTCGACGGGCGCCTCCGCGGGCGATAGGGCTTGTGGCGATCAGTGTCCGCCAGGGACGCTGGTGATGCGTTGGAAGACATGGAAGACATTGAGGACAGCGACACAGACGATGCAGGGCTTGCGGGTAGTCTCTGGCGGCGATGTATGGAGTCTGATCGACGAGCCTCAAGGCGAGCTTCCAATTTCTGACGACGAAGACGACAAGCAAGGAGTTCAGCGGAGGCCTGAAGACGGCGCCATTCGCGGGGCTGGCGCAGCTCGGCTTCACGCTCTTGGACCTGGTAGCGGTAACGAATGGGAGCCAAAAATGGTTCGAGGTGACAGAGAAGATCTTCTTCAGTAACGCGGGTATCCCAATCCAGGAGGAACAGAAGCTGTCGCTCCATCAGGTTGACCTCTGGGAGGGAGAAGGCAAAGCCGTCATAGCCCTTGACGGTAGTATAACGGGCCCAATGCTTGTTCTTCGGGCTAGAGTCATTTAGGTTCTTGGCTGCCAAGATGAGGGAAGCAAGAAAGATGCGATGAACAGTGCAGCGCATGCCCTTTGCGACAGGTGGGAGACGAGCACGCAAACGGGCCAGGTAGACCAGGGAGGTCATCAGGGTGGGAACCTGAACCTGCGAGCGGGTGACTAGTGAAGCGATAAACATTTCGACTGAAGGCAAAGGCGGTAGTTGAGAATCAACTGCATCCAATGGAGGTGTACTAGGAGGTGTTGGTTGGCCATGAGCGCAGGCCGTGGTCACATGAGGCTCGCAGCGGATGACCTGCGATGCTTGCATCGCCAAATGCGCCACCATCTCACGAGAGACTGGCAGTCGAACAAACTCATGGAGAGCAATTCGATTGAGATGTTGGAAGTGGTTCATTTGATCAGGTTGGCTGACTTGTTCCATTGTGGTGGTGGTATAGAACGGAGGGTAGGTCATGGTGTGCATTTAGTCGAGGGAAAGAGGGGAACAGAACAGAGCGAGAGCAACGGATAAAAAGAGGCAATGTTTGCCTTGTAGACAAAATCTAAGGAATGTAAAACTAAATATATTTGGTAGAGTCGCGAAAATTCCTGCCAGCAGGAGTAAGAGGAATGTAGAGGTTGTCGTGTCAACCTGATGGATCACCTTCCGAAGTATGGAGCGGCGGCAGTGATGCACGGTAAGACAATATTGGACGGGGAAAAAAATTAATTCAGTGATAATCAAATCGATCAATTAATAGAGAGAATACGATAAGGAAAGACCTATGAAGAGACCGACCGATCGATATATAAAAAGAGAAGAGAGAGAGACAGCCTGAAGTGTGTGAATGCCATGCTGAACAAAGGCAGCGAGTGAGTGACTGAATATAAGTATCTATCAGAAACTCAGAGTGAGGGCAAGACATCCCCTGCTAGTGGATAGTTAGTTCAGCGGTTCAGTGGTTCAGAGGTGAAGGCTGGCAATGCAGTATGCAAGGACGGCGGTTGGACGCGCATCGTGCATACCGGCCATCCACTCCCCCATGATCTCATTTGGCGCGCGACCCCAGGGAGGTGGATGATTGGCAATAAGCTCTCCGTCAATCAGATCTCCGAACACGAGATAGGATTCAATCAAGGGTTATGGACCTTTTTTCTCGTCAAGTGGATGGCTCGCCACGAAGGCCTATTTCGGCGGTCGCGTCTTTTTCCCCTACATCGTGGCGGGATTTGACACGATCCTATGGCGCGCATCCTGTCAAGAATCATGCGATGGTATGTATGACAGGATAGGGTACGATTCCTGACAATTGACACCCGAGGAGTTTTGTCATGCTCCCTATGCCGGAGAAGGAGAGACTAGTGACGATCCTGTCCTGGGGTGGTGGTGATTGATGCCTGGCAGATGTACTGTTGGTCACAAGTTTACTGCTGAAGTGGAGGTTTGTAGCCTGAGGTTGGGCGATTTGGTTGGTTTGGTTGGGTTTGGTTCCTGCGGCGGTTAAGCGCCGGGAGGTGCAGACGCTGCAATCCCTCGACTTAAGATCTTAAGATAGATCATGATACCACTCCGTACCTTACCTGGGTATACTAGTACGAGTTAGTTGCCTTTCTAAATTTATACGGCACCACTTCTAACGCTTCGTCCCATCCGATTGTCTCATTAAACGCTGGGCAGTTATATTTAGACGTTTTCGAGTTTGATTTCTAAATAAAACTTATATACTACTCAACAAGCTAGCCGCCTCAGCTCCACTGGAGTGAGCAGGTAGAAGAAGACAATCACGAATATTCACAATAAACCTGGCAACAGATAGTCTGTAACCCCTCTCGCTAAAACATGGAATGATTCAGTCTCCTTCCTGAGGTATGTATATCCCGAACCTTTCCCCCTCCATTTATCCCGCTATCCCTGACGGTCCCTGAAACACGGCGCCTAACATCGCCCCAAACTATTTACAAACCCGTCGCCAAACCGGCTGACAGGATGGCGATTAGGCAACAGACACAGAGTAGGAAGAGGTGGTGAACTTGACGTTGCTTCCGCTGAAGGGCTCAGTACCCGCCTGCACATGGGTCAGGTATTGGCTGGAAGGCATGCCCTGTTCCTCCTGCAGGTACTTGAGGAAATCGTTCAGGTCAGCCGAGAAGTCCTCGGTCGTGGATGAGGCGACGAAGCTGAATACTGTCATCTGGCCGTTGGGACCACTGTACAAGGACCAGCTCTGTCCGCCCACGGTGGGGGTAGCAATCGCAGATCCGGTCGACGAGATGGGACCAGCACCGCCCAAGGCTGCCAACCAGATCATGATCTCGTACTCCTCATCTCCATCTGCGCTGGACGAGGTGAAGAGGTCATATGCGACATCAGCAACAATGTCGGAGCCAGTGTTCCTAAGGAAAGTTAGTACCCGACTAAACACATTTAGTTGATATGACGACATACTCCCACTTCCATGTACTGGGGATGCTGCTCAACTGGCTCAGCTGAGTGGCCTCGAAGTTGTAGGCAACATTAGCAAAGCTCTTGACCTGGCCGGCTCCACCGGTCCAGGTCCAGCTGGTGTGCCAGGCAATGGTGTTTCCGTCATCCGAATCGAGGCCGGTGCATTGGCTACCACTGTCCGCATTGCCCTCACCCCAGAGGTTGTTATACAAGGTGAACTTGTCGGTAGTGGTGGTGTCCCATTGGCCACACATATCCGCCCGGCGGTTGAGAGCGGCAGCCGAGGCGAGAGAGCTGAGAACGAGAGGAGTGAGGAACTTCATTTTATGTATATTAAAGATGGCTAAAACTTAGTGTCTAGGTTATCAACTCGTTGTTGGATAGACTCCTTTCGCTGACTATCCGGAGCTAGAAGCCGGTATATATACCTGCTCCTTTGGTGGCACCTTGGCTCTCACAGTCGGATATGCCCTCAGCTAGAAACACACTGAACCGTGGTTTAATCTCCGGTTAATTCGGCACATTGGGATTAGAGGATTCAGCCCCGTGCCGGAGGGAACGAGCGCTGAATGGTGGCCTAAATCAAGCGTTGAATGCGATGCGCCGGTGTTTGAAGTATCCGGCGGACCCGCTGAAGCGTGGAGCCATAGAGCTAAAAGTTCTTCATCCTGAGACAGTCAACTCCATCAATTATCGTAAAGGAAATTAATTATCCGGTGAGCCACCATACGGGTGAACATCGGAGAGACAGGTTAAGTTGAATGACATTTTGTCATGATTTAATGAAAAAGACTGCACAATGACGATCTACATGCCAACCGGACGGAGACAGCTCCGTCTTGAAAGTGATATGGAACGATAGGCCAGATATAGCCTAATATAAGATCTGACCAACAGAGAGGCATCCCGAGATTGACCTTGCTCAGTCGGCATTCGTGAAATGTGATACCGGTAGTCATGGATGGTCAGGGGATATTCTGGAGTAGCTTTGCAAGAAATAGAGTAGAAGAAGTGAATGGAGCCTTTCCAGTAAAAAATCCCCACAAGGCTAAAACGCCCAGTTGGGGTCGCGCTAAACCCTTTCGGTACCGCACTCCGCGGCTACCGACGTTTGTTATTGTTGTTCCTGATCCATCTGACTTCTCCGATTCAATTTACATTCCTTCCATCTCCTGTCGCCTAACCAATCCTTCTGAAACCCCGTTTGATCCAATTCGTTCGTCATGCGTACCCTCACCCTCTTGGCCACCTTACTGGCCGTTCTGGCCGGCCTGTACAACTACCTCAACGCGCGTCTCGAGCAGTTTTACATCTTCGAACCTGGCCAGTTGCATGACCTCTCTCAGCGTGCAATTGCTGCCCACGGAAACGATACTCGCGCCGTTGTAAATTACATTGTCTCGGAGCTAGATGAGAAGGTCCCCGGAAGCCACCTGAACAAGGAAGAGGAATGGGTGTTCAACAACGCCGGTGGTGCCATGGGTGCCATGTATATTATTCATGCTAGTAAGCGGAATCTATCTCCTTTTTCCGTCCTCCGAATCCTACAAAATGCTAACATTCAACCAGGTATTACAGAGTACTTGATTATTTTTGGTGCGGCTCTCGAACTCTTCCCTCTCCACATGTCCACTTTATTCAGGCCCATTTCCAACGGCGCGCCCATACAATGCCCCTCTTGCTAACCACATCGAAATTCAGGAACCGCAATCGGCACCGAAGGCCACACTGGCCGTCACACTGCGGATGATTACTTCAACATCCTTCAGGGTACCCAGCTTGCCTATGTCCCTGGATCCTACGAACCCGAGGTCTACCCTCAGGGCAGCGTGCACCACCTCAAGCGTGGTGAGGTGAAGCAATACAAGATGGATGCGTCCTGTTTCGCGCTGGAATATGCCCGTGGCTGGATCCCTCCCATGCTCTTCTTTGGATATGCCGATACTTTCTCCAGCACTTTAGATTTCCCTACCCTGTGGGCAACTTCTAGAATCACGGGCCGGGAGATGATCGCCAACTTGTTCAAGGGGAAGCTGTAAAGTCTTCTCGGTGTTTCTTGTACTCCCTTACCACGCCCTTAATATCTAGATTTTGATTGGGTTATGATTATGTATATTACAGGTATAAAGATACAAAGATTTTTAATTAGAATCAAATTGTGATTGTAATTTCCTGTGCAAAATAATATTTCTTGTTCTGCTTACATTTGAATTTTTTCTTCTCCGCAATGCAAACAAAGCAAACTCTCGAGCCTATCATGGTTATCGATTATCACTGATTTTCTTCCCCTCCAAACCCGAAGCCAATTTGAATTAATTCTCAAAAATCAATTGAAAATGGCGCCCTCACCCTGTTTTCACTGCCAAACCAACCGGGCAGTAATCATCCGACCAAAGAATCGCGAAAAGCTCTGCCGAACCTGTTTCATCAACGTTTTCGAAACTGAAGTCCACGAAACGATCACCAGCACCTCCCTCTTCTACCCCGGGGAACGGGTCGCCATCGGTGCCAGCGGTGGAAAAGACAGCACCGTCCTTGCCTCCGTTCTGAAGACTCTGAACGAGCGCTACAACTATGGTCTCGATCTCTGTCTCCTCTCCATCGACGAGGGAATTAAAGGCTATCGCGACGACAGTCTAGAGACAGTCAAACGCAACGCAGAGCAGTATGAAATGCCACTAGAGATCGTCGGATACGACGAGTTATACGGGTGGACGATGGACCAGGTCGTCGCGCAGGTGGGTAAGAAAGGCAACTGCACATACTGCGGGGTGTTCCGACGCCAGGCGCTAGACCGCGGTGCGGCGCGATTGGGTATCAAGCATGTTGTTACGGGGCATAACGCGGATGATGTTGCAGAGACGGTTATGATGAATCTGCTGCGGGGTGACCTGCCGCGCTTGTCGAGGGGCACGAGTATCGTTACGGATTCGGCTGCGTCGGATATCAAGCGCAGTAAGCCTTTGAAGTATGCGTATGAGAAGGAGATTGTGCTCTATGCCCATCATAAGCAGCTGGACTATTTCAGTACCGAGTGTATCTACTCGCCTGAGGCATTTCGGGGTAGCGCGCGGACGCTGATTAAGGATTTGGAGAAGATTCGGCCCAGCTCGATTTTGGATATTGTTAAAAGTGGTGAGGACATGGCGGAACTTGTCCCTGCGGAAATTAAGGGTAAAGCCTGTGCTAGAGCTGCGGATGATGAGTCGACTGGTGGATGTGGAAGCCAAAATGGTCGGACACGTGGTGGTGAGATGGCGGAGATGGAGAAGAAGTTGGCTGATGATGAAGCGGCGGAGTCGAGAGAGGTTGAGATCAAGCTGCCAGCACAGAGTGTTCCCCTCCCTCGTAAGAAGCAGAACAAGGGGATCAAGGGCTCAACACAGAAGACCATAAAGACGCAAACGATGGGCACATGCGAACGGTGCGGATATATATCGAGTCAGAAGATTTGCAAGGCATGCACTTTGCTTGAAGGACTGAATAAGAATCGGCCCAAGACCGCAATCGAAGTGGGCGTGGGGTTAGAAGATGAAGAAAGCAGCAGCACACTCATGCGACAGATGGAACGGGTCCAACTGGGTGGCTGATATAGTCAACCTGGTATCAACCGATTCTTTCCGTCGTAGATCCCCAGATCGCTACATCCAGACATATGTGCAGCATACAGCTTTCACAAACGGCCGAAAAACGTCGTCCACACATAAGGCCTATCAACCAGCGCAGAGAGTACCCTCCGCGCACCGCACGGCCCACGATATATACATGGTGCAAAAGCCAAAAACATCACGAAGACAGACGCACAATGAATGAACGGACTTCACATGAATTATACACAGTCAGTGAATCAGATACCATAGAATAATATACAATCTATAAATGATACAACCACACATTGATACAAGAGACCCAAACTCCACATACATATATAGTCCCACAAGGTCTACCACATAACTTTTCCGTTTCCCACCATACCTTCCCATCCATCCCGTGGCAACCAGTATACCCCCTAAACCATTTCACTCCTCCTTCCGATCCTTAGCCTCAATAGGTAAATCCATTCCAACTCGTCTAGCCGTAAGTCTAATCTTCTCTTGCTCATCCATCGTCATGCCCGGGTTATACCGTTCAACAAGCTTAAGATATTGGCGCTGCGCGCGCGCATACTGCGCCAACTGGTCCGCCTCCTGGATATGAGCATTCAGTGTTTCTTCATCCGCAGATTTGGTCTGGTCGCGGTAGAGCTCGCGGATGCGGTTGTGGAGAGGCGTTGGGTTTGAAAGGCTGCGGCGTGGGAGTTCGCGGAGGAGGGCCCGGTAGGTGGATCTTGCTTGGGCTTGGAGGGACATTTTGGGTTTTCTTCGTTTTAATTGATGGTGTCGCGTCTTGATTTTTTATTCTTTGTCTTTGTCTGTAAGATGCTTTTTAAAGGTGTTGTTGAAGAGCTTATCTGGTTGGTGGTTTGGTGGATCCTACTTCCGTTTTACCTCCGCCTACAATCTGTATGTGATCACGTGATTCATCTGGGGCAAGTTATGTGCTTCGAGATACGTAGAGCTATGTTAGGTGTTGCAGTAATAATATATTTAGACATGTCAATATGTATGTATGTACAACATAGACCAGACGAT
Source organism: Aspergillus flavus (assembly GCF_009017415.1). Taxonomy (NCBI): domain Eukaryota; kingdom Fungi; phylum Ascomycota; class Eurotiomycetes; order Eurotiales; family Aspergillaceae; genus Aspergillus; species Aspergillus flavus. Next base: position 4,600,276 of record NC_092409.1, on the reverse strand, counting down.
CATCATCATTCATCAGGCATCTCGTCAGTACAAGTGTATGACTGGGTCATATAATCGTTACCCTCATGGACATGGGTGACAACAGAAATATGAGAAAAGGGAAATTTTCCATCACGCGCCTTACGACCGTAACCAGCCGAACTTTTTGCGCCCCGTCTCGCCGCCAGCGGAGGGCTCGACCTGGGAACTGCGTGCATATAAATCCTAGACAGGTCAGCAAATTGCAGAGATGAAATGTGGAAGGGGAACAAAACTAACCTCATCGTCACCCGATAATTTGATATCGAGTACCAGCCTGGCTGCTTCCTCATACCTATGCAGATGGGGATAAGGCGTCTTCTGGCTGCGCTGAATACCTAAGACAACCTCCCCCATCACCTCGAATTTCCGCCAGTTGATCCTAGACTTCGTGTCTCCTACAAATGTTTTGTTCCCCTCTTCAGCGGAGACCAAATCTCGTCGGTGCAGTGGTAGGAATGGGATCCTTTCTGAAAAGGTATTGTCCCATGCTAGCCGATACGCAAAGTGACTCTTTTGTGTGCCCATGAGGATAACCAGCCTCATGAAATCTTTTTGCGTTTGAACAGGCACGGAATCGCGCGTTTGCGACAGTCGATGCACTGGTGTTCCGTTGATTCCGGCGATTACTGCACCGAGGGAATTATAGTTATTTAATCGACGCAGTTTCTGGTCGGGGGTTAGTGCAAGAAGAAAATGCAAGCGATATAGAAACTCACTTGTGCAACGTTCATGAACTTTTCTAATGCCTTCGCTCGGTGCTTGGGCTTGTCTCGGAAGAGGATAACACTAGCAACGAAAAATGCTAGATGATTGAACTGCTTGATCATTCGATTGACATGCTTTAGACTCTTGATCTTGTCTTTATCCGGCCCAGAGATACTGACATGCCGCACAAGATCTCGTGGCCGGAAAGAGTTGAACATGATCCAGTCAATACGGGTTAATTCGCGCGCGAAATCTTCGTCAGGAATCTCAATGAACTGCCGCCATTGCATTTTTGATAATGATAGTCGAGGGGTAAGTTCTAAGTTTTGAGATTCTTTCTGTGCAGCCTCCATGCTCAAAAACGTGAACGACTGGCTCGACACGGTGCCGGGTTTCTCGAAGGTAGCCGAGTTCGACAGCTTCGAAGATGGGTCTGACGCGCCTTCACTGAGATCCAACGCGCTCATGTTGTATATAGGGTCTTCTTCCTCTTCGTTGTCCTCGCCTTCGTCGATCGTTGATCCGCCAAGGAACAAGGATGGGGAGCTCCGACCGGAGTTGTTGAGGAAGGTCTCGTGCCCGTCAAATTCATCAACGTCGCCATCTCTGAATGGCCAGCCTACATCATCGTCTTCTGCGTGATTCTCGAGATAGGACCCAACCTCCTTTGCGGCAAACATGTAAAAGTGGCTCTTTTCTAAAGTAGAGACAAAATCCGTAATCCGCTTGCGGGTCTTAGGGTAGGCTAGGTCGCCTGGATACTCCGATACCCAGGTGGACATAATATTGAGTAACCTCAACTGGTCCGCAATGCGAGTCAATTGATCGGTAAAATTCTTCTCGTTTCTTTCAAATCGGTTGATAAGTGCATTCAACAAGGTGGACGGTGCGGCAAACTTGCGGTAAAGGCAGAGGAATATAGACGCGAATTTGGAGTCCTGTTTCGACATTGGTTGTGCAACAAGCCGATCAACGAGTTCATCGAACGTGAATCCGGTATCATTCGAAGATCCATTGGAAGATCCTTCGCTCGACGCCTTTTCTTTGCTTTCCGGACTCGACGGAGCGCTAGCTGGCCCTTCCATTCCGTTATCCATATCTAGAAAGCTGTTGAAGGCATCCGAGCCACCGCTATTTCGCCAGGTGGCATGAAGCTGCTGCTGTCGACTGTCATCCTTTCCCGGTGACTCCTCCGCCGTTGTTATTTTGTGTGGATTCAACCGAGTCGCTGAAGGAGGTGTGTGTGGTCGCACCGGATACGTATTGCTCCGGGAGAATCGCAAGCCTTGCGCAGTGGAAGCCAGGTTTGAAGAATTCGAGGGGTCGGTGGGTTGACGGTCTTCACCGTACCCATCGACTCCCGGATCAAAGGTACTGGTGATGGGGCCGCCCGCGGCTCCAGTTAATGCAGCCGTGGGGTTTTCGGAGTTGGCACGGCTGTGATGCCAGTCCTGCGTGGAGGGTGTTTTGAATGAGTAGGGGTTTTCAATGGAGTCTAAAATATTGTTAGTATTCAGTCTGCTCTGAACCAGCGAGTAGTAGGCAGCGAAAAGCGGATTGCACGCTGCGACGCCAGCACCCTGAAGATCGGCGGCCGAATAGGGAGGACGCGAACGCTAGTCTCAGGCCGCGCCACGGAACTAGCGAGAACGTGGCAGACCATTCAAGGGGGTTTGGCCAAGAAATGAGATGAGAAGTCAGAAAGCAACGGTGCAGTCCAGAAGTTTCTTCTTGGTCTCATTCTCTCCTCTTTCAGGGCTGCGTGAAATAAAGGGCACTGCAGTATTGGCGGAATGAAGTAGTTGGCATGGCTTACCATATTTACTGTTAATGACTTCACGCAGGACCATTGATATACACATCTTTTGCGACCGCGGCGACTCCGGAGATGTCTTGTGAATCTGGTAGTTCTTCAACGCAGGCTCGAGCGGCCCATCTGGAGCCTGAATGTCGCATTTGCTGGCGACCAATACAGACGGGAATGCAAATGCTGCTAAGGTGTCTATACAGGAAATTAGTAAATGCGCCGGCGAAGCACCACAACCACGTAGACGGTATTGGGGATAGTAAAGAAGAACCGCATACCTAACAGCCTTGTAAGTTCAGGAAGACCGACAGACCGTGTCACATCATGGACGACAAGAGCGCCGTCTACTGGCGGGGATTCGTTTCCAACTCGTGGCCATTCTAGGAGGCCATCGTTCCCGATTGTTATCTCATTCGTATTCATCTCCAAAAGGCGGACGAGATACACAGTCCCGTCTAACGACATCTTCTTCGTAGTCGCTCGTGATGAAAGGGGCTGTTTCATATCCAAAGCACTCTGAATAAACGTTGTTTTACCTACTTGGTCTTGGCCAACGACAGCAATGGTAACAAGTGGAAAGTTTGGCTTCGACGATGTCTGCACAGTGCATCATGGTTAGAAACGATGCGCTTTCCTGGATCTTGCAACACAGATGGTTTTGGTTGTACCTCATCGCCAGCACGAGTAGATGGAACCCCATTCTTTCTGGAGGATACCATGATTTCCTCTTCTTCTATAACAGACGGCTCAATCTTATTCCCGGTCTCTATCGCCACTTTAGAAGAATCAAGTTTATGCAGACCACCGGCAGGGGCAGAAATTGTTCGACCTGGAAGGCCCGGCCGCTGCGGAACGAACATGGCTTGGGCTTTATCGCTAGATGACCGCTCTCGTCGCGGTGTCTGGGAGTTCATAATGTGTGATGCTCGCGCGAACTCAGCGCGGCGGCGTTAGGGAATATCCGATACAGCAAACAAGGTCCGACAGCGCAAGGTCCAACTGCTGCTACGTGAGTAAGTGAAGCAGGCACGGCAGCTCATCCATTGTCGCTCGCAACCCAGACTGGAAGTTATCGGAGTACGTGCAATCGAAGGGACTGTTTAGAGCGATACCAAGGACGGTCGGCAATTTGACCCTTTGAGTTCCTCTGACACAGGTGTCAATTCCTTTTGCTTTTCTCCTCTCTCCTCTTTTTTTTTTCCTTTTTATTTTTTTAATTTTTTTATTCTGTGATGCTTCTAAAGCCGAACACCGGAGGGAGAAACTAGACGCAAACAAATCCAAAATTAGCAATGGAAAATTCAGTATCCGCAGGGAAAAGTTGGACAGAATCTCACAAGAGAATTCTCGTGACGTTGAGAACAAATATTTCTATGCTGGGAGGAGCTTCAGTGGTCGTAAGATCAGCCGAAGGCGAGTTTGCGCGCAACAGACGGAGCGATGTCACTGGCCCGACAGAGCCCCAGAAAACGATGGAGAAGCTGGTCGGAAGAAAGCTGGACAGTTATTATAATTAGAAACACACGCACGCACGAGTGCCCTGTCGGCGAATCAATCAGATGGAGAGGGAAAAACAAAGAAGACCCATCGATGTCGACCTGCCAGGGAAATACCTTGTACAGGAAAAGATAGTTTGACTTCTGCGTACTTCAAAGGCGTTGTGCGCCCGTCCGGGTTGGGATCTTCACACCGCGTGGGAAGCCGACGGGACCCTTTCAAAAAGTTCGTCTTATAGGGAGGAACATGGTCTTTGGGCCTTGTTTCTTTTACTTTTTTTGTTTTCTATGTAAGGGAGGAGCGAAATAAAGAATAAATAGTGAAGAACTACAGTCAGCTTGAAACTTAATGAAGAAAGGACCGGTTAAAATAGAACATAAACAAAATACGAAAAAATGAGGAAACTCAAGTGAAGAGGTACTCCGTAAAATGACTCGAGTGCAGAAAGAGCTTCGGAGGGCACCGGGAAACATTAATGGCCATGTGTGATACAAACAATGAGACGGTAGCTTTACGGCCTCTCCGAATCAGAATAGGAGATTTGGAATCAGACATCTCATTGCTGCAAACCCCCCCCCCTTTTAGGGTGTGATCATTTCCATGGACTTTTACATAGCTGATACTAGTAGAAACATGCTATGCCATATAGTACTCAGAAATACTGAGATATCAACAACCTAGGTGTTGCTAATAGCCTAATATAGGTAGTAAGTACCCTATACCTAGGCATATATATTAAGACAACACATGTTCTCCATAGGAAAGTCCGTACCGAACCCTGCTACTCCGGACCTCCTAGTATGACCATGACCGCCACCTGTTAACAACCTCTTTTCACCTACGATCCTATTTCTCCATGGGATGCTCACGAGGCAACTAGACTCGCCCAATAAACCATCTCTCAAGTCCTCCATTTTTTTCTTATCCAAGGGCTTGCTTACTATTGGATGTCCTATGATGGGAGTACGGAATATCGGCTTGTGGTCAAGGATACGCTAAGACCATAGTTAGTTCGGGACGGTTTCACCTCGTCAAATGAAGGCCGCGTTGCACGACCTTCCCCACGAGTAGACGGGGGCTTAGATCCAGGCCAATAATGAACCGACTGCTCAACTCTTGTTCTCCAGAGGGTCTGTGACTCTGTGTACCTTTCCAAGGTTGGATCAATGAAAGCAGAGGATCCAATTGATTCGGTACTTGCTGTTTCATCAGTACTCAGGCACTCATTCAATGACATCCCGAAGCTCCATACGGAGTAGACCGCACGGATAGGTATTATCGCCTATCACCAACATCCAAGCACCAAACGAAGTAAGTACCTACCTCAGGGCTATCTATCACACATCACACAAAACTCTGGTTCAGCTCCACGGCGTCAACCTAGTTCGCGTCAACACCAGCGGCTTTGTGTGGTCCAGCCTCAAGCGGATCTGTCAATTAAAACTGCATTAGTCTCCATTAGACAGCCAGTCAAACGAAGTTCATTAAAATTTTATGGGGAACATCGTGCTTGCTGACTTGGTTGGCTTCTGCCGAAGATGGCCCGAGTGTCAACATAAGTCCTCGAACGGAGTACGTACCTCCGCTATGGCTATGTAGGCCATAGTTATTTTATTTATCCCAGCCTTTCCAGGGTGGTATTGTTTTAAGCTTATATGCCTACACAAAAAAAAATTCTCGTCTAATAACCTAGCAGCGGAACGGAGGGCGGGTTTGACATAGTCGGATCAGCTAATATGCAAACCTTATACTTGATTGCTCTAGTTGTTTAATTTCTTCTTCATAGGTTGCTAAAGTGTACTATACATCAGTCAAGGTTACCACGAATATACTGGGCCCTCTGCTAAAAAACTTTCCGAGGTGAAGGCTTGTCGGTTTATTGTCCGGTTTTTTTCACCCAACATGTTCAGCCTCGGCACAGTTAATCGAGGTCGAGAATGACTGACAAACACATGAATCTAAAACTCCCGTTTGATGCACGCGTGATGCTTCCCAAGGCAGAAGAGAGAAGAGCAAACGAACAAAGTACACGTCATGTAGATTCCTGGGGGAAACGCTCTCCATTGACCAAGGCTACGAATCGCATGTAGCCTTCGGCGTTTTTCCCGACCTCGGAGCCTTCTTCGCACATCTCCCTTAGTTTTCTAACTTTTCCCAACCCTCTGTTGAAGCCCTTCTCACGAGTCCAAGGTCCTCGGCTGCGAGGAGCTCCCTTTCCCCGTCCGAAGGGACGTCGGCCCCCATGAACTTGAGTCTCAACCCATTCCTCCTCAAGGGTAGCCTTATAGATATCTCGTAACTGGTCACGTAGTGCCGGATAACGATCGAACAGCTCCTTAAGCTGGGGTGAAGACCCTAAAGCATGGGGGTCGGTATCGTTCTGTGACTCATGTGTATTTTCACCAGTATGCCCATTGACTTCTTCTGGTTGGTGTCCGGTACCATTCACTTCTTCGGATGTCTTTGACGATGGTTCTTTGGGCGCGCAGTAGATTTTGTGGGACTGAGTGCAGGCGAGCGAGCAACTGGGGGATGCATATTAGTGGTTCTGTTTTTCTTGTTTGCTATCTTTGCATCTGTGGATTAATTCACAGCTTTCTTTTTCTTTCTTTTCAGTAACTCTTGAAACTTACCTCAAAAGCCCACATGTCGGACATCGGTATTTGGAGGGTTCTGAGGCGCAAACCTCGCATGTATTAGGCATTTTCTTAGTATGAGCAGCCTTGGAGCTTTCGCAGCTGCGCAGCATTCAATCAGACCCCCTCAAGCATGGTTGAGCATCCAACCACAATGGGTTTATTAAATTCAGCCTTAGGTGTTCAAGCTTGTCAATCTTAAACACCTGGGATGGGCTGGAAGCGGTCGAAAATGCCAATCGAGAACAAAAAGAGCTCTGAAAGGGATGTGTCAGCATCAGACCATACCTGAAAAGTACTAGTGTTTCTGCACCATCCTACCTAGATGCTTCAGATTGCTCAATTGTCTTCATACTGATTGATTGCCAACATTAAACATCTTTGCTAAGCTTCCTAATACAAAACTTCAACTTCTCCATGGCACGCAATATGACATAAAACCTATTCGCAAGCCAACACCCCAGGCAGCAAATAGCATTGTCCATTGAGACATCAAAGCTTCCGACTAATGCTCTCCCGGAGGATCCATTTACATGAATTGAATATAATGGCAATAGTGAACATATCGGATACTTCCTTGGGAAGGACAGATGGTTATAACCTTCGATGGAGATGATGATACCTTTGGGCTTGACCGAACACTAATTCGCGTGCGCTAATAGGGCTAGTATTGTGTTTCATGTTTGTACAAACCCCATAAGAGCTTAAAGAGCTCTTTTGTACGAAATACCATCGACTTCATCGTCTAGTAGCTTCATGACCCCGATAGCTGCTGCATTGTGTGTTAAACATCGATGTATAAAACGTCACTGGATTGATTTACAGCACCAAAAGAGTCATTGAAGATGGACCGTTACATTACACTAGATCTCAACATCATTTGACACTGGATAGCATAATAGGATTCCTACCCTCAATAAGCCTCCATACGGGAGAAGTTGTGTCATGATTTGTAGACATTTCCGGCCACCGCTTTCTCACTGTGACTGCATTTGGGGCTCTCGAAGACTCGAACATCCGAAAACTAAGACTAACAAAGTCCCAGTGAGTGGGGAAAAGATCAGCAGCTTAACGGTCACATGTGATCCACATACCATGGTTCATCCTCCTGGTGTGTGCACTTCGTAGGTAGAAAGCGATGTGCGTAGGATCTTGATTAGAGACATTGTTTACTTGTTCAGCCTATGCGCAGCCAATTCAAAACAGATTCTAATCTGGCCCACCTCTTTCACTTCTGCGGTGCGCGGTAACCGAGATGACCTCGGGTCACGAAAATGGGCGGCATACCGTTTAAGTCCACCGGATGCAATACATGCCGGCGCCGAAAGGTCAAGGTAAGGCCGAACACAACCCTTTTTCCTAAGCAACGAACCAGCAGACTCCTGACCGTTGGAATATAACGCATGTTTAGTGCGATGAAGCCAAACCGGAATGCCTCCGGTGCGTCAAGAACGGCCATGTCTGCACCGGTTATGAGCGGTCAAGGGTTTTCATACACAAATCCTCCAATGCAATGGAGGATGGTGCGCAAAAGTTCACCCGGCGCCCAAAAGCTCTTCTGAACGATCTTATAACTCACCAAGTAGAGCAGGTGGAACCTGGAGTGCCTCAGCTGAATACTAATGTGGAGGTCCGATCTCAATTGTTCCAGTCCTTCATAGACAGATATCTGCCCCAGTCACAATATATACGCGACAGGACGGGGAAGAATATTCTTCAGACCCTTCCAGATCTCTCTGGGAGCAGCCTGCTTATAGACAAAGCGGTTGTCGCTCTCTCAACGGCTTTTTTGGCAAAACAAAATCAAGATAGAAATTTACTGCAGAACAGCACTAAAATCTACGGGAATGCCATTCAGATGCTGTATGGTAAGATAAGCTCGGGAAGAGCTCTCGGCAAAGATGTCTTGTATACCACGATAATCTTCCAAATATACGAAGTATGTCTCACGGATATACTTGCACTGGGTCCCACTGTTATCGCACCAGCTGACAGGGAAGCAGTTAATCAACTGCTCCCCACCGGGATTTGGGGCGTGGATTGCCCATGTCCAAGGCAGTAGTGCGATCATCAAACAGTGTTCTGGACAAGATGATGAGACCGCTGCCTCAAGGCTCTTTCGTCGTCAACTCAAGTTCGTCACTGTTAGTGTTCTGATCCTCGATTAGTCGACCGCTTCTACTTGCTGATGCTTAGTAAACCAGTTGTGCGATGCAATTGGAAAACGCAAAGCGCCAGATTTCTACAACCCCTCGGCCTGGCAAGATAACTCGTTGCAGGACAGAGATAGTCCTGAGCCCATTGATGAGCTTATTGATCGGCTGGCGGACTGTTCCGCTTTGATGGAACAAGTTGACGGCTTTCTCAAGAAGGGGGCTGAAGTCCACGACCAGATTCAAAACTCTGGGCGAGAATTGTTATTCACTTGTTTCTCTTTAGAGGAGAAACTCCATCGAATCTGTTGCAGGATGCAGAAGGAACTCGGGAAGCCTTCAGTATCACCTGCTAATGTGACTTGTCGAAAGGATTTTAGAAGCTCTCTCTTCACCGACTTGTTGCCCAAGCCCTTTCAATTCCCGTCTCTCACTTGTGCAGAAGCTCATCTAATATACTGGACTGCATTAGTATTGCTCTATCCTCTAATAGACCAGTTACTCGAGGTACTCCAAGTTTCGGCAGGCCACGTCTCTCTGGCTGGCTGCTACTCACCTTCTGGCGAACATGCAAATTCCGATTTCACAGCCGATTTCACTACCCTTGCTGAACACTATGCTGACCAGGTCTGTCGCTCCGTTCTCTATTGCTTACAGCCAGATTTGAAAACCTTGGGCGCCCAGTTCCTGCTTGCTCCCTTGAGTCAGAGCGCACAGTTTTACAGCGTACATGAATTAGCCGAAAAATACCGGTGGTGCCAGGAAGTGTTTGTGCTTCTGCCTCAGCTAGGTCTTGGTATCGGGTATTTTCTAAAGGACATGGTTTGGCCCAAGTACCGTTCTTCACAGAGGAGATATTTGACTCCCAAATCGATATCGCCTGAGTGAGAGCGATTTCGGCGATTACATCATTCAACAGCTATGCAAACAATACAGAGGATTAGCTCACCGCGCAAGCACAAAAGCTTGGCTAAGCTTCCTCCAAAGACCAGCTTCTATGTGCTAGCGTTAATACCCATTGAGCCCAAGCTTCAAACAAGAGATTTTTGTCCGGCAAAGCTCTGAACGTGTCGTCTATTATACATAATACGAGTATATGCAGTCATCAGCTTTACGCCCCATGCTGCTATACTTCGAGGGTATCCCCTCTATCACGATAGTCCGCTTTTTTTTGTCTTAATTAGCTAGTACGTTATCAGAAACGAACAATCACCACACATATCATGAGTTGTGATTTTAGATTTTACATATACAAGTTGTTGTATGAGGGGGTGTGTGGAAGAAATACATGTCGAGCTACCTTTAGATAGTGAAACATGTACTGTATATACATACGATCCAGAGAACAGTAGCTCCTTAAAAGGGTGATACGACTACCATTATTAGGAATGCTCGAAGCATAGATACCTGGGGACACTCCGATGTCTCGCTTTTTTCCGAATGCAATGCAACTTCGGCAGTGGACTGGAATGTCGGGTATGTCAAACTGCCACCTTGTGATTGGCTAAAGTCAATTCCCGATTTATCAGCAAGTTCGTTTCCCGGGTCACGTGAAACCCATTGCGTCAGAGTGCCGGGCGGTCGGAAGAAAGTATTGTACTTTCCATCAACTATCCAGAAACAATCCCCAAACAGACAAACCAGATACGCCAGCGTACTAGGTTACTAAGTTCAAAATATGTCTGTCAGCTCAGTATCAGGTACCATGCTTAGGCGAACTGTCTTGAACTCCAGAGTCACGGCACAGCGCTTGGGCGTGGTTGAGCCTTCCTCGCGCACCGTCATCCCCAATGTCTTTGCATCTTACAGAACTATCCACCGTTCGGCTCGGTTGCCCGCTATTACTGCCTCGGAGGCTCGCCATCGGCCGACTTTGCGGCCTCACCAACAGTCTGCAGTGACCCGTGTGAATGGGCCATCGCCAGTCAGCAAGCGCTCAATCTTCATCCAAACCGAGAACACACCCAATCCCGACGTAGGTCAATCACTGTTCAGACCATTTTGATTGGACCCATACTGATGCTGAGACCTGAATTTAGGCTCTGAAGTTCATTCCTAACCATCGTGTCCTCCCAGAGGATTTCCCGACATCATTCCTCGAGTACTTGTCCCCTCGCTCTACTCTCGCTCCTCCTCACCCTTCCCCCTTGGCTGCGAACCTGTTCAATGTTGACGGTGTCACCTCCATCTTCTTCGGACCTGAGTTCATCACTGTGACCAAGGCAAGCGATGCAAACTGGGCCCATATCAAACCCGAAATCTTCAGCTTGATTACGCAGGCTGTAACCTCCGGCGAGCCGATCGTCAACACGGTCGCTAAATCCGGAGAGAACGCGCAGGAGGGCGGCGAGGAGGAATCGCTCAGCTACAATGAAGAAGATGACGAAGTTGTCAGCATGATCAAGGAGCTCTTGGAGACAAGAATCCGGCCGGCAATCCAGGAAGATGGAGGCGACATTGAGCTTCGGGGCTTCGAGAACGGTATTGTGATGCTGAAGTTGCGCGGCGCTTGCCGGACCTGCGACTCGAGCACTGTCACTCTGAAGAACGGCATTGAGTCTATGCTTATGCACTACGTAAGCTTCCCGTCTTTTATTTTCCCCTCGGGGTTGCTTGTTGGGGTAGGTGGCTAATGGTGTATGTCTGGACAGATCGAGGAAGTGCAGGGAGTTGAGCAAGTGATGGATGAGGAGGAGGAGATCTCGATGCACGAATTCGCCAAGTTTGAAGAGAAGTTGCGCCAACAGAAGGGTGCCGCTGCCACCGCTTCTACGGGAGGCAAGGGAACTCTGGACTCGGCCCCATAAAAGCATTGTATTTTGTCCCTGTCTTTGTTCGTTTGTTTCGTTTATATACCATTGGTTGCATATCAATGTTTTAATGAGTGGATAGAAGAGCTTTGCGTATGGAAATGCTCATGTTTACGTCTCTCCGTAATGGGGACTTGTACAATACTATCGAATGAACTATAAACACATACCCCTCTCTATAGTATTCTATGACGACTCTGATGGGCAAGACTAATCAACAACCCAACAAGGCATAGACCAAGAACATCTATCTAGATTAACACATTATTCCGACAGTCCAGGCACCCTCCCAAGCCGGAAAGGTCCCAAATTCGCCACAACCCTACACCCACCACCCCAGCCTCTCGCCACGAAAACGCAGGCAAATTGGGCGTCGGCTATGAGGAGCCGAGAGCCGAACCCTCACAACGAAAACCGAAAAGGCACATGTCGCAACGACATCCCCCAATCAAGCAAGCCCAATCCCACAAGGGGATTTTGAAAAAACAAAGATACTAGCGTCGGGTGGGAGCGCGGAAGGTGGAGTTCCAAATTGGAGAAGGGAGGCCTAAAGGATGCAATGGACTTTCTTTCGGCCGGGGGGGGGGGGGGCTCAAGCGTAGGGACTAGGTCGGGCTAATTTAGTCAATGTCTTAGGGGCTACTAACATATCCCTCGAGTTGCTAAGGGTTATATTCAGATTTTACTGCAGGGGATGTGAAGCACCTGACTTTTGAGAGCTGGAGGTTTACAAGAAAGGGTAGACATGGTCGGACCTGCCTGGAAGGGGCTGCGGGGTTCTAGATGTGGGTCGAAATCATAAAGTCTACCCAGATGAGGTTGACAACTGTGAGATCGGATCGGCATTCAGATATTGCCGGTGGGTAGTGGAGGATGGAAAAGAATAATTGGTTTCTTGCTTGTGTGTGGCTGAGGTGTTAGTCAGGGTGTATCGTATGGTGTTGATTCTTTCCGTCTGCCGTTCTGCATATATATTTGTGTACAGTGATGTACCGCGACGTGATCGGGTAGAGACTACCAGTCAGGGAAGGTAAACCACGTTTCGGGGAATATAGCCATCAAAACAAAACCTGACAACGAGAAGAATCCGAATAGAAAAAAGAAACGAAGTAAAGAAGGAAAGGAAAGGGAAAAAAAGTAAAAATAAAATGAAAACTTTGATCAAAGAAATACTGTCAAAACGGTATCAGATGATGATCAATGAGAGTAATCGTGCAACATCCCCACGTCACCAATCTGGTCTCAGTTGAAATATTTCATAATGAATGGACTTGAAGGCTGGAATGCGCCTCCAACAATCCGTGGGTTACCATCTGATTTTTGGTGTCATTAGCCATCATTGACCCAGTGGCCGAGAGAAGGGTCCGACAAGCTATCAACCATGGGTGGGACCGCAGAGCTCTTCCTCCTGGAGTACTTGAACTGTCTGTTACGCTGCAACCCCCTTGGACTAACGAAAGGGGTAGCCAGGGGCCTAAACGGACAGTCACTGTGAAGTGAACTTACTTCTTGTGGATATCGGTGAGTAACGGAAAACGATCTCCTCTGAGGACGGGGAATATGATATGGACTCGTATGGCTGGAAGGAAAAAGAACCTAGGCAAATGCAAAGGCGGCTCGTGGGTTGAAAGAACCAATGCGGGAAAGCTCTCTCCGCAATCTGGACGGCAGAAGATCCTGCATGACATGGGAACTTGCGTCTCGTAATTGGACGGTATTCCTTCGGCCCAACTTTACTGGTGAGGAGGTCATCTTTTTCAGGACAATATGATTTGATTGCGTCCTTCTTCCCCCGCAATTCGGATGCGCTTCTTTTTAGTGTGGCACATGGTTGGTCCAGAAGAGATCCCTAAAAGAGGGGAGATGATGTTCGACCTCCGACAAATGGATGGAAAGTATGGAAGGGTTAATCATGTACTGGGACCTGGGATGTTTGCTTCGAACAATTAATTCCTGGATGCTTTTGGTGTTTTTTTTACCCAAAGATTGTCGGGTATGGTGGAGTGTAACGTAACGACAGTATGACGTTATGATACAAGAAGTGGTCTGACACCCGTGACCCTTTTTCTACTTTCCAGGAATAAACGATGGAAGAAGAAAAAGTAAAAAAACAAAAGGGAAAGGAGGAAGAAAGAAGATTTTATAATAAATATAAGGTTATGAGTGACTCAATTTTGACCTTTTCTCTTTTTTGTTCTCTTCCTTTTTCTATTGTACATATATATATGGAGGACAAGAGAATAGCTCCCTGTTCGGGTTGCTTCCGGGTGGTCTCTGCAAACCTCTACAAATCGTAGCGCATACCAAATGGTGGGGCAACTGGGAAGAGACCACCACACACACCCAGTGTTAATGTCAGCCGACGATTTTCATATGAATCAATCAATTCGATTCGATTCAATTCAATTCCAGTTATACACACTCTCTGGGCTATACATTTCTTTGTTACGGTTGGGACCCCCGTAGTCAAGCGCTAGTATAGGTATTTGGTCGCATGAGCTGCGTATTAAGCATCAAGGGGATGATGCAATTGAATGAGTTGACAAACCCTTTCTCAAAGCTCGCTTCCTCAGCATAATTTCGTGGAACAGATCGTAGTGACAGAGAGTTTTTCTTACTATTCAAATTGAAGGTATAGATAGGTTACATATACATGGAAAGGCATCACCTGTGTCGTGTTCACTGACAGGACTTGGGGAAATCCAAGGACGCTGAGAGGTGGCTCGGGGCATCCGATTCCCATTTGAAAACCCCGGAGGATCTTCAACTTGGCCTCCACTCGACCCACTCGAAGCGTTCCATCGATGGCCGACCAGTTCCTTGCACCTGTCTTGCCTGTCTGTCATACTACGCTAAGTACGACCACCACTTGATTGCCGCCACCACTCATTCCATTACATGACCTTTGCTACATTGATCCCATACCTAAGGCATCATTGGGACTGATGAATGGTCGGAACCGACGAATACCTTCTTGGTAGAATTTCCTTCCCCTCCAATCAATCCGGCGCAGTAGTTTCTTTCAATTCGTTCCGCCTCTTTCTTCATACCTTCTGCACTCGACCTGTGGCTCCATGCGAGGTTTATCTAGGCTCTTCTGTCAAAATAACTTACCCCGCCTCCAAAGTAATTAAAAACGCTCCCGGGCTCAATTCGATATTGGTTGGTCCTTACACCCATGTATGAATGTCGCTCAGAGGCACCGACCAATGAACCAACCATCTCAATGAACTGACTCCTTGAACCTAACCACGATTATGGTAGTAGCTTGACGGACCACTTGCGCCACTGCCTCTCGGTGCCCCGACCCGTGGCTCGTCTTTTCTCCTCCTTCGTGTCCACTCTCAGTGGCCTGAGGTTTAGGTACATTAGCTGCTGCGACGGTGTTAGCTTGCATTTTTTTTTTACCTATCCATCCTCTCTCATCACTGTACAACTTCTCCTCCTTTTTTACATTTTCTTTTCGCCTCCCTCGAGATTTCTCGTTTTTTCTTCTTTTTCTTTTTTCCGCATCTTCTTCTACTCGGAACAGATACTACTTCTGAACTTTGATCTTTCTGCCTCACTTTTCTCCGTACTCAACAATTAGAGCACCGTCACCCGCCTTGTGCCCCTGGCCCACCTCCCGCATTTTGGGGCGACAGATCGATCCAGCAACGTTGCAGAAGCCACACTCCGGCTCTCTCCAAAGCACCTTTACGAAGCTGCGACGCCGCTTTCAACTTTTCGCCCTCACGCCTCCAACCTCTCGTCGCAGCGACCAACAACCATCGAAAGAACAACAACAAAAAAAAAAAAAAAAAAGAGACGCATAAAAAGAGAGAAAACGTCCTTCGTAATAAGTCCGATTTCTGCTTGATTGAATCGCGACGGTTCATTCTTATCTCACCAGTGATCTCGCGTGCGCCCGCCTCGAAGATGCGCTACTCTTAAGGGGATCTACCCATAAGTTACTGTACTGGAGCCACACTGATTTCCAACGTCATCCGTTAAATGGTCACGCTACCATCTGCGAACCCGCGCTTTCTGGACCAACTCTTTTGTCGCAACTCGACATCGAGTGTATCTCTAGATTCCTCGTGAACGGAATCAATTTGAATCGAGCTGGGTAATAACGTTCTTTATTAAATTAAAAAGACAAAAAATCCCCCGAAGAAATAAAGGGAAAAAAGGAAAAAAAGGAAAAAAAAAAGAATCAGAACGATTATTCTCTCGGATAGGGGCCCCTCTTACCCGACCTCTTTGCCTACGGCCTTTTACAAGACGCCCTCTACGCATATTATCGATAGAAGCCTGGTCGCTTCTTTCAGCGCAATCATTACCCTTGTTTATACTGCAACGGAGATGCCCATTTGATTCAAAGACTGCCTTGTTATTTGGGATTGGATAGACTATTAAGAAAAGTTTCGTTTTTTATTAGACTGGTAAGTCCAGACATCATATGATGGAATACGCATAATTGCTCACATTCGCCGGCCATCTTGACAGACGCGATCACGACCTTCGTCTGCTTGTTAGTAACCTGTCGAATTGACCGGCAGGATTTCACGCTTCCTACATCGGTTACTGGTTTGATCCGAAATTGTATTTTCGAAAGGTATGTGCAAAGTGAATTCCTTATATTGGATGTTTTAAGGCTGCCGAGATGAATTTCGAGCAACCCGCAATTTCTCCCCCGCAGCCCGCATTCCACTGCATGTTTTACGTTGCTTTTTTGTTCCCCTTTCCCCGCGATTTGTACCAGACCCAATGGGGAGGCTTTTGTCATGTTGTAGCATCAGCCTTGCATTCAAGCAATATGCACAAAGCGCTTTGACTGCCGAGAGGAGCATACCAAGAACACAGACCATTGGGATGTATATCCTTCTTGTATCTGTTATTCAATGTCGTTCAAACTCCACGAGTCAACTACAGCAGAAACCCCAAGCAAACATCGTCATACTCCCAGAGATTCACCAGTTTCCGTTGGTAGTCAGAGAGACGAATGTTCTCTTTCCATAGGGTTGGCAGTCATCTGACATGCTATGACCCGTCAATTCACCACATCCAGCTCCCAATATCGCCACCCGCAGTTGTTGGCGGTGTATATACCCTCTCATTTCCTTCGTCATCCTCCGACACAGCTTGTTTCCCTTCTTCCAGATATATGTACCCCTTTTGTCGGCTATCATTTCCCATGGGTTTCTCTAGTCTTGTGTTTCTGTTCATTTTACTGCACACCTTTCCATTGCAATATTTATGCAAATTCAACTGACCTTAGTACATCAAGAGAGTTTATAAACTCAGATTGCTTTTGCCTGTTTCTTTGAAAGACTTTCATTGAGAATTCATAGATTGTTTCGACATCGTCTGTTAACCTTGCTCAGTTTTCATCTTCGAAAGTTGAACACGCTTCCTGAACTTTGATTCTTTGCTTCGACTACCAACCGGTGAATCGTTCCAACCAACCCTAAGGTTAAACACAAATATTTCATCTCTCTTATCAGCATACAATCGCTGATCTTGATCCTACGAATCCCGGGTGAGTAATCTGTGTTTCTCCTAGCCACTGGTTGATTGTACTGTGCTGTTGCGAACCTTATAGACAGCCCTTCTTGTTAGCCACCGCATACCGCTTACGATTAACTAACTAGCTTGTACTTAGGTCTCTCTTGTGTTTTATAACTTAGAAGTCTGGCAAGACTTGGTTTTCTCTACAACTAGGGAGAGACTTTCATCATCTTCTATAACACTATGGCTGCGCAAGCCAATAAGCCGGTGCAGGCAACCAAGTCTAGCACTTCTTCCACGCCAAATGCTACTGCTTCTGTCAGACTGGAGAAGACTCATCCAGGAGTTCGCCGCTCGACTCCTGATTCAGAGGCATTGGCGTCGTCCGATGACGACGTAGAACACACCCAGGTTACATCTACATCTACCATTGCACCCATTCCAAAGCCTGCTCGTCGTACTTCGTGGCTCAATGAAGTGCCTGTCAACATCCATCGAAAAGCTTCTTTGACTAGCTCTGGCCCCTTGTCCTCCGGTGCTTCAAATCCGAGTAGTCCCGCGACTGACCAGTCCGGATGGCCTAGCACGAGCCCCGTAATGAGTAGTTCCATTAACTGGAATCATGTTGGGAGTGGCTCATTCCCATGGGGCACTGGAATCTGGAACAGTGAATCTCGAAAAGAACCACCTCCTCGTCTGGCTGAAATCGTCCCGTCGCCCACTATGTCTAATCCTTCAACAGCTAGCAACTATTTCAATGATGAGTTGCTGAGCCCTACAACCCGCACGACATCTGGCGAATCGGCTATTCCATTCTCAATTCCGCTTCACCCAACCCCTAAAACCTATCGTTCGCAGTCGTACTCGGTGGGCCAGTTAGATCCAGAATTCCTAAACCTAATGGCAAATAAGCCCGGTGCAACTTACTCCGGCGTTCGCTCTCGAAATGGGGGTCAGTTTTCTGCGTTGCAACATCGCTCATCCCGGCCTAGCCTTCTTGAATTAGGACATGATCCTGCTACTCTCGGTCAGGTTCGCGAAGACGATGACGGCGAGGATGGAAGCCCCAACAGCTCGGATCATAGTCTCAGCAACTATGCCAGCAACCAGGCCCGCACCATCGAACAACTGTCTCGAGAGAACGCTCTTCTGCGTAAGGCTGCCGGGCAGATGGATAGCAGCTTCCGAGACCGTGCTATGTCGTCCGCTTCCGCGACCGGCGGATACGTGGTTGGCGCAGGTGCTCATAACTTGCACCGCATCCGTGGCGGTGTCCCAGAAGAGGCAGATTTGGCAGTGGAAGATCTTGACGAAGTGGGCGACATCCCTGGCTACAACAGTATCCATGGCAGTGCCAGGAGGAGGTTTTCTGAGCACTCGGCCAACCTCGAAAAACAATTTCCACCGTTCACTTCACTGGAAAACCGGGCTTTGGATAATGTCAGGAAGGCCCACTGGCAAACCTCCCTTGGCTTTGGCAGTATGGTCGATATTCCTCAGAGTCGACGGCACTCTTTTGCCGATATCCCTATTCGCCACGGTTCTATTTCTGGTGAATCACAAGTAGCCGCAACCTCGAGACCTGGGATTGGAGACCGGGAGGATAGCTATGTTGGTGTCACTGAACCTGCCCTTTCAAACGTGCAAGGCCAGAATCGTGAGTATTATCGTGTTCATATGGCCCCTCGTCCCGAGGAGCATGAAATGGAAACGGAGTATTTACGAGCTCGTCAATTTGCAGAATCCTACTTTGCTCGAGATCAAGCTCTTCGTGCTGCCGAGGCTCCCTCCGCAGTGCCAACGTCCCTTCACCAAGCATATACGATGCCGACTGCCTATGCCCGCCATCAGGCAGGCCTCGCGCATTCGCACCAGAACCAGCTTCTTTACATTGTGACGTTCAAGTGCCATCGTGCGGATGTTTTCTACATCCAAGAAGACACGGGCCTTCAAGTGAAACCTGGCGATTTAGTCATCGTTGAAGCCGACCGCGGCACCGATCTCGGAACCATCCAGCATGCCAACGTTTCGATGCAAAGGGCCCGTGAACTGAAACAACAGTATGCTGAAGAACATTACAAATGGTTGATGATGTTTTCTAGACAAGGCCAGAGTGGAGCCGCCAACGTCATCAGTCCCTCGGGGGGCTTGAACAGCCGAAGCGCCATTGGTGGCATGGGTCCCCATGGTCCTCATGGAGTGCAGGAGTCGGCGGCAGACATAAAGCCAAAATTGATTAAGAGACTTGCTCAGAACCATGAGATTCTAACATTGCGTGATAAAGAAGGCAACGAGGCGAAGGCCAAGCGGGTCTGCCAGCAGAAAGTTGCTGAACATCGGCTCAACATGGAGATACTTGATGCGGAATTCCAAATGTCAGTATCGTATGATAATTATTATGGATGACCCCTGATGCTAATAATTTTCTGCAGGGATTGGAAGAAGCTCACTTTCTATTACTTCGCGGACTCATATATCAACTTCAACTCTCTTGTGACTGATTTATTCAAGATTTACAAGACTAGGATTTGGATGTCAGCCATTAATCCTGCTTCGTTTGTCACGCCCCCAACTGCTGGTTTGCAGCCTCCAAACCCTCTGGGCTACAATACCGAGAGCCAAACAGACCGATCTCATCACCCAGAAAGCAGGGCATACGGTCATGCTCGTGATGGGGTTGACAGAGAAGCTATTACCAATCAGATGGGTGCGCTGCGTAACGCATACACAGAGTCCTATCAACCTTTCGGGCAGGGTCTTCGCCAGCCGGAATCTGGTTTGGGTGCGCTCGCTACTGGTGATCCTTTTTCTCCCTACCCACCAACAGCATATGGTGGCTTAGAGTCTAGCTATGTTGATTATGCGACTAGTCCTGGAACAGCTGCTGGTCCTCGTATTCACCAGTCTCCTGCAGATTGGGCGGGCCGCTTCCAGGGACTGTCTCTAGGTTCTTGAGGCTGACCCTATACCCTGCTGTTCGCATAGTGGTGTCGTATGAGCTTGAGAAGAAGAGTGTTCGATTATGGAAACAGTCTAGCCTGATGATGCCTTTACATCCTTTCAGTCTTCTCCAGAGTGTTACATTGTTGCGACCAAAGCCTCACCTGTTGCATACGTTCATTCCTCTATGGGGCTTAGTTGACAGAACGAAATAGCGTAAGACAGCTGTTCGTTATGCCATTCGTTCCACTTTTTTTTTATACACCCCTCTCCCCCAGGTCACAAATGCTTTCTTCAGCCAAGACTTTGACTAAATTCTCATACTTGCCTTGTATCACTTCATCCCCTAATTCCCCGCCACTCTTTATCTACCTATTCCCCTTTGCCAGTAATGTGCTTTTTTTCTATTTTTCTTTTCTTTCTGCCTGTTAAAGAATTAGAAAATGCATGTCACGGATCAACGGAGATAATGATCTGTCGCTAGTGCTGATACCTAATAGACTTTCAGCTTCATGACCTAAATGCTCGGTTGCTTGAATTTGATTTCCAAGATGTTCTCAGGAATTGGCGCGATTTCCATGTTTGTACTCGCGAATGTTCTTTTTCTTTCTTTTAGCTACTGTACTATCCTGCTATCTGTGCTCTTTTGAATCTCGTAGTACTAGTTGAGGCGATACTTATCTGAAATGGTTCTAAGTTCTGTCAACTTCATTGAGAGCATGGAGAATAGGTGTCTATAATACAAGGGGATAGTGAATGCATGATTTGACAGAATGAATCTTTGAGGTCCTGAATATCTACTATTGGAATTGTGTTCTTCCACTGAAGGAGACTGGCAAGGAAAATAGTGAGCCTTACTGTCTGATTCTGGAAAGTATTGTAGCAAAAAGCTAAGTGGTTTGGTCACAAGAGCAACTTTGCTGCCTTAAAGTTCAGGTTTTAGCTTTACAGAGTACTCCTTACTACTGATAAAAGAAGAAAACTAAAGGGGGTTTTTTTTTTTCTTTACTCTAACCACTTTCGGCACTTTTGACACCTCAGGCATGTTAAAGGGCTTGCATGGACGCTGGTTGGTGGATGCGGAAGATCTCGCCTAATTTCCTAGCGTCCCACACACAACCTCGTTGAAGAGATCTCGTTCTTTCAACACCTCAGCAGTGACTTCGACGACAACAGACGACCTGCCACCGCCGACAAGGTATGTTTATAATACCCAGCTCTTCCTGAGTTCTCAAGACGATTTCACAAACGGCTTTGGAATTATCGGGAGTCATCAATTCTCTAACGCTGACTTTTCCGTGTTCTTCAAGATGGGTGCCCTCAAGTACGTGGAAGAAATCCAGAAGAAGAAGCAGTCCGATGTGGTCCGCTTCCTTCTCCGTGTCCGTTGCTGGGAGGTGAGAATTTCCCCCTCAATATCGATTATTTAACATCCCGCCGGATACTCGTGTGCTATGCCATAGGATACCTTTTTCTTCAGAGGGTGTTGCTGGGCGGCTCGATCCGATTTTTTCGCCGGCGGATGGATGTGGCACATTCCTTCGTGTGTCTTGCTATACACTCGTTGAACTTTGCTGAGAGTGCATCAATATAGCTCCGTCAGCTGAACGCTATCCACCGTGCTTCCCGTCCTTCTCGCCCCGATAAGGCTCGTCGTCTCGGATACAAGGCCAAGCAGGGTTATGTTGTCTACCGTATCCGTGTGAGACGCGGTGGCCGTAAGAGGCCCGCACCCAAGGGTGCCACCTACGGTATGCAGAAAATTCCCTAGCCGAATTGCGACAGAGGTCAGGAGGGACAAGGGCTAAACAGGTTTCGATTGTAGGCAAGCCCACCAACCAGGGTATCAACCAGCTCAAGTACCAGCGTGCTCTCCGTGCTACCGCTGAGGAGCGTGTTGGCCGCCGTTGCGCCAACTTGCGTGTCCTGAACTCCTACTGGATCAACCAGGACTCCACCTACAAGTACTTCGAGGTTATCCTTGTCGACCCCCAGCACAAGGCCATCCGCCGTGATGCTCGCATCAACTGGATCTGCAACGCTGTCCACAAGGTTCGTTTCTCCTGTCCAGTGCTACCTGGGGGCCTATTACTGATATGGCTTTCTGCGAACAGCACCGCGAGGCCCGTGGTCTTACCGCCACTGGCAAGAAGTCCCGTGGTATCAACAAGGGCCACCGCTACAACAACACCAAGGCTGGCCGCCGCCACACCTGGAAGCTCCACAACACCCAGAGCTACTGGAGATACCGTTAAGCGTAGTTTGGTGGATAGCTGGGGTTGTGTGTCGTGGAAAAAATCTCATTCTGAGGATGTGTTTATCTCGATCAAAACTCGCTTCTATGACTATATCCTTGAAATGGGTGCGAGAATAATGCAACAGATCTTTCGGATCGGATGTTAGCAAAAATCTTTTCACTGGTTCAATTTTTATATTCCCCTAACGAAGTATGACTGTTTCTGTTCAACCGCTTGGAGCATCTCGTAGGTCATGTAAACTGGCAAGAGGGCCTGAAATAAATTCAGGGTATCGGCATATCACCTTGCAGCGGTATGAATAGGAAGACGCTGTCAGATAAAGTTGCTCCAAGGAGAATGAATCTCCGAAATTGCCTCAGGCGGATGGAGAAGCAGAAGTAGATGGCGGTAGCAAATTTAGCGTCTCAATTGCGAGACAGGTTTAATTGCACGGTGACACCGGTCCAATTAATCAAGCATGACAGTGATATCTGTAGCGGGGATTGACAGATAGTGAGGTGCGCAGGTTTTACCGTTATGGAGACCTTTCGAGACGCCCAAAATAGTAGCATCAGCGTCACATTGGCGCCTAACTAATTGCCCCAGCGTTCTTGGACCGGCCACTCATAGGGCCAAGTGAGCGTGGGAAGGTGGGTTGCCTAAGGCAGCCTGTCCCCTCCGGATTGCAACTTACAACTACGGAGTAAGTCACGGTTTCACCTCCACCCCATGCGACCTCCCTAATCCGTCGTGCTTTCTCTACTACCTAACTTCAAATATTGCCTCACTAGTCCGACCGGTTCTTCCTTTTCTTTTCTTTTTACCTGCAGGGTTTGCCTTTGCTTGTGCTACACACTACTTCTTACCCCTCTACTTACTTACCTACTCATCGACTCAGGCGGCGAACTACAGTAATTGAATCTCCACTTCGGTTGGTGGACTACACTCTTAGCCTTTTCCTCCCATGCCAAAGTTAGGTAGTGCACCGGTGCCTAAGTTAGTTTGCCAGTCGTTTATTTCTCGGCAGTATCCGGACCCGGTTCTTACTACTACTACTGCTACTTGCTTGACCTGGAACTGCGAAACGTGACCCCCCTGCTGCATCTTTTCGAACCACATCTCTGGGCGACAACCAAGATCTTGTTCCCTTTTTATATCGTCCACCCACCCGGTAACTTTCGTTCCATTCCGGGGATTAAATAAACTCAACAGCAGAAGTCTTAATTTAACAAATGCGCCCATATGCCGCCGCGGACTACACGTAATCCATTCCACCCTTCAACTTCACATTCAAATGTCGTCGATTTAAATGCGCCCCTCCCTCCTTTGCCGACGGAGAGGGGTGCCCCATCCTCATTGCCCCATGAAGCTCAATTTCCGCCCTCTATGGTCGCAAATCCGGCAACCTCGCCCCCACATCATTTTCAGCGTCGAGGACATTCTCGTTCGATTAGCCATCCATTCCCGTCGCCATTTTCCAGCAGAAGGCGAAACAAGTCGATATCCAAGCACGACTTTCTGGATTCCGACGACGATGACGACGAGGTCACATATTTACCTGATCCCCTTTCCAGCAGTCCCCGGAAAGGTGCCCCGCGCTTGTCCCCCGGGGAGGAGTTGACGACAGGGAAGTGCATGACATGCAACTGCTCTGTCCGATGGCCCCGGAACCTCAAAGTCTTTCGATGTACAGAATGCCTCACCGTCAATGATTTGGAACCGCACAGGGGGTCCCCCGAGTCGAGCGGGCATGCTCATCCAGGAAAGGACGACAAACCATTGCCAACGATCCCCAGGAAAGGTGCGCTCTAACGTCAAACATTATTCAATGCTTGTTGTCTAACTTCAGTCTGCATGTTTCAGCTATTCCATTGTCCGTTGAACGAACGAAGGCCATCATCGATGAATGCACTTCGAGCTATCTCCGACAACTCTTGGATGGGCGGGGCCCACGAGTGTCCCCCGTGGGAAGCCAGGTGGACAGGCATATCAACGGACAAGACGAAAATTCATCAAGATTCCCGGGTAAACCATCTGGATATCTCACTGAACCCCGACCGATAGACCCTCGGGGTCGTAGTGCGTCAGCGTCCAGTAGGTCTGGAAGGCCGGATGTGACGAATGGTACGGCAAATTACTTGAAACCAAATGCTGCTCCGTTTTCGCTACAAACCGAAGGAAGAGATTCTCATATGAGAAATCGGGATGTACAGAACACGCCAAAACGAGACCGTTCTCCACGTGAAGCTGGGCGATCATGCGATCAAGCAGCCAGGGATAAGCCAAGTCGCCCTTACATATTTAGGGCGGTAGAAGAATACATCATAACTTCATTCAAAGGCTGCGATTGTCTCAACAGTTCCTTCACTACGGTACAGCATGCACTACCGTCTACAAGTGAGTGCAGCCCTCCTAAACAAAAACCGGACAATAGTGTTACACATGCACACCCGGTGTTTGAACCAGATGCAAAGACCCTTCTCTTAGGGGATTTAGCCGAAAATTCCTCTTGGTGGATGAACGAAACCGAACAAATTAGTTCTCATCACCTAAAAGAAAAGCCAGCTAGTTCTGCAAGGCCTGTCAGCTCTAGGAGTCCCCGTATAAATTGGGCTGAATTGGCACACTGGTACCAATTGATCATGACGGCAGGAACGTCATGGGTCGAGCAGTGGTCAGGGCTGAAGCCTCTTGACGTACGCGACGGAGATGATTGTACGAGGAATAAGAGGTGGGATGCTGCTGACATGAGCCTCATTGAAAGAGAATTCATGGAGTCGCGCTTGCACCTGCACAGAACGCTTATGAAAGCTACCGAGAATCTCTTGAAGCGGCCCCGGCGGCCTTTGAAGAGACCCGAGGATGTTAGGTTCCTCTTGATGCTCCTAGTGAATCCATTGATTTACTCGTCGAGTCAGCACGTCGCGCTCCACCCTGGAGCTACTTCTGCAGCGCGCAGTGATAGAAGACCATCTAATACGAAAGATACCGGTCATAGACCAGTGCCCCCTGATATCAAATCTCCCTCCAGACATCGGAGCGGAGGGCCCGGCCACCATTCAGGCATCGTCAAGCGGATACTGGGCTTGTTGGCGAACTTACCCAATGACTGTCATCACTATCTTGTTTCTTGGTTTTCGCGGTTTTCAGCAGGGCAATTCGAAAAGCTTGTCGATCTCGTCGGCAGCTTCGTGACATATCGATTGACACGTCAACATGGGCGGAAACGCAGCGAGTCGGCACAGCATGATGACGATTTGATTCCAAGCTTTTCCAGCGCCGCCGGCAATACGCCAGCGGAATTGCATGCGGCCATTAATGGGAGAAGCACCAGCAAACAGGCCACCGAGAAACGCGATCAGCCAGTGGTCTATAGTGACGACTGGCAGCTTCGGGCAGCAGCGAGAGTAATGTCACTTCTTTTCACTGCCAACAACGCGAACGTTGCTCGAAAACCAGATGGAATACTCGGTCAGGAAGCAGGCTCTGCGGCCAAACCTCAAGGATACCGACGAGGGCAAATTGTCCCAGTCAGCGCATTCTATAATACACTGCTAGACTACTCGGACCTTGTGGCTGATTTTGAAGCCTGGGAGTCTAAGAGCACAAAGTTCTCTTTCTGTCAATACCCATTCTTCCTTAGCATTTGGGCCAAGATTCATATACTTGAGCACGATGCACGCCGGCAAATGGAAGTCAAAGCCCGCGAAGCCTTCTTCAATAGCATATTGAGTCGGAAAGCGATCAGCCAGTATCTTTTGTTACGGGTGCGACGCGATTGTTTGGTCGATGACAGCCTCCGAAGTGTTAGTGAGGTTGTAGGTTCGAGTCAAGAAGAGATCAAGAAGGGCCTCCGCATAGAATTCGTCGGTGAAGAGGGTGTGGACGCAGGTGGTCTCCGCAAGGAATGGTTCTTGCTGTTGGTCCGGGAGATCTTTGACCCACATCACGGTAAGACAATCGTTGACCTTGATTCATATTTGTATTGACATGTATGCAGGACTGTTTATCTACGACGAAGACTCGCAGTTTTGTTATTTCAATCCGTACTGCTTCGAATCATCGGAGCAGTTCTTCTTGGTCGGAGTCCTACTGGGACTAGCTATATACAACTCCACCATTCTTGATATAAACCTTCCGCCCTTCGCGTTCAAGAAGCTTTTGGCTGCCGCGCCGCAAACGACTGGACCACAGCCTGCAACAACACGGTCAACGTACAAGTGTAACCTCGATGACCTGGCCGAGTATCGACCTCCACTCGCGAAGGGCCTCCGAGCCCTTCTGGATTTCGAAGGAGACGTTGCGGAGACCTTTTGCTATGATTTTGTCGCTCAAATGGATCGCTATGGTGAAGTAGTTGCGGTACCGCTCTGCACTGGGGGCGATAAGCGGCCTGTTACAAATGCGAACCGACGGGAGTTTGTAGACTTGTATGTTCACTACCTGTTGGATACGGCCGTTACCAGACAGTTCGAGCCCTTCAAACGTGGCTTCTTTACTGTTTGTGGCGGTAATGCGTTATCCCTCTTTCGGCCCGAAGAGATTGAACTTCTTGTACGTGGCTCAGATGAACCGTTGGACGTGGCGTCCTTACGGGCAGTTGCTACGTATGACAACTGGTCGGACCCCCGACCAGAGATGGTGCCGGTCGTGCAGTGGTTCTGGGATTTCTTCGAACACACACAGCCGCAGGCACAGCGAAAGATACTATCGTTTATTACCGGCAGTGATCGTATTCCAGCCATGGGGGCAACGAGTCTCATAATCCGGGTGGCCTGTCTGGGAGACGACTCGTCGCGATTCCCTACTGCACGTACATGTTTCAATATGTTAGGGTTGTATCGGTATACTACACGGGAACAATTAGAGCAGCGGCTCTGGGGAGCAGTGCTCAACAGTGAAGGATTTGGACTGAAATAGACGTGTCACTAATGGGCTGGTATCCCTGCCATGACTTGTTCCGACATTGCGATGACCATATTCCTATCCTCGGGGCGTTTATCCTCCTTGACCAAAATATAACTAATAGTTTTGCCTGCCCGCTAACTTGCTTTTTCTTTGCGAGGGCCTCCATTGTACAGTATACTCCGTAGGTGACATCAACCTGTAGGATTCGAAACATAGACCGGGCTAGAACTGATTGTTTACCGCTGTACCGGTTTCCGAGTGGTCAGGACCAAATGCCTTCTCCTTGCCTGCCAGGGCTCGCTGGTACATCTCCTCGGCCGCTTTTGACTTGCCCTGAGCCCTGTAGAGGTTCCCAAGGTTTTTGACTGTCGCAGATAACTGTTCGCCGATTCACGATGCTCCTCGATCATGGCGTGATAAATTGGTCCTTTTGTAGTTGGATACGCTATTCTCATTTTTGCGTTCCGCAAACCCTACGCTACTCCTGCCTAATGTAGACCCCGTTGCGGCTCCTCCACGAGAGCAGAATATTCCTCTACAGCCCCAGCCTGCTTATGTGCGAAGTCGTCGCTATCGAAGGAGAGGACAATCGGGATCCTTAACTGGAGACGGGATCGGATCAACGATCAGATTACAGAAGATAGTCGCACAACAAGATCCATCTCCCTGGCAACGGGAAGTTATCGACACCCGACGGGTATCACATAGCAATCGAAAACGGAAGATACGAAGCGATTATTTTTCAAGAGGAAGCCTCTGGCCATTCCCACATATAGAGCCAACTGATACAACATTTCTAGCTGATACATGCTGTTCCCAATTTCTGTGACTCAGTTTGTGAACCCTTTTTCTGCTGCGTAGGTAAAAATATCCTAAAACGCAGTAGGGTTGCTGGAGCGACAACGTCCTTCGAGACATTGTTTTTTCGCGTTCTCGTCCACCAACCCATGGCAATCACGACACATAGGCCAGCAGCTCCGACACTATTTGCATGGCACATCAAATTAGCACTGTAGACTGAAAGCCTCTTCTCAAGAACAGGCCAACTACTTACACCTTCAGTTGCACCACAAAGGCCACCATTAGCTTTAGCCCCTGGTTAATAATTACTTACCTCCTACTCATACCGCATCACATTTCAGTCAGTCCTGAGAGTTTCCTTTAAAGCCTAGGCCAACCACTTACCCCGTTTCCGTACTGTACATATTACACATCAGTCAGTCCTATGTCCTGGAAGTTTTCTCTTCAAATTGGGTCAATCACTTACCTTATAGCACTTAAAACCACAGCAGGGCTCGAGTGCAGCCTCCCTTTTTTCAACCTGATTATCAGGTTGACCGTTGGCATTCTGCATAACTCCGCGATGTGCTAAATATATGAATGAGTGTCCTTGGTATTGTACGACTGGGCCTTGAAGGAAATGATTTCCGGGACGGTTAATTTTAAATCAGACCCCCTTGCTTGCATGAAATTATGGTAGACATACCATTTATCCACCATCAAAAGGGGCTGTGGAATAATCATGCCGTGCCGAATACTGTAAGGGAATTCAATTCTATGCATATAGTTGAACCTAGGTGTCGGTATTGGGCTTTGCTTATAAGTCTGCGCCCTACTAGCAAAACTCATCGCATCAGACTCCCGTCCCCAAATCTATCACCGCTATCAGCACCGTGGCATATGTCCTACGTCAGCGTCCCAAAAGAAGAACATGATAGCCCAGATGCGGAGCAGCTTGCTATAAAGACAAGGGATCCGTCTGGCCGATTGTGCGATATCAACATCGTTCTTGCACTGGTGGCAGTTTCCCTGTGCTTTGGCATGGGAGTATTCATGTTCTTCGATTTGGCCTACGACCAGATGAAACCCGCGGAGACAACATCAGCACCTCAATTCCAGTTCAACTGCGGCAGCTCAACTTCTGAGGCACGAGCTGCAGGTTGCCGCTTTGACTCGACCACGTTCACTTGGGTGCCACCAGCGTGCTTTGGCGAGCCGCTAATGGAGGAATTTCTCGGCTCAAAAAACTGGACCTGGTCGTTGGATGAGTTGGAATACAGCAGGTGAACGAAAGTTTCGCGCGAGAAGGCGACTTTGAGAGCCTCTACACTACAATGGACTACCATGTTACACATTGCGCATACGCGTGGAAAAAACTGCACCGGTCACTCTTTAGCGGGGATCTTAGTCACATTGATGGCTATACAGCATCGACGGCGTCCACCTCTGCTATCATTGGGGAGATTAGCTGGCTGTGGTAGTTCGTATTTGCTGGGGGTGCGTTAATACCATCCAGGGTACTGCTCCGATGGAAATCTATGAGATCATTTTGCAGTCCCTGGATCGAGCTAAGAGCGGCAGCATTTCCTGGTCCATAAGATGTTTGGTTGTCTTGGATCTGAGAGCTATCCTGGCAATTCCAGAAAGAGTCCGTGACAATATCCACCTGTGATTGCGAGTCATGGATTCCATTATCGGTCAAAGCTGGAAGCGGAAGGTGCTCCTGCGCGTGACCTGAGCTGGGAGTATCACTGCCGTGTCGAGATTGTATATGTGGCAGTCCGGTCGAATCCAGGACCTGCCTTGCGATTCTCTCGAACTGAGGTTTCCATGAAGATGTGCAGGATGACGGCACTGTCGACGGGTTGGAAGAACTATCGATAGATAAGTTTCCACCACCTCCGCTATTATCCCGATGCTTGGCACAGTCGTTGGGACAGCCCACTTCTGTCGGGATGTCGACAATCCCGAATCCTAGATCTGAACAACGATGCGAGAGTTCAATCCACTGAGTATCGTCAAGAGACCCGAGGCGGGCATGAAGATCGAGGCAACTAGCATAGGCCTGGAGAGATTACCGCCTGCGTAGAATAGTCCAACAATAAGCTTACATTTACCTCATCCACGGCCTGTTTCGATTCCGCCGGCGAGAGCCGGCTCTGGGGGGCCTGCTTTGCCTGGAAGAATCCAAAGAACCGTGTTGGGGGAGACATAGTGTACGGAGGAGACGGAAGTATACACGCAGGCGATATATTAGACAACAACGTGAACACCCTGTTAGGGGATGAAATTGGCAAGTAGATGGAAACAATAGCAGCTGCGGAGTGACTTAGCCATGGCTGCGGGGTTGGAAGGGCTTATAAGGAGACTTCCGTTTTGGCGCATCATTTTCCACAGTCAGTGGCTCACTAAAGGGCGCGCTGAAGGTCCCATCCACGGCGGTGACCCTGCTTCTTATAGTTACAACCCAAGGCCACGGCGTTTCAGACCATGACACATGATCGGCGTCTCTGCCAATTACCTCAAGCCTCCAACACGTCCAACGGAGCAGGAGGCCGATTGGGTGATTTGGATCCCATCTGGGACTCAAATCGGCGAATAGAAAAGCGGTATATATATATCAGAATAAGGAGATATGGCGATATGATGGAAAAAAGTCCGCGGGGAGAGAGGGGGGGGTTGTAAGAAGGGGTTGGTGGCGAAGTCCCTGAAGGGGAAAGAGTCCCTAAGGGAAAACAAAATGTAAAAATGTAGCTTTGTGCAAGCGAATAGACCTTCTGGCGTTGTTCCTGATGACAGGTGGAGCTCATAAAGCTGACACACTACCGGTCCACAGCTTGCCTGATCTTCAGATTCTTCACAATTGTCGAGGCAAGGCGGAGAATATTTTTATATCTCGGATCAACTTCGCGGAGACGCAGGAGAGAACCACGGGTGAGTCGCGTTCGCCGTCTCAAGTCGTGCTAGCCCCACCTTTGGGTCGAACGGAGCGCTTCTAATGCTGACGTCCATAGAAGTTTCACAGATCGCCTCCCACGTCGCATACTGGCTCGATAGTTTCTTGGCGCCATTGTTACCAATCAAGTTAGTGGCTACACGCTGACCCAACGACACCAGCCTCCAACGCACGTGAGATTCGAAGTCGTCTGCGGCCCCTTACCGTCATGGCAGCTGACGGGGGCCCTGTCGGCCAAACTACCCCCTGTGACTCCAGCCATAAAAGAACATGGCCAATCTTCTGTATTTGTTGGGGATTGCATCAGCCGTGACGGCGGTTCTTTGGGTTCTTAGAAGGACGAAATACCCCCCTGGAGCGCAACGGCAGCTCAAGCTTCCAACGAACCAGAGTCTGATAAGTCAGAAGCTCGTAGAGGCGCTGCCGCACATTGTACTTTCGCACAGTGATAAGGACGCCTTCCGCAAGTCTATAGACTCCTACTGGGCCCAGCAGGAGCGCGAGGTCAGGCAAGCCTGCATCGTTCAGCCACGAGAGGCTAGTGAGGTAGCCAGCGTCATCAACATCCTCAAGCGGGAACATGGCAGACAAAGGCCGTCAACCGGGGGTTGTGACGATGTCCTGTTCGCTGTCCGGGGAGGCGGTCAGTCTCCTGTTCCTGGAGGTGCAAGCGCCAAAGGAGGCGTGTTGATCGACCTGACTCTGATGCGGGAGGTCACGGTCTCTGATGACAGAGAAAGCGTAGCCCTTGGAGCAGGGACCCGGTGGGTCGATGTGTTGCGCCTCCTAGATCGTGAGGGTCTTACGGCGGTAGGAGGCAGAAGCTCCGACGTTGGGGTGGCTGGGTATACACTGGGGGGTCAGATAACTGTTCCCCGTCGATGCGTTTCAGCTGACCATCTATATAGGCGGGATATCCTTTTTCACACCTCGCTTCGGCCTGGCGTGTTCAAATGTCCTCGCCTACGAAGTTGTTCTTGCGTCCGGGAACATCGTCACGGCCACCGCCCAGTCACATTCCGACCTCTGGCGTGCCCTGAAAGGCGGCTCAAACAACTTCGGCGTTGTCACGCGCTTTACGGTGCGATGTTTTCCGTCAACAAAGATCTGGAGCGGATTTTTGTACGCCCCCAATTCTCAGTCAGCCAAGGCAATCGTAGCCTTCCATGACAGCGTAAAACGCTCGGATCCCAAGATCGGTCGTGCAGATGTCGATCCCCACGCGGCACCCCCCATTACCTGCTTCACATACGTACAGCCGGTAGGCATGCAGATAGTCACGGTTCACCTGGCCTATACGAATCTGTCGGAAGAACCCAAGGGCTGGCCAGATTATTGGAAGACTTCAAGGTTCGCGTCTCTTTGGCGCCTGTGGAGCACGTTCAGACCCCGCACAGTGACTTCCGCCGTGATTGAAATGAGCAGCACCTCCCCGCCAGGCCAAAGATGGTCCTTCGGTACGACAACCATCAAGAACGACCTGCATACGATATTTGCCGCACGTGCCGCCCATGAGAAGGCCATTGGGTCGCTACGGAGGGTGAAGGGGCTGATCTGGACGATTGTCATGCAACCGCTTCTGCCTTCGTGGGCCGCGAAAGGTGATACGAATGTGCTCGGTATTCACGAGGAAACGGATGATGCGCTCGTCATCCTCAGTTTCTCCGTGTATTGGCAACAAGCAGGGGATGATAGGCATGTATATGCGACTATTCGTGAAACTATTGAGGCTATTGAGGCGGTCGCCACGGCCAACGGGAAGGGCCATCGTTTCCGCTACCTGAACTACTGTGCGCAGTGGCAACGACCGTTAGAAGGATACGGCGAGGAGAACCTGCGCTTCCTGACCGAGGTCAGTAGAAAGTATGATCCAGACGGGCTATTTCAGAGTGGCTGCACAGGGGGTTTCAAATTGGATCCACGAAACTAAAGTGTCTGGGCACTGTACGGAACTTCGAGAAGTTTCACGATTCAGAGTTGACCTCGTGATCCCAGTTCACCACTCAGACGCTCCCAGAGTCTGGCCCATGAACTCCCAGGAGCTCGAGGTCTCCTGGGAACCACTTGATCCGGATTTCACTGTGAGGGTCTCTCGTATACGTAGAGGTAGATAGCGTCTCAAGATGAAGATCAATGTTAAGAGCAACTATAGTCGACTCTAGATACAAGACGTAGCGCGAGGAAGGGAAAGAAAAGGAGCTCCCTCGCGTTCAGGGGAACCCAGATGAGCTATGTGGGTCCGCCACACCGTATGTCCTCCGCTCATCATGTAAGCTTCATGTATATCCGTGGCATTCACCTTCAACTGTTCCATACTCAGTTGTCACTGTTTATCCTGCAGGCGATTCTCACTCCCCCAACACCTTTAGCCGGTCCCTACTTTACCATAGATTTTTACCCTGTACACGGTTCCGTTCTGGAAGGTGTCTGCTCCGCTGTCAGTATCTTCTCGGAACTGTGCGATACAGTTTGGTGCCGCATTAACTCTCAGTCGATCCTCACTTTTTTTGGTCCTATCCTTAGCCGATTATTAGTGGATTTCCCTACTCTCTGAAGTCGATCCTTACTCTCCAGTCGGTCCCTACTCCATGGTGGGTTTCTACCCTCCAGTCGGTTTCTACCCCGCATTCAATTCCTACGAACCAGTCGGTCCCTACTCCATGATGTTCCTTCTCTACGGTGTATTCTTGCTCGTCAATCGGTCTCTATTTCTGAAGTCGGTTCCTATTTTGTAATAAATTCCTTCCATCTAATAGGTTCCTACTCTGTCGTCGGTCTCTGCTCTGCAGTCGGTCCCTACCTTGCAGTCTGTCTCACCCTGCTGTCTATTGGAATTCCCGCTAGTCTGATATATTGATCACCGTACGAAATGCAGTAGGTCAACATCCAGATCTAATATGTTTCTCCGCTAGGTAAGACTACAAACCCACTCGGTATTGAATTATCCATTCAATGTAGACCGGTGTGGGCCAGGGCCCAGTATCTTTGATTACACTTACAACATATAAACTACTGTGGCTGTATGGCGCATTGACATCAATATGAAGAGATTTTTCACGATAATCTTATTAAATGGGCGTTTGCAACTGTATATCTTGCTAGGCTAGCCACGATGCTTATCAGGACAATCACGCTTTCCAGTTCATATTGTATAGATTATTATTGCCTCTATACTGGGCCCTCTACGATCGGATTAACACTTATCTTCTGCCACTCTTTGTTACACTGCCCGCCCGCGCGGGTGGACTTAACCAGTACTAGCAATTTCTGTAGATCCTCTATGGTATTCTGTGCTAAGACATTTTGTCGTATGTTGAGACGCAGTGCCTGCACATTTTTATTTGTATCGTCTCGAAGAACGCTCAATAACGATTCGAGGACGTTCGAGAGATCGTTGACTTAGCTTTCTGTGTGTTTTTGAAATAGTTTGCGACGCCTATCCTCCAAAGGCTTAAAAAGACAGACGCGATTTAATGTAATATATTTATTGCACGGCCTTCCACTAGCACCCTATAATTAATTAGTATCCTGTATAAATAGCTTGAAATTAATGCTCACCTTTTTCCTCTTTATTCGATATGTAGTGCATGCCAGGCTCGCACGCTTTCTTTTCTCATTCCGCTTCGGGAATCTATCTCTTCGCTGAGTGGGCTCGCGAGCAGGAAGCAAAGGTCTTGATGATATGTGTGTGGTACTTGGTTTAGCGCTTCATATATCGACTGTAGTAATATCTCAGGTCTCTGGGATAGCTGATGGAATGTTAAGTGAATAATATTGATTTAAAATTCCTCTAGTTCCAAGCTCTTATGTAGCTTCATTTTCTATATATATATATTATATTTAGTGGTGTTGCAGGCGGTGAGCCTATCGGCCAATCATAGTAAAAACCCCGTTAGTTGCAATACCCTGTTAGTTGCAAGGCGAATTCCTGGCTGATATCCTTGCAACTAACGGGGTTTCTCAGTACTCGAATTGAATATATATTTCGCACAAAGTTATTTCGCAAACTTGGGGGCCCTGGGGTCATACAACCCAAGCCACAAGCTTTATTTAATTCGAGGCTGCTCTACATGTCCTGTTGGCAATATTATCGCAACTGCTTTCAGGGATCTCGCTCTGGTCCTAATGCCATTGACTGAAAAGCTGAGACTGACTAGCAAGGGCCAACACTAGGGGCTAGATTCATTGTTGTCTTGGCAGCATTCTTGGTCTTTCTCACTCTACTTTCCTTCTCCATCGACCTCGGCAACGTGCTCGAAACGCCATTATGCATACTAATATTGCATGTTTTCCATGGGCGCCAAGTACTGTATCATCTGATGCGTGAATTCAGTCTTTTTCAAGGCAATGAGGAATAACCTCTGTTGACGGGAAGTAGCAGTAAGGACCGACCTAACAGCTAGGGTTGTGGTGGGAAAGGGGAAAAAAAAAAGTGGAGCAGCCGTGGAGAGTGTTTGCGGTTTGGATTTCCGGAGGGACATACATGCATACATACAAGTGCGCGCGTGTCCCTTGTCCAGAACCATGGACGGGTTCCGTGGATGGATGATATCAGTGATGGTGGTCAGGGTCCGCCGTCTCGAAAAAAGCTTCTGACATGGAAATCCAGGTTCAGCCCCATCAGGAACCAAATTGTTTCGATAGGGTGGTTCCTGGAGGTTCTCTCTGTTCTCCTTTCGCTGGCTTTTCTCGTCGTGTGCCTTGTTTGGGG
This sequence comes from Aspergillus flavus, assembly GCF_009017415.1. NCBI lineage: Eukaryota > Fungi > Ascomycota > Eurotiomycetes > Eurotiales > Aspergillaceae > Aspergillus > Aspergillus flavus. The sequence goes on along the minus strand of NC_092409.1, from coordinate 4,564,625 downwards.
GTTTGATGAGGTTATTGCGGGACACGAAGTGGGGGGGAGTGAAGTCACCCGTCCCTAAATACGTAGGTAAATTGATTTAGTCGTTGTTTGTTTGCGACGGACCGAGTGGGGCCGAGTTCTGGCTGATTCTATGAAGTCATTTTCTGGTCTGGTCGTAGCTTTGACCCTCAATGTTGTTGTTTGGACTGTCTTCTCAACCACCACACTAGACGGTAAGCGGGGGAAGTTAAGATCAAGTAGTATCGTATCGAATGGAGTATCACCCCGGTCAGGTGCGGTATTATACTTTGACCAGACAAGGGGTTGTAAATAAGGCATCGATACGGCTAAGACCGAATTGGGCGCATCTTCCAGCGCTTTCTGACGTTAAAGAAACAGTCAACTGATGGGACCCACTCGGTGAGGTCCTGCTGGCATTGGCCGAGTGGACCCGGAGGACAGTGAACCTGGTAAGAAGTTATACTGCTTGGTACTGTATTGTAGTAGGGGATTGGATAGTATCAGATCAGATGTATGGACTCGTACCTTTCCGGTGAAACTGACTTCATTCCCCTCAGTTCCCCCTCCATCCTCATGGCTCCATCGATACATTCAAATATCTCCTCTTTCCTCGCTTCCCCTCCTTTCGCTTTTCTTTCTTCATTATCATCTTCACTCAATCAATCATCATATCCTTATCCTCAAGACTTCCCTTCCTGACCTGTCTTTCTCCCTCTTCGATATCCTTGTAAGAACCCCCTCCCTTGGCAATCAACAACAGGCAATCACTGACGCTCTTTAGAACGACAATCATCCACCATGTCTCTCCCTCAGACCATGAAGGCTCTCAGGTAACAACTGACCCCTAGCACCCTTGCTCAACCAATTGGTCAAAGCTGACCTCCCATATCAGATATGAGCAGCCTGAGAAACATGCTGTTGTTGACGTTCCCCTTCCCAAGCTCCGTGACAATGATGTCTTGGTATGTGCCAGTCGTCCTTGATAGTCGTATGGCTGGCCATGCAAATCGTTTGCTGACGGATTACTATAGGTCAAGGTCAAGGCTTGCGGTGTTTGTGGTACTGACCTGCACATCCATGAGGGTCAATTCATTGCCAAGGTATGGTTCCAGCTGTCCAACATTCAATCAATTGAGCCTTTGCTGACTCTGTGCTAGTTCCCCTTGGTTCCTGGTATGTCAAGGACTTCCATGTCGCCATGTCCCGTCGAGGTAGTAGATAATATACTGATAGGTGTGCTCAGGTCACGAAACTGTTGGTGTCGTTGCGGCTGTTGGCCCCAAGGTCAAGGGCTTTGAAGTCGGCGAGCGGGTCGTCGCCGATAACTCGGAGCTTTGTGGTGAATGCTTCTACTGCCGCCGTGGAGACGAGTTGTTCTGTGAACACTTCGAGGCTCACGGTGTCACCATGAACGGTGGCTTTGCCGAGTACTGCGCGTATCCTGGTAAGTAGTGGTAGAATCTGGGAGCCACTGCCATGCCATTGCTGACTCTCTGTAGCTGGCAGGGTATTCAAGATCAAGAACCTCTCTGATGTCGATGCCACCCTCCTCGAGCCCGCCTCGTGCGCCGCTCACGGTTTGGACAAGATCGCTCCTAAGATGGGCTCTTCCGTTTTGCTGTTCGGTGCTGGTCCCACCGGCCTTGTAAGTTGACCTATATCTGAGAGACTGGTCCGCATCTTTCTTACACGCAACAGATCCTTGCTCAGTTGCTCCGCCAGTGCGGTGGATGCCGTGTTGTTGTGGCCGCTCCCGAAGGTCTGAAGATGGACCTGGCCAAGTCCCTCGAAGCTGGTGATGAATATGTCGCTTTGTCCCGTCAGGACCCTAGCGCACAGTTCGAGAAGCTGAAGAAAGAGAACCCCTACGGTTTCGACATTGTCGTGGAAGCCACCGGCAGTGTCAAGATCCTCGAGGACTCCATTAACTATGTCCGCCGCGGCGGTAAGCTCGTCGTGTACGGCGTGTACAATAACGAGGCCCGCGTTTCCTGGCCTCCTAGCAAGATCTGTAAGTACCCCTTCCGCTCATGCGGTATGTAGCGACTAACACTGGTGCAGTCGGCGACGAGATCACTATTCTCGGAAGTTTCTCCGAGACCTACAAGTTCCCCGCTGCCATTGACTACCTTGACTCTGGTAAGGTGAAGGTCAAGGGCATCGTGAATAAGGTGTTTAAGCTTGAAGAGTGGGAGCAGTGCTTGGAGTCGATGAGGAACAAGTCTGCCATCAAGGCGGCTATCACTTTTGACTAGATTCTTGTATATAGAGATACCACCGATTTATGAGTAATGAATGTTTATGTGATGTACGGGGCTTTCCATCTTAAATAGTAGTGGGTTGAGGACCCTGAGGGCAACCCCCAAGGTACTGACTGACCTTATCATGACGTTATTTACCCATCACCCGGGCCTGATGCGATTGAGATAACCAAGTGACATCTGAGTTCATCTTAGAGCCTGATATCACAATAATTGCTAGTACACGACCACCACATTCACATATGAATTAGCTACCTCAACCCTATATGGTACATGAAAGAACACAGAGTTCCATTTGTTATAAGAAACATGTAATACGGACAAGCCAGCTTGCACAGGCAACCCAAACCCAGTAGACATCCAAATAAAAGCACAACCGTTGACCTGGTACAATGCATCACCCCAAAGAATCAACAGCATGAAAAGGAAAGGAAAAAAGGAAACCAACTCAAGCAAACTTATCATGCTTCCCCCTAACCCTAACATCCAGCACCTCCTCATGGAAATTCCCTTCCTTCCTCGCCCTCTTCAACCTCCTCACCTCATCATCATCCAATCTCCGCCCGACAATCTCTTCCAACTCCTTCCGACTAATCTTCTCCTTCGCCTTCGTCTCCTTACTCGCCTTAATCCGCGGCTTGAACCGCGCCTGCATGCGAATCCTCATCGTCGTCTCAAACGAGAGACTCGTGGCATCGCCCCGAACCTCAACCACCCTCCCGCTCGCCGCCTTACTCGACTTCCCCTCCGTAACAGAAACAAACGTCTCCTTATCACCACCACCAGTCTGTAAACAGAACGATCCAGGCATCTCGGACGGAATAACAACAAACGACTCCTGATGCGAAATAGCCGATGACGCGGCACTCAGAATTCCATAATTGTCGCAGCTCAAATACCTAATCTCAGACATTAGCCAACGTTCCTTCATTCCCCCCCAAATGGGGGTAAGACAACAACATCAACATCAACATCAACAACAACATCAACAATAACAACAACAATAACAACGACAACTCTCAACAAACCCAATCCACACCAAAGCTCCCTTCAAAACAAAGAAAAAGGGGTAAAAAAAAAGAAAGGGAAGGGAAACATACTTCCCATGCTGCCCCTTAAAACTAATCCCCTCCGTACCCGCAACCCTCGTCGCAACCCAAACCTGCCGAACATCATGCGGCTCCGCCGTGCCCGGATCCCCCTCAATCAAATTCTCGATCTCGCTCGCGAAGACCTTCCCATTGGCGTCGCTAGCTATGCAGGTCGGAGGGTCGGAGGGGAGAACGATGATAACGGGGCCCGCGATGTCCGAGGGCGCGTCCGCTGACACCCAGCTCTGATCTTCGGCTGTGTTTTCTTGCTCGGCGGTTTCTTCTTGTGTGAGTTTCGTTGTGGTTGGTTTGCTGGGTGGGTAGGGCGCGCTGCGCTTTTTGGTCTTTTTGGGCTTGTCGCCTTTGAAGGTTAGTGGTTTTACCATCTTTTTTCGTTCTTTCTTTTCTTTCTTTTGGTTGGTTGCGGGGGTAGAGGAGGAGAGAGGAATTGAGGGGAGGAGGTTTTGGAGATAGTTGTGTTTTGGGGTGTTGGAGGTGAGGGAGTGAGTTTTGGTGGAGAAGATTTATTGTGTCTTATCGATAAGGGTGTTGAGTGACGTAGACGGAGTCGGTTCTATATTTCTGAGGTGTATATACCCCAATGCATGTTTTGAATATTACATTGAGCAGTTTGGAGTCAATAAAATATTCTATAGTGAAATGATGATCATCGTTTGAGAGTTTTGAGAGCATTCTGTTCTATACAAAACGCCTCTTTATCCTCGCGTAACTATATTTTTAACTGTTCTATATGCCGGGTACGAGATAACGATAAATAATGTTATATTTGTTACCCTTAGATCTTTCCCCAGTACTGAATGCTATCTTTCGTTCTACCAAACAAGAATGTACGGAAACACGATAAAAATCCTCAAGACCCAAATTCAACAGCTGGAGATCTATGTTTTATAAGGATATGACCTATACCAAAAAACAAACAATAAAACACGCAGGGTATCATAACGTATATCCACCAAAGACAGCCACACAAACCAACGCCCGAACAAAGTCCAACTCAAGCCGAATTCGCCCTCCGCATCATGAAATCTCGATGGACTACCCTATTGGTGATGGGCACCGGGTAGTACCCTGGCGGAAAAACGCTTTTCTTGCACATCGGACATAGACAGCTATTCCGCGTCAGCGACGCATCGATGCACTCGACGTGGAAAATATGACTGCAGGTGAGCTCGCGGACAGTAGACTCATGCGGGACGAAGTCCTCGAGGCAGATGGCACATGTGGTCTGCGAGTGGCTCAGCCTCTTGAGCTTGGGAGGGCGGCCTTTGGCACAGGTGCTGATTGACGACGAACGGGACGGCGCGCTGGGGGAGTTGTTGGCATCGCCTGATGATTGTTCGTCTCCCGGCTCTTCTTTTTCTTGGCTTTCTTGCTTGTCATCCCGTACCCCGTCCGCTGTGATGGCGTCGGGATTTGTGTCTGTTTTCTCCTTTTCCTCCGTGTATTCTTGGACTTCTTTGGACCGTAAGGAACTCTTGTCGTTGGACTCGGGGGTATCACCCAATGCGCTCCAATCCGGATATGTGTATATCGGCAGTGTATCCAAGATCTCCTGTGGGACTTTCATGAGGTGCAGACCCAGCATCTCCATGTCTGCCTCTCCAGACTCAATCCTCCGTTGCAGCCTCTCCCGACGCCTCTTCTGTACCAGTTGGTAACAAAGCAGAACAATCATGCTGAGAACCAAGATTGTCCCTAAGATGGCAAGAATGAACCCCCAGAGACTGGGCATTTTACCTTGATCCCTCTCTAAAGACCACTTATTAGCATTCGTCACGGATGACAATTGGAACACTTAGTATTACCAAAATCAATAAGGCTAAGCAGCCGTATGTCAGGCCGACCTGTCACAGAGGCGGAAGCATTGTGACCATTGTACGCATGGCTTGTGTTCCCCGAATACCATGCCAGCTGATTCATGAGAGTCACACCCGCTGGACCAGGAATCGCATACACGGGGAGGATGTTTCGGTTCTTCCAATCCCCACCGTCCCTCAATGACCACGCCGGATCTTCAGCTGGCGGCGGTTTGGTATTATTGCTCGCAGGCAAGTAGAACACTAGCGCATCGGAACCTACGCGCTGCGAGGCGTCAATGAACGACTCAGCACACTTAGCGTTCACCCATGGCGCAAGGCCTATGGTCTGAAACCTGAATCTATCCACGTCGGGATGGCGGGTGACATTGGGAGGTATGAATGGAGCGGTGAGATTGTTGCACGAATCCTCAACATCGAGACTAGGAACGAACAAGAGTCCTCGTATTGGGGCATTTCCTGGAGTACTTTGGGAGGACAGTGTTCGAACCGTACCATCCACTACGAAACGGAAGCTCGCGCTGTCCTGTCGTTCAATGTAAGAATTTCCCTTCATACAATATGTGGAGACCCTTGAGACGTACGTTGGCCGATGAAGAAGTGTTTATCGCTCTCCCTGGACCTGGAAAGAGCGTGGCAGCTGTGGTGAGAGATTTCGCAGCAGCAGGTGGAGACATTATTGGTTTTTTGTTTCTCGCATATACTGTGAAAGGTGGATTCGGTTCCAATCAACGGTATCGAGGACAATAACACGGCGTTTTCGAAAGTAACACTCATATGGACCATACACATGGCGAAGTAACAGGAACTGCTTTACAACAAGAAAATCGGGGCTCAGAGATGAAATGAACAAAACATCTTGATTAAATTGCGCGGTCGAGACAGAATCTAAAGTATTGCAGCTAAATCCATGGAATGCAAGGATTGAATTCGATGGTTTCAAGCGGAATGTTTGACAGGTCGCATGGTTGGCCGTGATAGTCGCTTCCACTGCTGCCACACCTCATAAAGTGGTTGCGGTGAAGAGAAAAATTTTCTCCCTGTTCCTGTATAGTGGTTGTATTCCTCCCTTGATATCTTGTTGAATTCAGACTTTTCTCCATGGCACTGCCTTCGGGCTGCCGTTCGCAGCTGGACTGCATGACGTTTTCGGATATCTCCGCCGTCAGTGTGACGAGCCATTTACATACCCACAACAAAAAGATAGAAAAACGGAAGCAACGCACTTCGCCACCCGGAATGTTGACGGGTGAAGAAACCTATCTCGTCGAGTAGATAAGAATGCGGCCACCCATGGATGTATGTATGCGCATCCCTAGCGAGCGGCATAGGGAGAGTAAAGCCACCTGCATTGCATTATGAGTGGCTTTGATTCGTAGGGAGGACTATGAAACGTCTAGCCATGATGCCCATAGGTAACGCGGGCCAACTCGTGGTGATACTGGCAGCATTGGTAGATAAGCAGTAGAATTTCAGTTTACATCGAATGAAGGATCTCCACTTGCCAATCGCTTACTATATTCGGCAATCGTTAATCCAGATCACCAATTATCTCATCACGTGTATTCATGTGACCTCACGTGCCAAGTCTGGGGAAACATCGCGATATCCTGATAATGATGGAGTACAGAAGAGAACACGGCCAGAGCCTCTTGCAGGGCTTATATTTTCGAACTGCGACCAGCTGCCGAAGCGCGCTTCATGAAGCCTCATAAGCCATACAATTGAAACGCCAAACCCTGCCCGGAAACCGAAAATAATGGAATATTAAAGCCATCCAAAACAAACATACAGCTGCACAACCCACTTCTCAAGTTTAAACACCTTTTCGGGCCGTCATCACATCATGCCATCCGCAAGCAAAGGGAAAGGGAAAGGCCGTGAAGCGCGCCCCTCTCGAAGCCGAAACACCACACCCAACTCCAGTTTCAGTGCCCCGACCGCCGCCCCTGTATCCAGCTACCTCGACAATGATGTATCGAAACTACTCGTTCCAGTCGCCGCGCAATATGGAGAGATATTGGATAGGATGGGCGGGGTCGGTCCTATACCCGACTCGAAGTCCCTGGAGACATTGATGGAGCATCTCAAGACACTCAGTCAGCTGGCAGAAGCTCGTAGCGATGCATGCGATGCTGGCATCAGAGAGCTGTCTCAAAAGCGAAAGGAGGTAGTGGAGGAACCTGAGCACGACACCGACCGTCCGAAAATGAAGCGCGAGGCAGATGATGAAGAGGAGGAATCGAAAGTACCCAAGGGAGGGAAATTAAAGAAGCGCAAAGAACGGGGCAGTAGTTCAAAGGAAGATCGCCCATTAGCTCATGGCGCTCATGAACTTTCTCGACAAGATGGTGCGGAAACCAAGGTGGAGGGTGGTAAGTTGACACTTCTCACATTCACCTTAACCGCAGTCCAGCCCCGTCGCTCATAGGCCGACAACCCCCTTCGAATTCATGGCACTGTATGTTGCAGTCGCAGGCTAATATTCATTTAATTTAGCTGCATCGCCTATTTCTAAAAAGTCGAAGAGTACATCGTCACTATCACCGCCGGAACCCAATTCCCCCAAAGTGAAGGCAGACACAGAAGCTCAAGCTCCTGGATCACCCATGTCGGACGATAGCTCAGACTCGCATCAGCCTGAACCAGCTCCTGCTGTGCCACAAATTCAAGTCTTCGGTCCAAATCCCGTGAAATTCGACGATCCGACCATATACCATATACGTGATGTCACTCCTGACATGACCGATGACGAAAGGAAAGAAATCTACAGCGTCACTCGTTTCCCGGCCAGTGATCTAAGTCATATGATGGCTGGAGTAGCTCCAGATAAAGACTATAGCAATTCCAAGCCTACAAACCAGGTCAGCGCGAATACATTCCTCGCCTACGTCGAACCATATGTCCGCCCGTTGATGGAGGAGGACATTGCTTTCCTCAAAGAGAAAGTTTGTTCCCTTAGTTGATGCTTAATACGCCTCGTAGCTAACGATAACAGGGCGATCGAGCGACACCGTTCATCATGCCTCGACGTGGGAAGAGGCACTACAACGAGATCTGGGCCGAGGAAGATGGGCTGATGAATGTTGACCAGAACGGTAACAAGGAACGTCTGCCCTTGAATCAGGGACGTGGAAACATCGACCAAGTGACAGACGAAACTATGGAAACGGACAAGGTTTCAGTTGGTCCATTAGTTAGCCGCCTGTATTCTCTACTACGATACGAACACCGCGCTCCCGACGAAACCCCTGGCACCAACGGCACAGTCAACGGGGAATTACCGAACGGCTCTTCACTCGGCGACGCAATGGACCTCGACCACCCAATAGGAGGAGGAGACTCAGAAAGCAAGCCCCAACCTTCCGCGACATCGTTCCCTGATGCATCCCCAAGCGGCTTCAAAGTGCCCGCCGCGAAGCTAGACCACGCCCAACTCGACGAGCGCCTCAAAGCAGAACTCCGCCATGTAGGCTTCCTCGGCGCTGAGGACAATCCCGATTACGACGCGCATTATGACGACGACATCGCTCAGCGACTACGTCTCCTGCAAAGCGAACTTAAAAAGCAAATGATCGTCAACAGCGCCCGAAAAGCAAGACTCCTAGAAATTGCCCGTGAGCGCATGGCATACCAGGAGTACATGACCATCCACGACGATCTCGACTCCCAGGTACAACAGGCCTATCTCAAGCGTACCCGGACATTAGGGAAGAGCAAGAAGGGCTCCCAGGCCAAGCACAGGCCGGGCGGAGCTGGCGGCGGCAGCCACGTTGTCAGTGCCGCTGGTGTGGGTCGTCCCGCTATCGGCGACGTCGCTCGCACTCTCATGGACCGACGCAAGCGCTGGCGTGACTGTATTGGGCCGATTTTCAAAGATTGCAAGACTTCTGTGCCGAGGAATAATGAGTCGGTCTTTGACCCATCGCTCATGGCGGAGTACGAGAAGGCGGAAGTTGAAGGTTGGGATGAGGAGCAGGAGTGATTTCTTCGCTTGCTCCTCATGCAGTTTTTACTATGACGGTTTATATTTTCTACTTTCCATGCACATTTCAGATGTCCTTTTTGATCTCGATTATGTCTGCTTTGCACGATCATTCAAACCGGGGCTTGGGTATTGTTGAAGTCAAAAGGTTTGATTTGAGCGTCGATTACGAGGGCTTTATGTGTTTGGCGTTGGGGTTTACACTAGAAGGAGGGTACATGATCATCGCAGAAGTACTCAATAATGACGAAAATTCACACTTAAAAGATGTTCCTTAATCTAATGCGTTCATTTATAGGGTATCATTAAATCCTAGTAAAAAAAAGATAGGTTTCGCCGGAAATAGGTCATCGGTGTATGATTAACACCTCCCCGGGATACCGCTTCAGCCTAGCGGTAAATTCCTTTTCGCTGATTTCCAGTTCAGTGCATATTTGATCAAAGCAATGCATTCCATCGAGGTATTTGGACAAAGTCTTATCGTCGATGTAGTCTTCATCATCCTCATCTTCGATCACCGTCCCTGGACGGCTCCCGCTGTGCACGGAGGTCGAAGGTCCATCATGCTGATGCGCAGCGATGGGCGCTGGCTCATCCCCTACACTTGACGCATAGGGACTATTGGTCCCTGTTCCGGGACCTCTGGATGATGGACCGCTGGTTACCTGACTGTGATAATGGTGGTGATGGTGATATTTCGAGGGTGGAGCGGGAAAACCTGTCGCGTAGGCGTACTTGTGTACACGGTATAGGAACCCTTTGATGATTCCAAAGGTGATGAAGCGACGGATGTCGATGTGGGCTAGTTGTCGGCTATGGTGCATATACCATTGTTTGACGCTTTGGCCTTGTTTGAGGCTGGCGTAAAGCTCGACTAGCCCGACCCCGTCGACCACTTCTCTTTCCGGTTGGTCCTCTATTGTCGCTGCTGTGCTACCTGGCGCTGTGATGGTAGGAGCTGGGCTAGGGCTCCTGGAACTAGCACTGCCAATGCTGCTGGCTATGTCGACGTTGGCGGTAGTGCCTGTGACGATTTCACCGAGGGGTGGCCATACAGCGTCTGGGTCATAGCTTCGGGTAGGATTCGCGAAGGTTGATACGGCAGCAGGGGATGCAAAGAGAGTGTTGACATAGCGTGCGCATTCTCGCTGCATGTCCTCGTTTGAGGCAATCGTCGAGCTGAATTGAGCTGTGGGAGCGTAAATTGCAGAGAAAGAAAAGATGTCGAGGAGGAAGAGACAATTGTAGTAGAGCAAATGCCGGATTGCGCGGCAGGTGAGAGAGAAGTCTGTGTCGGCAAGGATGGAAATTATGCGGATACTGTTGACACCATTGATGTGAGGGACGATCTATATCATGTCAAAACTGTACCAGAGCTATCTTAATGTTATGGGAGGCATACTCGTTGCATGGTGAGATCCCAATTCTCATCCATGAAGGTTTGGTATCGAACAGTGAACAAGGGGACGTGCCAGGCTTTGACAGACGGAGGAGAGGGGTAGATAGGGAACAGCTTGATATTCAAGGTGTTTAATTCGTCTGTGTTCAAGTTAGCATCTAGCCTTCTTTCATCTTCCCCCCCTCCCTGCTGAGTGTAGTAAGGCGCGTACCAATGGGAATCATGCATTCGCAATAGTTATTTAGATCCTCCATCAATGTCTCACACAAGCTGTAGACCTTCCCCTCGCCGCTCTTTGAATGATCTCTGGACAAAAATTGACCTTGCTCCTCCAGCCCATGCATCAGGTCCGCAAGTTTCTGGACTACACTCTTGTACGTGCTAAAATCTTCTTCCTCCGCCAGCACGATGCAAAAATTAAAGATGAATTCGTTGCGGTCATAGCGGAGGGACTTCATGCAGATCGGGTAACCAAGTATCCGGTATCCATTCGTGCAAACCTGCATCAAGTTTCCGCATAGCTCTTGACGGGGAATCACGAAGAAGGAGATGTCGGAAAAGGTCAGGAAGAGGGGTTGCGACGGAGCGGTCGCGGAGGGAACTATCGCGCCATCGGGAACTTGGTGAACGACCTTAGGTCCTAAAGATTGTATGGGTCAATTGACTACCTTACTTGAGATCCAAGTGAGGTTGAATTATTTGCTTACCCTCCTGAGTGTCGAACTTGCTGTAGAAGATCGCTTTGATCATGGTGGTTGTAGGGGTGACGAGTGAGTGGGGGAGGAGTGTGGTCGCAAGTGCTATAGTAAGCTAGAGAGCATCATTTTAAGAGCGTAATTGCATCATAGCATAAGCACATTCTCTGTTACCGGCGCAAAGAATTGGGGAGAAGTTTGCGGTGTGAAGGGAGTGGAGAGGGACTATGGCGGGGAGCTCTACTTAGAAGTGGAGCCTTGAAGCTCCAGTAGTACCCCGTGACAAAGATAGCACTCACGTTATCACCGGTGATCTAGATCTATACTAGAACAAGGAAATCCTCGTGCGACCTAGATCTACAGGTATCAATAAGAGCAACACCAAAACTAAGCTTCATTGACTAGTCATTATCCCTATCCTAGGAAGTAGATAACATTATATACCTAAGTGAAGTCGACCACCAGTCTTCGTGTGCCTGGCAGCTGTCACCCAAAGAGGCGTCTCCTAAGTAACTTAGTAATCCCCAGACGAGGGTAGTTAAACAAATCGTACTGGGTTAGTTTTCGAGTGAGAGTGAACTAAGTATGGACCTTCAGATTGTTCTTATCAGCCAGGAGACCGTTCATGGCGAGACCAAAGGACCGAAAAGAACATAGGACGCAACGAACTTTTGAAGCCAGAACTACGGATATTATGAATGCATCTCGGCGAAGTCACTTTCTGGACGAAAAACACCAATGGCCATTTTATGCAATGCTGCAACGAGATACGACATAGACAGGAGGGGTATTAAAGGAATCAACGGGAGGGCTAAACGCAAGGAATTCTATAACAATCAGCGGTCGGGAAAAGTGAGAGAAAGAAGCCTAATCGCGGTCCACAGTAACGATCGAACAGAGTAATACGTCCCGCAGAGTTGGAGAAAAGAGAGAAGAAACCGCCGCTGATGCGCCATAAATGCACCTAGATGGAAAACATGCCTGCCTGCTAAAACTTGAGAAACTGCAAGGATACGCAAAAAAACAAATCGAACTGAGCATCATTCCGTGTGGGTCTTATCGTGCTGTTCCTGACGGAGAATGAGGAGGGCGTCGAATAGAAGTGCTCGCCGCGAGCAAGGTGGACGTACGTTCCGAGAGCGACACGGATCGTCTAGCGCCTGTCCTACTACTAAGGTACGGCATGTCATACAAGAAATCCAACGGTTGGCCTCTTCGGATCGCATTGATTATGTCGACGTAACTTCCTCGCTCGCCAGCCTCCTTCAACCATTGCTCCCAGTCCTCGTCCAGCGGAACATTGGCGCCTCGTTCGCGGGCGGCACTTGCTGCAAGAAGACGATGATTCAGTTCCACGCCACAGCTTTCCATTTCCTCGTCGCTTGACTCTTCTTCAACCTTCTGAGGTACATCACAGTCGACACCACGGTCATCAATGGTGTCAGTCACGGGAACGAAGTGCTCGCGTGCTTCAACCTTGACCTCTGGTTCTCTCACCCGCTCTGGGCCATCTTCGAAGTGAACCTCAACCGAAGGTAGCGGGGATGGCGACGCGGGTCGGACACCATTGGCCGTTGTATCTTGTACCTTGACGCCCTCTTCCTTCTCATACCGCTCACGTGCCGACTTGGTACCTTCCCAGCGACACAGCGAGGATATCTCGGCCTCCGTTAAACCGAGCTCGTCGAAGACTCTAAAAAGCCGACGATGCCAAGGAAACCGACTCAGCCTCATGCGATGCGGACCATAGAAATAATCAAGACCAGGATATTGAGCTTCAACGGTGTCCAGCGATCCATAGAAAGTCGAGGTTTCGATCCGAACTTCGGGAACGAGGTTACGGGTGATATGAGCTGAGAATGTCGCTGGATCGCTCGTGCGCGGGCGCGGAAAGGTTGCATTGTGCACAATCTGAGCTAGGGAAGGTTTGTGCATGGTGAAGGGATGTCAAAGTGTACGATGTTGCGTACGGAGTGTATGCGACAGAAGTAGTTGGTGATTGAACCGTCTCAAATATCCGTTAGAAGTCAAAGCTGGGGTAAAAAGATAGGGGATCCGCTGAGAGACACGGCTTCAAGGGTTGGTAATTTCCACAAAGAGATAAAGAAGGAAAAAAGAGAAAAAGTCCTAGTTGACAGGGATTAGAACCGCCTGCTATATTTAGGAGAAAAGGAATAGAAACGGGAAGGGCAAGTGAAATAGCAAATTCCAGATTCCAACTGCCCTGTTTGCGGAAGGGAGCGAGATGGGGATCGCCAATTCAATAGTAGGAAAATGACGGACAAATAGCGATCTAGAATAGCAGATCTCACTAGAGTTTCAGCTGGCTGATTCGCGTCGTCAGGAGTACCTCAACCAGAAACAACAAATACGGGATCTTCCAATGAGCAAGCGGAGAGATCAATGGGCGGACGTCCAACGCATACAACCGTGCAGTAGTGGTGGGTGATGTGTCAATAGTTCACTTCTTTGCCCATAGATTGGGTGATGGCAATGGGAAGAAACAGAGTCGGGTGATGAATGCCTTGGAGGAAGAGTTGTATGTCGGTAGCCGACTTTGCTTTCCCTTCCTTTTTCTTTTGTTTTTCTTTTTATTGTTCTATTATTTTCTCTTTCACAAATGAAAAGGACCTTCCTAGCCCCTGGGACAGGATAAGGTGAAACTTCTCCGAGAGAGCTTTGGCCTCAGGCACAAGTGGCGACCCAAAGCTAAAAAAAAATTCCGTCTCCTGAAACTAGAAGACAGAAATGCCCATGACGGTACTAAGAAGAGGAGGATGTCAATCAATGCAGCCGGCAGACGAGTGATTGGAAATTATGAATTACTATAGTAGTAGTTGAAACGGTGGGAGACAAATTAGAAGAAAAAGAAACCAAAAATGGAGCGAGATGTCTATTATATATGAGAATTTTCATCTGAAAATGAACAATCATGATGTCTGCTGACAACACCGTCATGCATGCATGGAACAGCGCATAAGGAACAACTGCGTGGAGTATTCTTGACTAGTGACTGTGAGTGAGTTAGCCAACTTTAATTCGGGGACAACAGAATAATGCTTCTCCATCCAAAAACGCCCTGAGCAAGACTGCGTTGGCGAGCGGGTCTCTCATCCACTCTCGCCTCGCGCTGGTCGCCTGCAAGGCCACTTGGTCGACGATCCGACTCGGGTGGTCTAGGTCTCAGGCAGGGGCCCATGTAGGTACTCGACTGGAGGAGTCCTAACGGGGTGAAGAGGCGAAAGGGCTATTGATAGAAGGTCTAGACATGGAATACTGTTTGTTGCATTTCAAAACTGTCGGAGAAAATTGTTGTCATTACTAAGTCACCGCTTCGATTAGCGGAGATGAACGAAAATGACCCATTAGGAAAAGAAGCAGAAGAGAACTTAGCAAATCATCATGGTTTCTTCTCTCTTATTGGATCACTAGGAAGCATGAAGGAGCGGTAAGATTTCCCCAAGAATCGGTCTACGAAATCCGTTCCTCCATTGGGGGAGTTGGGGGTATAACCGGCACTTGTTATACGTACCAATCCCACTCCGCCTTCGACACCTCAGGATAACAGGCTGCCTTATCATCATCTGTTTCTTATCGCATGGTTTTCACGAACTACGTACTGCTTTAACGGTCCACTCCGAAGTATAATGACCTTAGATACTCATTCAGTTGTGCTATATCCCCATGTCGACTTTTGACGGGATCGTCCAAGGTACGTGTGGATGGTCCATTACTTCAGATTCATAAAATCTAATAACCGGATAGAATTCCCTTATATCCAGAGTGAGCAACACTACCGCACATTGTAAAAGGCCGTAGCCACTAAAGGACAAAAGTCGATTACTTTCGCAAAAACCCAGAGAGGCCTCCTCCACTAGCCGGCTTCCTTAGCCATGTCCATAGTGATCATCTCCAGGGCTTGGAGTCCTTCCGAGCTCCATTCATCTACTGTTCGGCAGCAACTAAAGAGGTATTGATCCATCAATTCACCCCTACCCCTGCCCCGAGCATATGGGGTACTAAATTCATTCATAGCTGCTCTTGCACATCGAAAAATATCCTCACCGCATGAATTTCAGTAGAGGCATCCTTGAATCCCGGAGGTTGCATTACAAACATCTATCCAAACTTTTGGTGACTTCTCTCCCCATGATATACTCTGGTTCCTATTAATACCACATAGCGGCCGATCCCTCTAAACACGCCGACGGAGATCGAACTCACCCCTCGGCTATCCATCAGAGTTACCCTGCTAGACGCCAATCACTGTACGGGCGCGGTGATGTTTCTCATCGAAGGTAGTGGAAAATCCATTCTCTACACCGGTGACATTCGTGGTATGTATCCTCACAAAGCACTTCACTTGATGATCCATAACTCTGACAAATAACAGCGGAGTCTTGGTGGGTCGACAGCCTTATCCGACATCCAGTCCTCATTCCCTACACTCTAGGTGGTAGGCGATTGGATAAGATCTATCTCGATAGTACATTTGCCCGTCACTCGTCTATATACCGTACATTCCCATCCAAGGCAAACGGATTGGCAGAACTTCTGCAGAAAGTGGCATCCTACTCAGAGGACACTACATTCTACTTCCGAGCATGGACTTTCGGATATGAGGAAGTCTGGATGGCTCTTTCTGCTGCTCTCAACTCAAAAGTATACATACGTTACATCCCCATTACTGTGATTCTATGCTAACGAAACAGATCCATGTGGATCGGTACCAAATAGGTCTGTATAGGTCGCTCGTTTCCGCTCAACAGGGGAGGAGCGGCGAAGCATCTGCTCTTTGTGGCTTCGAGCTCGGGAATAGATTTGTTCCTGGCTGTCTGAGCGAAGACGAAGGATGCCGCATCCATAGCTGTGAGCCAGGCGTACAATGCTCGGCGATTTCATCGAAGAACCCGGTTTATATAATCCCGATCGTTAGTCGAACGAATGACGGCTCGGAAATACCCGAAGTTGGAGCTGGAGGCGGAGGTGGTGACTTGTATCAGATTCACGAGCTCGAAATCCCAAACGAGCTGGCACTAGAGCAACTAGAGAAACTTTGTCTCGAGAGGATTCACGATTCTCAAACACTCTCGGAGACGCGAGAAGCGCTCTTCAAGGCATTCAAGTCCAAAAGCAAAGCACTCCAGCTTGATAGCTATGGGATGAAAGACGTTCATGACATTACCCTAGAAAACCTAGTGAACATCCTCAGCCGGGGCCGTTTCCACGACAAGGATCGGTCCGATAACAATCAAGGATCAACAGGACGACATTATAAGTCAGGAAGTCGACTTCCAAGAGTTATCGTGAGTGGGGTTGCATAAACTAAGTCAAATATGCATTAACATTCAGCAGCACTTTCCATATTCGCGCCATTCGTCCTATGCAGAGCTATGTGAGCTGGTTTCCGCATTCAAACCAAAAGACGTATACCCTTGTACAGTGGACCCTCTAACATGGGACGAGGACGTCTCCATGCAAAGTCTCTTCGGCCATCTGTGCTCAGGAACAGAATTCACTCACGACCACCACATGCGCGACATGCTGGAAAACGACGAAGACCTTCGCTCAAGGAAGCGAGCTCGCTACGAAGAGCCCGCATCGCAACCAAGCCAGCTGTCCAGTACACTGGACAGCATACCCAGAACCACAATGAATTTTGCCACCAGCAACCCCGGCGACGATACAAGTCCAGATAGAAGAGCGCCAGATCACCCCAATCCCCAACGAGACCCAACAAATTCACAAGAGCATCCAGAGCCGCAACCAAGACTCCACAAAGCTCACTTTGCAAAGGCAATAATACCCTCATCATCACATTCATCCTCAGATCGCATTCCCATGCCTTCATCCTTAGAGACTATCCAAGACAACAACCAAGCACTAAACTCGCCACTCCCTACCCCAGAATCAGCCCGAGCAGCAGAAAAAGCCAGGCGGAAGGAGATCCGCCAAGCATGGCACTTCTTGAACAACGCACGATCCGACGAAACTCCATTCCACCTTGGCTCTCTCCCCTCTTCATGGTCTACCGAAGAAGACAAGGACCACGAGTACCAGGGAAAGACCACCACAGAAGAAGAGACATCGCATCACATCGTTGGGCAACTCAACGATAACGTCGATATCACAGACAACAACATAGAAGAACCAGATCCAGAGCCAGAAAGCCACTTCAGTCAGTCACACTCCATCTCGTCTTCCGCCTTTGCATCCCAAGAACAGCCGTTGGAGCCAGCCAGTGATATGAGCTTCGATGGTGCATATTATGAGCATATCGAAGCCCGGGAACAACCAGAGGCTCAGGCAGCGGCCTCTTCATCAACAGATGCCCAGGTGGCCAATACCCTAAAGAGAAGTAGCAGTTCGTCTCGAGTACGGAGAGCCGCGTATCTAGCTGCTAAAGCGGATAGTTACGAGGCCTGGGCGTCGATGGGGCTTGTTTCGGCGGGGGATAATCACACAGAAGAGGAGATTGAGCTGTGATTCTGACCCCGTTGAGTTTACAATTGTCCTGTATACTGTAATAAAAAAATATAATTATAAAAACACAAACACCAAGTTATTAATCATAAAAATAGAATAAAATGGATATCATTACACACATTCATAACACATGCCAATGTAAAAAGCACATTTCCCCAAATGCAAAAGAAACCAACCTATACCCTAATCTATACAAAGAGAAAGTTAAGAAAGGAAATGTGCCAAAACACGCGCACGCATACAGGTTAGGTATCTCAACACAACCAGAAACGGAAATACAAAGTAAAAACGAGAGAGAGAGGTTATATCATCATCTAGTAAACGAAGAAATCTTGCGTAAGCGGCAGGCTTACTGCGGGTTGGGCGTCGCAAAGGACACCGTCGGCTTCGACGGCGTAGCTTTCCGCGTCGACGTGCATCTTTGGCATGGTGTCGTTGTACTTCATGTCGGCTTTGCCGATGTTGCGGCAGTTCTTGACGGCTTCAATGCGCTTCTTGATTCCGTAGGATTGGACGGTGCCGGCGTCGATGGAGGCTTGGGAGACGAACATGATTGAGGTGCTGGGGACGTAGGCCTGGGATATCATGTTAGAAGGGATTCCTGGGGGTGATAGGACAGAGTGAAGGGGACTTACTCCGAACATGGGACGCATGATGACCGGCTCGATGGTGGGAATGGAGCCGTTTGGATCACCCTGAAGAGTAAATTAGTGTCTTGTTTTCTACTAGGGAAAGTAATTGACGCATACCATCTGTGCAGCGGTAATCATTCCGCTCTTCATGATTTGGGTAGGCTTGGTACCGAAAGAGCTGGGGTGCCAGAAAACCAAATCGGCAATCTTGCCGACCTCCACGCTACCAATCATGTGGGACATGCCCTGGGCGATGGCTGGGTTGATGGTGTACTTGCTAATGTACCTCTTGACTCGGAAGTTGTCTGCGCCTGTGCCTTCGTCCTCCTTCAGCGGGCCGCGCTGCTCCTTGTTCTTATGCGCTGTGTTCCATGTCCGCAGGATCACTTCACCACAGCGGCCCATAGCCTGCGAATCCGAGGACATCATACTGATGGCGCCAAGATCATGGAGAACATCTTCGGCGGCGATGGTCTCGGCACGGATACGACTCTCGGCAAACGCAACGTCCTCGGCAATGTTCTTGGACAAGTGATGGCACACCATCAACATGTCAAGATGTTCATCTAGAGTGTTCATCGTGAACGGACGGGTGGGGTTGGTGCTACTGGGAAGTACGTTCGGGTGCTCAACGACGGAGATGATATCGGGAGCATGGCCACCACCGGCTCCTTCCGTGTGATAGGTGTGAATTGTGCGGTTCTTGAAGGCTTCGATCGTTTGTTCCACGAAACCAGACTCGTTCAGAGTATCGGTGTGAATCATGCATTGCACGTCGTACTTGTCGCACATATCCAGGCAGGTGTCAATGGCCGCAGGAGTGGAGCCCCAGTCTTCATGGAGCTTCAGTCCCGCTGCTCCGGCCACGATTTGTTCCTCAGTGCTGATTCCACCACAGTCGTTTCCTTTACCGGTGATACCCACGTTGATGGGGAGGTGATCGCAAGCCTGGATCATCTGGCGCATATGGGTAGGTCCCGGGGTGCAAGTAGTCGCGTTCGAACCTGTCGAAGGGCCAGTTCCTCCACCCAAGAATGTAGTGATTCCAGAAGCCAACGCTTCATCCACCTGCTGAGGACAGATGAAATGGATATGGGTATCGAACCCTCCAGCAGTGATGATCTTGTTCTCACCGGCGACCACGTCCGTCGAGGAGCCGACGACCATGTCCGGATGCACGCCGTCCATAATATCGGGATTTCCAGCCTTGCCAATGCCGACGATGATACCGTTCTTGATTCCAATATCGGCCTTATAAATACCGCTCCAGTCGATAATAAGCGCATTCGTGATAACCGTATCCAGACAGTGTTGGTGGGACTTCTCCGACGACTGGCCCATTCCATCTCGAATAGTCTTGCCTCCGCCAAAACTGCACTCATCACCGTAAGACGTGTAATCCTTTTCAACCCTGACCCACAGGTTTGTCAATCCCAGGCGAACCAGATCACCAGTGGTGGGCCCGAACATCCGAGCGTAGGCTTCTCGGTCCATCGTAAACGGGGTAACGAGGGCGGCATCCGCAGTGGGCTCAGCAATGTGAGCGAAACCGTCAGCTTGCAGACGCAGCATGATCTCGTCCACTCTGCTCAAATCGACCTTGCCCGAGGCAATGAAGTTACCACCCTTGATAACCTGATGGCCGGCAATTTCCACAAGCGTCACAGTCTTGGTGTCTCCAGGTTCGAATCGTACCGATGTTCCCGCAGGAATATCCAGGCGATAACCATACGCGCGAAGACGATCAAAATGCAATTGCGGGTTGACTTCAATGAAGTGATAGTGGGACCCAACCTACAAATTCATCATATAAGTATCGTATAGTCCAAAGGGACCGAAACGGCACTCACCTGAATTGGCCGATCGCCCTTACTCATCACCTTGAGCCTGATTCTTCGTCGTCCCTCATTCAAGGTAATGCGCTCGTTCTTCACGGGGATGATCGCACCGGGCATCTTCTCGGGCTCAAAGTCGTTTGGATCCGGATCAGGGAACGCGTCCGCCGGGGGGATCGGAAGGAAACTCCCGTATAGAGCCTTCTCCAAGTCTCCTTCGTCGCTACTGATGGGGTGGTGGACCGTTACGAGGTATGTGCCGGTCGGGAACGTGCCTTCGACCTGTAATTCTACAAGGGTGGACACAACGGACGGTAAGACATGACGACGACCAAGCATGGTCTTGCCGATGGACATCAAGTCCGCGACGGAGTAGAGGCCATCGCGGATGAGTTCCTGGAGATTCGAGGATATCAAAGCCTAAACAAGGGATGTCAGTGCCGGTCCACTTCGATGGGATACACAATTGACAATGGCCAATAACATACCACTGCTTCTGCATGATTCAGTCGCACACCACGTGCAAGACGCCGTTGGGCCAAGAAGCCCAATTGCGAGATCGCGAGTTTATCGAGCTACACAAGCGCACCAATGTCAGCATTCAGAGCGGGGAAACGAGGTAAATATCTAGATCGAATAGTTTATATATATATATAGATCTCGATCTCCCCAACGGATCCCTGTCTAGAACGTACCTCCTTAGGGATGAGGTGCATCTTCGCTGACAGTAGTTTAAAAGCGGAGCTCAATGGATGTCTCTTGGCCTGCGAATCACCGACGCTGTAAAAAATCCAGCAGCAGGCGATCGGGAGTTGACGGGCCAATCAGTGAACAGGGAGTGGATGACACGAGAGAAAGAATTAATAAAAAGAAAGAAAAACGACTGGATCCGATGCGACCGGGGGGGGCGAGAGGTGTATACACGCGACCAATGGCCAGTCTGATGTCACAAATCTCTTGGGGGAGGTGATATCGCACGGCGATGACCTTTTCTGGGGCAAGGGAGACCGGAAGGCGACATGCACGAAGGGATTCCGGGGCGGTCTTTATAAATGAAGCCCAAAAGCCAGAGGCCGGATGTTGATGTGGGGTTTCGCCGAGATACGCTGCCGGCATTGCTGATAAGGGTTACCTTCGGCCTATGGTTGGCCGTGCCCAATTGTCCATTCGTTCATCAATTTGACTAACAGCTTTTTTTGGATTTCTGGAAACGATAGAAATCCTGCACGAACCGTGCCGGCTAACCGTCCGATCGATAACCACGAGCCATTCCATGGAAAGCCGCCCCAGACTCACCCTACTGCAACCTCATCCCTGCACGTCTGGGGTACTGCCGAAGCATGCAGTTCTCGCGTGGCTTGCAAAATTACCCATCGGGTATATTAGGAATCACCGTTTCCGGTATCGCTTCCACTCTGCAGTGATTAAGTTGAAGTAAAAGAGTGACAGTGAAGAGAAAGAGGTTTTTGCAATACACGTAATACCTTTTTTCAAATACTCCGCAAATTAACTGCTATTCAAAGTGCTTCCATTTCAACTTTCGCTAATCGGAAAGATCCATTTTCCCTTGGAGTAAAGCTAGACCTAAAAGCAAAACCGAAGCTCCTGAAAATAATAGATAATAAAAAAAGTAAAGGAATCAGACTCCAAACCGCCCTACCCCAGAGCACCTAACAGTAATCCGGCTGCAAATAGCACTTCATGTTACAGGGACCACTGAGTACGGTTCACTTCCCAAAAAAAAAGGAGAAGAAACAGAGATGCGCCGAATGCCTATACAACCCGCATGGCCATCCACCACGACAATGTCCAAAGATACGCTCGTAGTATCATCTTTACTCTTCAGCAGCAGCCTCGCTCTTGCGCTTCTTCTTGCCACGCTTGTTCTCTGTCGCAGCCGACTTACGAGTCGAGGCGGGGGTCTCCTCTTGCACCTTCTTTTCCCTCGAAGCGGGAGTGCGCGTCCTCTTCTTCTCGGGTGATGCCTTCTTGGTATCCGCAGGAGAGGCTACATCTTTGGCAGCCTTAGCAGCCTCGCTGCGGCGACGCTTGCCAGCGCGTGGAGGGGTAGGCTCCCGGACTGGTTCGGGCTCCTCCTCCTCTTCCTCCTCTTCCTCTTCCTCCTCCTCCTCGGACTCTTCAGCAGGGGTGGTTTCCGCACGGTCCGCCTCCTGTTGCAGCTGGTTGGCAGCCTTCGCGTCATCAGTGTAAGGAAGACCAGCCTTGTAGGCCGCCATCTTCTCCTTGTAGACTGCGAGGTTGTCCGCATACATTTTCTTCCAGTGCTATGTACCGCGCTGGTTAGTCATGACGATGCGACGAGTTGGGAGCCGGCGCAAATGAACACTCACCTCCTTCTCCTCCTCGGGCATCTCGGCCCAGCGACGGGTGCCCTCGTCAGAGACATCCTTGGGCTTGGCACTGGGACCCATTTCCTCGCTGATCTTGGTGCGGTTGTGCTGCATGTAAAGGAAGAAAGGAGTCAAGGCGCGCTTGGGCGCATTGGGGTCCGGGGGAGCGCGCTTGCGCTTCTTCTTCTCGCCCACCTCGGACTTTGCGCCGGGGCTAGTAGCACGAGCACCACCGCCGAGGGCGCCCAGCAAGCCACTTTCATAAAGCGAGTTGGTGATGCTGGCGATGTTCCCGATGTCGACCGTCGGGCCGCGGTTTAGTACGGTGTTCGCATGGTTGATATAAGCCTCCGACAGCTTGGAGACAGCCGCCTGGAGTTGCGCGAGACTGACGATCACCTGCGCGTACGTTAGTTGAGCTTGACTAGGCGCGAAAGAAGTGACCGCGCGGATGCCGGAGGTGGCCGCATTGACGGAATGAGTAGCACGGGCAATAGATGTAATGAGGTCCAAGGATGGCTGGCCCCGATCAGGGATCGAGGCGCGTTTAGCCATTGTTGAAGGTGTGTGGAGAAATAACCCCGGTCAAGGTAAACAAGAACAAAGGGAGCAAACACGCGATAAAGTTACGAGCAAGGTCAGGATTCGATCCGACGTGAAGCTACCCCAGATTGGGTCGATAGTAATTTACAAACATGAGATGTAAGTTGCAAAGGGGGGCATTCCAAAGGGGGAAATAGTAGTAAGCCACAAAGCGGGCGTGGTTATGTAGGACGCGTGATGAGCAGGGAGAAGACCTGAGCGTTGCGCCGGACACCCAGTCCGGCGCGACCGGCGGACAGTAAACAAGGGGCGACTTACGCTATCGCGGGTTCTAGTGAAATCGTCAACGTTGACGGTGACAGTGTCGTCTTTGCGCGACATGATTCCAGGGCTAGTGAAACACCACTGAGAAAGAGACTCGGATAATTTTTGTTTCTGGGGAGAAGGGAACGGAGAGAGAGAGAAGAGAGGAATAATGGGTTTCAGACAAGAGGAAAAAGGGAAAAAGAAATTTTCGCTAGCGGGGTCGCGGTAGAGGGGGGATTAGACCCTACTAAATAGTGGGCGCTGAAGGGCGCTGAAAGCCTGAAGTGCTGTTGCGTCGCTGTTTTAGGCTTAGGGGCCCTAGGACAGTGGGCACGGGGAGTTCACTAGTGTGCTTCAGGCCTTGTTGACCTCAGTCTTGCTGGTAGTCTTCAGAAGCTCCCGTTAGGATTCTGCGGCTACCGGGGAGCTCAGCTGAGTCCCGTCCTCTCCTGTAAGCGCCGGCCAACTCTCGGTTGCACTGCAGCCTGTCCCGGCCCCAAATCTCTTCACCACCCCCAAGGCCTACACATGCTCACCCGGGTGCCGGGCGCCTACTCTCAAGGCTTCTTCGTTTGCCCCTCCCCTGAGGTCGCACACCAAGAATACTTGAAACCCACTAGTGCTGTGCCTACGGTGTTCCATGTCCATTCCCAAGGTCGCCAACTGATTTTTGTTTGCAATGCGTAACCAACGCACCGCCCATCTTTCCACCGCGAAGCCCGGGATTTGGGATTTTTGGGATTTGTTTTGACATTTTTCTTGGATGGATTAATCGGCCATTCTTTTGGGGGGCAAAAAAAATATTTAGTTAGAGAGTATATATATTTCTGCTTTCTTTTCTTTCATTTCATTCATTCTTTTTTTTTTTTACTTTCTTTTTACCTTTGTTTGAACCCCGCCAACACGCTGTCGTGTCCCGGTAGAGAGTACTTTTGTTTTTGCCCCTCCATGGATGCGCCCGCGAGAGTGCAGAGCTACTGTGCTGTATGTACCCCGCTGCGCCCGGAAATGATTCTCATCTACTGAGGCGCTTTCTGCTTTCTTTCCCTCACCACACGTTTTCTCTGGCAGATTCGTGAGGATGTCTGCTAGCTTGATAAAAGTCGAATCGGTTAATTTAAATCAGAAACGCACACTTCACAAGTAGCAGATACATGAACTCAAACGCAAAA
The DNA here is from genome assembly GCF_009017415.1 of Aspergillus flavus. Classification (NCBI taxonomy): domain Eukaryota; kingdom Fungi; phylum Ascomycota; class Eurotiomycetes; order Eurotiales; family Aspergillaceae; genus Aspergillus; species Aspergillus flavus. Next base: position 4,540,031 of record NC_092409.1, on the reverse strand, counting down.
GGTTCCGCTGGACAGGCGCATTCGCCCACGCAACACTGACGAAAGGTTCTGCCTGATTTGGAGGGACCTACTGTGCCTCTCAACGAATCTAGCTGATTTTGCAATCCTGGAACCTGTGATTTTCATATGTGGACTACAGTCTCAAGACCAACATCATATATCCTAGTACCTTCTGCTCTGTACGTAGAAACAAAAGGCCATCGCTATCCGCTTCACGCCCTCACAGTCTTTTGGGGGGGGTAAACAAATGGCGCAGTCGCCACAGCGGTCGCTAACCAACATGACATAATGGCTCAGCGGCATGCGCGGGTCTCGACTCACCTTGGCCGCTTACTTTTCGCCTTCACCCCAGCGGGCACTCCCAATCAAATGGCGGTCTACCCTCCTTTTTCCCCCCATGTCCCGGGCTTCCTACAACCCTCTGGCACAAATCGGGGTCTGCAGGGTAGCCACTTTTTTGGCTGCTGATTTTCTAATTTGTTTTCCAGTGCTCATCTAAATACTTCCCTTATGATTGTACCTCTTTCCTCTAAACTTTTCGTCTCTTTTATGAATATTTCGAATGAACAATTTTCCCTTGTCTGGGCACAGCGCTATGGTCATGCCAATTTTAAGTAGCGATAGCTTCCTGCTGTTGTTAGTGGGCGGTTACAGCCCCGGCGTAAGCAACAATGCAGATTCAGAGAAACCCCACTAGTATCTATTTTTACGATTCGATCAATAGCAGACCGTGTAGACGGAAGATCGCTAAAGTCATTTCCAGAGTCCTGATGGGCCATTAGCATCTATTAGACAAGTCTATGTATAATCCAGCAAAGGCATTGACATCAAACACTGTTTAATCAAACAAGCCATAGTACTACGGCCTTGTTCGCAATCTCTGCATACCCTTTTTGTCTGTGCCATGGTCTCCACTTCTTGTGGACATACCCAATAATGGAGCTTCGGGTTTTATGCGTCAGAGCGATAGATATCAGCCATGATCTGAGCGTCTCTGTCGTGGCCTCCACGATTCGTGGCTTGGACAAAGGCTGGTCATGTTGTATAGTGGGTAAGGTATGCATTACCTTGTCAGCACCTCGACTTTATGACCAGGGGCAGCTAGTACTCAAAATTAGTCTCCTTAAATCGCATAAGCAAATCAATAATCGTAAGAGGAACTCACTGAAAGAGATATATCGTTATGAGCCCTTGTCTGATACAAGGATTTGGACCGTATGGGCCAAGGCACTATCAGCCATACTGTCTACCTCGCTTTGAAGTTCAGGTATAGTTTGAGCCGCTTCCACTTAAGCTGCAATCAGTCACAATGCTACTCAAGTACCTACAGTGGCAAGCATTCAATAAACACTAAGATACAGTTTGTAAATTAGAGAAGTTTAATCACCTCGAGACATGATACGCCTTCAATGGCTCAGATTAATTCTCAGTCTGCCCATCTAATCAATTCACCCAAACTCCACAAATACCCAAGCCTCATACTCCGTACCATGAAGACCAAAAGGTAATCCACCCAGTGATAAAGTACTGCAACCCACTTACAGAGTATAGAAGTAAATCAGCAACTCGATCCCAGCAACTACCATCATCTAGGAAGGGCTAACATTAACCAAATTATAGAGTTATACATCCCTTCCGGGTGATATACACTTTCTCATACTAGAAAACCTCGACAAAGCGATCCAAGGTACTAAGGTACCCACCGCACGCCAACGTTTAGGGTTCTGGAAGCCCCGTCAATTGTTTTACGTAATAGACATATATTGTTGGTCACAGCTTTCCAGTAATAGTGCAAGAACAAAATTTTATATAGTCCCTTCTTGTTCAAGCCTTGTGAAAATGACCACAGTGCCAAAGCATATCTTGAATGGAATTACGATGTGTAAAAAGATCGATAATGTGAACACCATGCTCTATACGAAGTATAGCTAATAACTTGAAAGAAAGAACTCAGCTCCGTGCCCCCACAGCAAACCTACACCTGGCCTGTATTCCGCGTTAATCAGAGGAGGAAAGACCCTACGGAGTATATTCGCCTTGGCGGCTGAGACAGTAAGCTAACAGGTCTGGTACTGTGGGGTGTTGATACAGGAATTGCTTTGTTGATTGCTTTCCTTTTCGGAGATGTTCTGAGCATCTGGCCTGCTTTGGCTCTATGTAATATAAAAAGGCAGAGTTGATAGAGACGCGACTGTCGCTTTGATTACTTACTGAGAAGAATAAGACAATGATGAGTTTGGATACTTACTTTCCTATTCAGGTTAAATATCACGTGCTTTATAATAGATCTGCATGTTCAGTACTTCTACTTTCAGGAAGTCGCTAAAAACTCCCCAGCTAGACTGAGCTGAGGGCAGAACTAATGGTCATAGGAACTTAGGATCCACGAGCAAACAAAAATTTGACTTAATATATAGACATAGGCATAGAATGATATGCGCGGCTGGTTGCGTTGCACGATGGTTTTGGTACATGAAAAGAATAAAAAACAAGTACAAAAAACACTTCGTGCTGATCGTCTTTTAGTCCACTCAGAGATTAGGTAACTCAAGCTTGGCTACGAGCCATGCAAGGGCGGGGTGGACAAATATGCCCTAGGCAGTAAAACAAGCGAACAGCAAGACGAGATGAATACACAGTAGCTACTAATAAATGCTTTACTGTTTCAGATGAGGTTTAAATTTCCTTGTTTCAATATCCGACAAAAACCAGTTTTCTTTTGCTGCTGCCAAGTGCCAACGGTGCCATGGGAAGTTCTGATTCGGTGGATCGGTTCGGCCCGTCGGACTATCCAGGGCTTGTTCGGATCAGGGTCTTTAGCTTCAAGTACTAGCTTATACTAGTCTTCAATATACATTAAACCTTGCGTACGGAGTATATATCTTGGCTGGGTAATGTTATGATTTATGCAGGCACTAATCCTCCTTGCGATAGTTGGCAGGCCAGATACCGTTCTTTCCTGGACACAAGGTCCCTTTCGGATCATGCGTGTTCTTCAGCTTCTCGTTCAATTTCATCTGAGCATTCTCATTGAAGCTGTAAGTCTCGGCAATCGGTCCATCAATGTGAGATGAGCGCGATATTCACCCCGCCCGATCCGCCGCCTCGGCGATCAGAACCTGAATAAGCTTATAAGCCCGATTTCTTGAATCGGGATCTTTCCGATCGAACAGAATGCAGACGATGTGGTGCATTTCACGAGCCCCGACGACGAACATGCTAATGAAGTCAAATCCGTATTCCTCGCTTAAGTGGCGGGTGAGATCTTACTGTGCTTTGGCATCTCGGTCATTACTTTGGCGATCGGAGAGAAGAATAGATGTACCCCCTGGGGAGCCAGGACTAATAATTGAAGCTCAGTAGTGGATGGGATACCAAGCTTGCATTGTATCGTTTCGGATCCGTAGAATGATGTCGTTGGGATGATCCTCGGGGAAATAGAATTTGGCGACGGAGATCTTGCTGAAGGACGCTTTGATGACGGACCAAAGAGCGTATGACAGGTGGACCGTACATCGCTCCATAGAGATTCCAGCGACCGACATTGAGGTTTTCTGAAATCTCATCTAGTTCGAGGTCGGTCAGGGGTTTGTTAGAATTGGTGTATTGGCTCTGGGAGATTGATTGTGAGAAACCGATAAACTGTATTCAATAGCTTAGCGAACATACCTGCAGGACGGTACTAACTAGGACGTTCTCCAGCTTGGGTGTGTTCTGAATTACCCCAGAGATTTCCAAGGTCGGAGTATCTCCACGATCTGATCCAAGTCATTGTCTCTGGGGAAGGTAATTATGTACGCCTGATACCCGCCAGGTTTAGGCATTAGCAGATTTCCATTTTCACGACGATTCCGAGAGACGACTGATATAATATACCAGCACTATGCGGGCCAATACCATAGTCAAATAACTGCCAGCTCTCGTTTGGTTCCTGCCCGTGGGGCGGCTTGCTCTTGTCCGCTTTTGGGTTTGGCGAAGAATCCATCCCAGTGTGGATGAGTGGACCATCGGAGGTTGTGCTTGACCAAGTACTCATGGAGGTCAAAGTAAGACACCCCAGGCTCGAGCAAGACATAGGCTTTCTCAGGATCAGCTTTCAACACTCTATTCATATTTTTGGCCATGTCGATATCAAGACTGCTGGGCACTCTCGGGGCAGTGCCACCATAGCCGACATTTCTACCCTTGGAGAAAGGCCAGATGGGGATCTCAAATTCATTGGTCAATTTTATTTTTTTTGGTCATCAGTAACATTTTCAGGTGCAACAACAGCCGAAGGGATAAACACGTCTTGTCGAGGATGTGGAACATGTCATGGGCTCTACTCTTCCTGAGCAATGCCATTGTGACTCTGGTGATTTAAACATTTGTTTCATTAACGACACTTTTTACCCGTGAAATAAAAGCATTAAACCTAGTTAAATTGGTATTTAGCGAGAGGGCGATATATTCACCAGAGGCTCTCGGGCATCGCCGTCAAGGACGGGGTGGCAGCCGAGGTCTCCCATGTTGTAGGCTAGATACGACTATTTAAGTCGTTAAAAAAGCAATTCAATATATGAACATTTCAGAGCATAGTGTACTAGATTTGCTCCCAATCGGAAACAAGCGAATAGCATTCGATGCCTTCTGGTAGGTTGACTCTATGACTTTAAGTGTGGTATGGTTTCCAAGATATCCGAAGCCAAATCAGGTCTTCCCTCTGACTCTGAACCATCAATACTTTCTCACAATCTTTCCATATAGTATTATTCTTTTCTTATTGTTAAACTCCTATAACTTTATATCCAGGCTGGTCACGCGATCGCAATTCCATAAAGGCACCAGACACTCACCGGGGATACCTAGAACCTTACCTACTGCTGTGAGTAGTGTATACAACACATTTAAGATACCTAACCCTTCGATGATATTTGCCTGGTGGAAGCGTAAATCCTAGAGAGGCGACGATGTTTGGGATTATCAACCCGCCTCCAATGCCACGCAGGCCTCGCATGAAGCACAAAGAGCCCAGATTATTGGCAAACCCACCTAATACAGTAACCAAGATAACAATACAATGCATAAAAATGAAATAGATACTATTTCCCGGGACCAGATAGTGAACAGAATGCTGCAATGCATGAGGAACAAACAGGGATCAGCATGGATCTACTATGTAGAAGCCTCGTATTCTGTAGTTGAATCCACATGTTGATCTGCCGTTTACTTTCTCCCCGGGCTTTTCATCTAGATCTAGCATGTCAATCAACAATTCCTCTTTTGCCCAGCACGACCGATAGCTGGAACTGTAAGACTTTCACAGCCATCGTTAGCCCTACATTAGTTTATTCAAAAGAATCCGGACCTGTAAGCACAATGTCTCTAGCCCAGGTGCCCCAGAAAGTTAGTGTCATGATATTCACTGACAATACCAACGGAGAAAGAAGTGAGGTGATTCGGGTGTCTAACATTTATTCTCCAAAGAATGCTCGTTTGGTAGATTCGCTTCAATCTCATTTTTTCCTGTTTTTCTGCATCCAATCGATATGTAGTCCTCATCCGTACTATTAAAGGTATTGTCATAGCTCCAGGGAAAGATATTATAGAAGGATAGGTTAATGCTGGTATTCATAGATTCACAGTTAATAGTCTAGTAGCACGAGAGGTCAAGGGAATAACCCTAGATCATGGAAGGTATTGGATTGTGGGCTAGACTCCCTGCAGCATTCGTTTTCTGACGATCTATATCTTGCATTTCCCCCCTTCCCGCATAGCCTCATACAATGAGGGCTACATACAATCATACATGCCTATAGGGCGTCTTATACCGCGAACAACATTCACTCTTGTTTTAATGGAGCGGCCTGGTGTGGCTCACAACTGTTTGTATTGTTCTTTCTTAGCAAGCCACAACAAGCATGCCGGATTCCTTAGATCCAACACCGCCGATTGGTAAAGATTTGGTTCCACTACTTTGCAAACCCATACAGTCCGGAAACGTCTATATGACGAGCCAATCGACGCGGGTCGGCAGGGGGTGATCGCGGGGCTTGGACAAGGTTACTGGTTCTTGTTCGGGACCTATGGAATCCGATTGACAGCAAGTGGCCTGAGCCAAAAACGAAACTCAATGATACTAGTTGGCTGCCCGTCTTAGATCGTGCTCGGTATGAGATTATTAGGTCTTCGTTGCTACAACTGGCCAATTGGTCGCAGGCGTGGACCTTGAACGCAGTTGACTCGGTTATATGCTTTCTATACGTCGATATCAAACAGAATACTGATGGTGACCCTTGCTTGGGGCTTTTCTCCTGCGAAGCTCCCGCATCGTGAAGACGGATGTATCTATCCAGACTGCCTTCTTCAAGATCAGGGGTACAGCATGCCTATCTCCCTTGACCAAAATCTGATCATCAGAAGCCCTGATCCGGCTATCAATAAGTCAATTAGCCACCCAATGCCATGGACATCATTTACCCTCTCGACGAGGTCATGGCCTTTCGATTACACCCGTTTTGGCGACAGTAAGTACCGAGACAGCCTTGACAACCTCCCCGATCACCTAAAACACCTCGGACATTCACTGAAAGTGTCATGATTGAACGTGGCTTAGTAGAAGTCCATTCGACTAATAGCTGTCTTCTCTATTATAATAAGTATTAATTCTGGCGATGATTTTGTATTAATCTGGCAGAGAGGCAAGTCGTCCGTTCAATGTGAATGAGAAACACGATATCTCCGACATACCTTTTGCACCAAAGTGGATTTCTCCTACCCTAGATTCTAGAGTCGTGGGTGTCGCTTCAACAATGGCACCAACTAGGGTTGGCTCAATCAGCTGGGTTAGCGTATAACAGCCTGTTACTTTAAGGCCAAAGCCGAGGACACCGTTTTTTTTAGTTTGTTGACGGCTCTAAGCTTATCAAAGCTTCTGATACTCATGTTCCCACAATGGCAGAATAAGCCCACTGAAGGTTGGTTACAGGACTATCTGGTGTATCGATCAGATATTCCGGCCCCATGGGATTTGTATCCGAGGGTTCAAAATGGATGCGGGGTGTCGTGATGGTGTTGGGGGTCCTTTGGCATACCATCATGGTCTGCACACCTGTATTTCGAGACAGCGTGTACTATATGCTATACGTTGAAAGTGGCTGAGCACTTAAAGGACGACACCACTTACCTACTGAGGCTGTCCCGACATGAAGGGAAGGCCCCAAAGATAAAGAGCAGCTACCCATGCTATACTTGGATGATGTCAAATCCGGGCCAATTACTCCAAGTATTGTGTCGTTGCGCTAAACATTCACTTTGGGGCATGCGCATCTTGTGTTCACCAACATGGGATGGCGACCTGTTAACTCTACTCGCCGTCCACAAAGAACGTGTCTTTGTAGTAAGCGTCTCTGCTTCAAAAGGTGCATATCATCAGCAGCGATGAGGAAGGCATCCAGGACAAGAACCCACCTATGAGAGCTAATATTGTCCGTACATTTAAGGTGTATAGAGACAGGATCATGGGCTTGGTAATGAGCTACCTTGTCAACTCAGCTGGGTTGAACCTCCAGTGTTAATGTCATTATGTGCACATATTCAGTGTGGCACAGCAGACCAAGCAGTTGGGCAGAAATCCCAAGACATCTGAGACAAGAGACGGCATTATGATTGCTCGGCGAATCGAAAGGACCCGATATGTTTGCAGGAAAACGCCCGGACCGTGCCCCCCGGTCCCGATAAGGAGACACAGGAAAAGACGTCTAAGGACAAAGCAGACGAGCTGCTGGAGTTTGAGATACTTACTACCCACCTGACGGAGATGATGGTGAACTGAGATATCCGTTAATATGGTTCTTGCCCGGTGTAGCGGCACGCCTTTTTCCTGACAGCGACGATCACGATCTGACAGGCATTCCGGACTGTCCTGAATGGTCCCAACCAGGGGTCAAGGGAACAGCGGTAGGGTGGTATTATTACAATCTTATTCTTGTTGCTTCTTTATGCATTTCCCTGTATTTTACCTACGAGTTGAAGGTCTACACAGTTAGTTAATCCGAGAAGTCATGGTGTCAGGCTAATATAGATATTACTACCTTGTGAACTGACAGAAGTTCCTTCCGTACAGAGACTATGAAGTAAATCGGATATGAGATAGAAGAGATAAAAGCCTTCTTGGGAGAGAGAGAATCACATATAGAAATGGATTTTCCCAAATGGACAAAGATTATTCACCTATCACAAAACAGAGGATATTGTTAGTTGTGTCTGTACCACGAGCGTTTTCATTCTCCGCAGGATTATACGTGCAAAAGGACTCGTCTAGCAGCCCAGGTAGTAAAAGCGAGATAACAAACTTTTCCTCAATAATGGAGTATCATATGGACTGATCTCCGACAATCTACTCCAATCATAGCATTACTTCCAATAAGCCGCACAAGCACAAACGCAGCAAAAGGGTGTTGGGAGGCTGAGAAGGTTGTCTACTCTCCATAGACTGCGGGCCATGATACCCTAACTCAAAGGCCGTCCACAGTCAGCAGTTACCTTACCTTCGCAGGCTGGGAACCTGGTGTCCCACCAAAGCAGTCCCTGTGGAGGCATGAACAGTCAAGTCGTCATTTGGCTCGATATTGAACGAGAGACTCTGAACAGTATCATTCTTACTTGAAGACACGGGGTTGGAAGTGGACCAGATCGTCACGATCGGCGCAAGGCTTACAACTCAGAAGTTCTAGAAGCATTGTGCGTAACTTTCCCCCTGCTCGAAAGACTGAAGGTACCGGGTATGCCTTGAGAAAAACGGGGCGTTATCTGGTCAACATAGACCCTTTAGTGAGCGCGACGGCAGCTTAAGCAAGACTTTCCCACATAAGATACAATTCTCCTTGAGCTCATTCGCCGTGAATCCTTTGTGAGATATACCACAAATGAGAAATCAGCGGGTAATACCTTAAAATACGCGCGATGATTATGAGAGTTAAAGATACACTATCCCAGCTACACAGGATAACTTTAGATTCCTGCACGGATAGGTTGGACATCATCCTCTGGGCAACATCAAGCATCCAGTCACTATCCTTGAAGAGATGTCAACAGCAAAGGGAATTCCACTTTCACTGACACGTGCCCAATAAGAGAAAAGCATAAGCTAAGAGAAAACCTCGTGGAGGCTGTGCGCAACTGGAAGACAAATCATAGCCGTCCATGTCATCCCATACTAAGCTCTCTGAGCTCAGCTCGATGCAGATAATGTCCGTTGTCAGTACGCCATACGGAGTACTGTTTCCAAAGACCGACATTTGCATTGTGGGGAAGGAGAGAGCATCGATGATTTGCTGAGCAATGGACTCGGACTCCGGCTCTGCCCCGAACCCTGAGGAGCTTTTTTTTCTCTCGGATTATTGTGGAGTATCCCCGTTCGATTGGGCGGGTTCAACTGCCAAGTCTTTTAGTGAGGGGACTCGGAAGATACGTTTGGGGACTCGCTGAACAGCCTCGCTGGATGGTGTACAGTCAGAATTAAAAATAAACCCAGCATGGCCCCCACGACATCCTTCATGTCGATCTCATTTCCCAGCACGGGGGTGGTGAGCATGGACTTGGATTTGAGATGGTATATTGACATTTACACAAGGCTTCATTCGGATAAGATGGGATTCCGAACAAGCCGTGTCTTAGTATGCACCAGCAAGTATATTAGGGCTAACTAAATACGATTTAGTGACGACCCATCAAGCTTGATTAAGTCAATTCCGATAACAACGTTACAATGATATTAATTGCCCGAATTTGTCAAGAGATCGGCAGGTACTGGACCCTGGAAACTGTTCGCCAACATCAGGCAGATTCTTCTCATTCTACGCCAGTAATCGGGCTAAAGAAAAGGCTCTTTTGGCCCCAGGCCATGCATCTCATGGACTGGGCTGAGTCAATCACATCTGCTTTAGGGAAATCCGATATCACAGCCTTGTGCATGCGTGAGGCTCAGAGGCGGTCTGGTCAACAGTCCCAACTCTCGCTCAACTGACCATCTCACACTACTGATGCCCCACCGCGTGAACGAGCACCGTATGACTGGTCCATTCTTGGGAACGAAGATGGTAATTCGTTCCACAATGGACACTCGCACTACGTGGGCCCAGTGTCAATATAAGCCTCGCGCCGATCACTGTTCAGGCAATTTCTCTTCCGTGCAGGGTAGTATCAATTAGCATGACATGAAAATGGACGCTAGTCATATTCTCCGCGCTGAATGAGGAACTAACAGGGAACGAGATGCATAGGCCCAGCTGCGGCCGATAAGCTATAAGTAAGTGAGTTCGCCCTCGGCGAGATCTTGTAAGCTAAAGATCCAAAAGCGCCATAGCGAGTCTTCGCCGGGGTTCTTGATCACAATGGTGTCCCTCACGCATATATTTTCGAAGGCCCTCCTCACACTGCTGGTGGGCCAGTCTGCTGCCCTAAGCTTTCTCCCCGGCATCAAGGCCAATAATCTCCAACTCGCCTCGGTATTAGGTATCGATGGCCATACCGCCAGGTTCAATCCTGAGAAGATCGCAGAGACCGCTATCTCGCGCGGTTCTGGCTCAGAAGTCCCTGCCCGGCGGATATCGGTATGTCTTTACCAGTCAAGCTTTCTAGTATATGAGGTAAAATCTAACTCGGCGTTCAGATCCCCATTGACCATGAGGATCCATCTATGGGCACCTATCAGAACCGCTACTGGGTTTCAGCAGACTTTTACAAGCCCGGTGGCCCCGTCTTTGTACTAGATGCCGGTGAAGGCAATGCCTACTCCGTGGCGCAATCGTATCTCGGCGGATCGGATAACTTCTTCGCGGAGTACCTCAAGGAATTCAATGGGCTGGGCCTTGTGTGGGAGCATCGGTGAGCCACCTACCCTAGTCATCATTGTCATGATTGACCGCTAACCTCCGGTCCGATTGAAGTTACTATGGTGACTCTCTGCCCTTCCCTGTCAACACTAGCACCCCCAACGAGCATTTCAAGTACCTCACCAACAGCCAGGCACTGGCTGACCTCCCTTACTTCGCTGAGAAGTTCACTCTCAACGGGACAGACTTGAGCCCCAAGTCCAGTCCCTGGATCATGCTCGGTGGCTCATACCCGGGCATGCGCGCGGCCTTCACCCGCAACGAGTACCCGGACACCATTTTCGCCTCGTTCGCCATGTCTGCGCCCGTCGAAGCCTGGGTCAACATGACCATCTACTTCGAGCAAGTCTACCGCGGCATGGTTGCGAACGGACTGGGCGGCTGTGCCAAGGACCTCAAGGCCATCAACGACTACATCGACAGCCAACTCGACAAGAAGGGCCAAGCCGCCGACGCCATCAAGACACTCTTCCTCGGTAAAGAAGGCATCCACAACTCCAACGGCGACTTCACCGCCGCGCTCGGAAGCATCTACAACCTCTTCCAGAGCTACGGCGTCGACGGCGGCGAAGAAAGTCTCTCCCAGCTCTGCAGCTACCTCGACAAAGAAGCCAGCCCCAACGGCATCGCCCGGAAAATCGGAGTCAAGGAACTGACCGAGAAGTTCGCCGCCTGGCCCCCGCTTCTGTACCTCATCAACCAGTGGGGCAGCCAGGTCGGTAACGGCGACTCCAACTGCAAGGGCCAGAACAATTCCACCGAGACCGTCTGTGAGCTGGGCGGGCAGTTCACCGACCCCGACACCATCAGCTGGACCTGGCAGTACTGCACCGAATGGGGCTATCTCCAGGCCGACAACGTGGGCCCTCACTCCCTACTCTCCAAGTACCAGTCCCTGGAGTACCAGCAGTCCCTTTGCTACCGACAGTTCCCCGGCGCAAAGGAGAGTGGCCTGCTCCCCGAGCACCCGGAGGCGAACGAGACGAACGCCGAAACAGGCGGATGGACCATCCGTCCTTCCAATGTCTTCTGGAGCGCGGGCGAGTTCGATCCCTGGCGGACGTTGACGCCCTTGTCGAATGAGACATTCGCGCCGAAGGGCGTGCAGATCTCCACCAATATCCCCAAGTGTGGTGTCGAGACACCTGAGAATGTGCTCTTCGGCTATGTCATTCCGAGGGCGGAGCATTGCTTTGACTATGACTTGAGTTACAAGCCGGCTGATAAGTCGCGGAAGTTGTTCAGTCTTGCCTTGAAGAAGTGGCTCCCGTGCTGGCGGTCGGAGCATGCTCCTAAGGGTGTACAGAGGAAGTGGATGTAAATTGAAGACTGGAGATACAGATTCTTTTCTTCTTTTGTTATTATATTTTCTGGGTATATAATGTGTGACGGTTACGGGTTAGATGATATAGGGATAAACAAATGAAGATATGGATGAATATATCACCCATTTCAGAGTAGAATAGCAAGAACAGTAGTACACAATGATATAATCCAACCCAAACGCCAGGAACACCAGGAATAACCTCCACAGGGAATAAATACCCACTCCAACAACCCAATCTCAACACCATAAAACAACTCCAAAAAGTAAATTAAGATTGTTCAAGACACGATAACAAGTCTTGGCACCATCTACCACTCTCACAATACAATAAATCCAACAAACCAACCACCCCTACAACACTCACCATCACACTCTTCTTTATATATAAACCCAAGATAAAAAAAACCAACAACCCCACCACAAACAACTTTCCATTCTCGGTTTCCTCACCACCAAAACCATATAATACACAACCAACACCCAATACCATAACAATAATCTAATTATAATACCTTTAATTATAATTAACCACAACCCAAACCAAAAAACCAAAAATGTCCACAAAAACCACCATCCTAATCTACACGGGCTCCCCCCTCGACTACCCCGAATACCGCCACACAGCCTTACACTTCACCTTCGCGACCGGCACAACCAGCACGATGCACGTAGTCGGCACGCAAGGTCTCTTCATCTTCCAAGAAGACGTGGATCTCGATCCACACGAGTTTGGGAGCGAGTTGGCCAAGACGGTACCTGTTGGGGAGATCGATGGGGGCGTGGGCGCCGAGACGATTCGGCGGGCGGTGTCGGCGACGCCGGTGAGGAATGGCAGGGAGGATTTGGATTGGAATTGTCAGAATTGGGTGGGGGATGCGTTGAGGATGTTGGTTGAGAAGGGGGTTTTGTCGGCGGAGGTGAGAGAGAGGGCGGTGGATGGGATGGTGGAGGGATGTTTGGAGGCGAGGGATCAATAAACATATTTTTTCATTTATTTATTGGGTTGGTTGGATGAATGTATATATTTATCTTCTTTTGCTAGTATGGATTATTTGGTTTTATAGAGCTAAATTTATTCTCATGGCGGTAAGTTTATATTACTTGTCTAGATGTGTATACATTGGTATGTATGGACTAGTTTGCCTGCCAAGGGATATCCCTAATTGAACATGCTTTAGATTCAAAAATACACTGATATCTTCATCTCTAAATCTAACAACTATCCATCTAGAACTTGTACACCTGGTCCTTGTTGTAGCCCAGCTCCTTCAGGATACCAGACAGCTCACCCTGGTCCTTAGGGCTGACCTTGTTACCGCTAACGGCGTTGTAGAGGCCAGGAGGTCCGCAGACAAAGATCTTCTGGTTCTCCTCCTTGGGCTCGGGGAGGACGGTCTTCAGGAGCTCCTTGTTGATGTAGCCCTTGCCGCCGGTCCACTCCTTGGGAGGCTTGTCGAGGAGGTAGAAAGCCTTGAAGCGCTGGGGGTAGGTGTTCTCGAGATCCTGGAGCTCCTTCTTCAGGAGGATGTCATCCTCGGTGACGTTACCGTACACAAGGGTAACCTTGGTCTTGTCGTCGGGGTTCTTGAAGATCTGGCGGATGAGCTGGTACATGGGAGTGATACCGGTACCACCGGCAATCAGGGCAATGTGCTCATGCTTGTTAGTCTCCCACTGGTACTTGGGGAGAGGGCCCTTGAAGGAAAGACGCTGGTCGACGTTCATGCTGTGCAGGTGCTCAGACATGGGTCCGTTGGGGTAGACCTTGACGACAAGGTCGAGGTAGCCAGGCTGGTCTGCCACGGATGATAAGTATTGATTCCGTTGTAAATATGAAAGAGCCAATGGTTACCTTCATCGCTGGTGGGGGTGTAAGGACGGAGGACGGCCTTCTCGGCGCCAACGGGCTTGAACTTGGTCAAGAGAGCAGCTAATCTTATGTCAACAAGGCTATCCGGGCAGACCATCGTTTGAGCCACTCACAAGCGATAGTGACACCGGAGACGGCTTCCTTGTCCTCAAATTCGAAGCGCAGTCTCTTGGTGTTGTGGCTGAGGACCTCAATTTCCGACAGCTTCAGGTCCACCCATCCCTGGTCACCACCAGTGAAAACCTTGGCGCGCTCAACGGGAGCCTCGGCGGTAGCGCCAGCGCCGTAGTAGTAGCGGTACAAGCCCACACTGAGACCGGTAAGGCCGACAGCAGTGTAGATAGGAGCCAACGACTTGGCCTTGGGGGCCTCCGTAGAGTACTTGCGGAAGCTCTGCGCACACAGGTCAGCACAAGTCTGGAACAAGTATGAGAAGGATGCAGTGATTTCTTACCTGCCTCAAGGGCTGGGCACAGCGGAAGGTCTGACGGGCGAACATTTTTGGAGTGAATGAGATTGGAGGGGGTGTTCAATGGTGTAAGAGGAGAAAGCGAGAAGATTAGAAAGACGGCTGGAGACTAAGTACCTTAATTGAGCTCTTTTCGTTTTCGGGACCCGCCCTCCGACCTCGCCGATTCCACATGACGCAATGCCTGCCCTAGGGTCCCTGGCCTGTATTCCGTGCCTATTACTAACGTGCGACTCCAATTCCGTCGCATTTCGCTGCATGATTATGGGGACAACTAAGATTGAAATTGATTGCTATAGGGCCGGCGGTTACGTAGTGCTTAGAGTGCGTGGAAGATAATTTTCCCTGTCATGGAGTCCGAACCTTATATCCGATCCGATTAGAAATATATCCGATCAAGCAATGGCCCAGTGTTTCAAGTCTCTTCTCCGAAGTACATGAACTAGGAGAAATAAAGCAGAAATAAAGCCAGACCTCCGCAATGGAACCCTACTAGCCTTGAAGCATGTCAATCCAACTGACAGGGCTGGTATATGTTTATACATCGCACACCATATAGTCCATAGATAGGGACGCTAGGCCTACCATTGTTTCGACATCTCATCGACAACCAAAGCATGAATACTACGTACGAAGGGGGTGACCTGTCTACCAGCAGGAAATTTACTTCATTCACCTCGTAGAGAACCGTCACATTCAGAAGACAAACCCGGTATTTTTAAGAGATTTAACTAGAAAGGTCGCTGCAGAGGACTAGTGAGACATCAAAACCATTTCTCCCATTATCTGGGTTGTAGATACACGCCATGTTCTCTGCGTGCTCTGTCCTGCATGCATGCTATGGCCATAACATAGTCATTTCATCCGCACACTCCTTCCCCAAACACCCAAAATTTCACATTTAAGCGAAGGTAGCAGGACGAGAGTAAGCGAAGATCTTCTTGCCCTCGGACTTGGCGGCACGGTGAGGCAGAGGGAACTTGAGGTCCTTCTGGAGGAGCTGCTTGATGTAGGGGCGGCGGATGGAGTCGGCGTTGTCGACCTCAACAACCTTGAGGATCTGCACAGTATCGTTAGACAATTCATATCAGGGATCGTTCACGATCAGCAGAAACATACGTGGATGGAGCCGAAACGGGCACGGTGGCGGGCAGCCATGTCCTGGTAGAGAGCCTCAACAGCCTCGGTACGGCTCATCTCACGGAACTCCTTGTACATGTTGTGGGTACCGGAGCGAGAGTCGTAGCGGATCCAGATACCGAAGTTCTTGACCTTCAGGTGACGCTTCTCGGGGATGACATTGAGGCTGACGATCTCACCGTTGGCCTTCTTGACCTTACGGAGCTGGGTCAAGAAGTACCAGAACCGGGACTTGGCCACGACAGTGTTAGGCGCAAAGATGCGCATGCGGTAAAGCTTGGGCGTGGGGTTAGCCTCGGTGGGCAGATGACGCCCGATGACCTGGTACTCGGTGAGACGCCCTATAATAACCAGTCAGTCATTTGGCACTTTCAAAATCTTCAATTCGTGGCGTTCAATCATCCCAGCGGTGAGAATCGGTGCGCTGAATTCCGTGCGGTACGTTGTCAATCCTTTCGATGCTCGAGAGTCGAGAATATTTTCCACGATATGCGACCGTAAAAATTCCAATTTTCCGACCGTGCGTAACGTCCATTCGTACTAAAATAAAATCCTTTCACAAAATCCACCATTATCGCCTTCGCTGAATCGGGTCCATATAATTTTCATGCTCCTCCTCAATACATTCTTCCTCCGGCATCGTGTCGTTCAACGTTCGCAAGGGGATACACCGCACCGATTCGCCAGGGTCAAGGGGTCCGAAGAGGGAAATTTTTTTCACTTACCCATCTGGTAAATCTGTTAGCAACAAAGCCTTCAAATATAATGGGTAAATAGACAGGGTAGGACTCACTTTTGTCGACTGTTGTGGTTGCTCGAGAGAGGTATGCCGGTTGGGTCTCGTTCGTGAAATTGGGGATTTGTGATTTCCGTTGAGTTAGGGCTGCCACCCTAAGCGACCTTGAGGCTTGGCACGGGACACCATTCCCAATTGGGCACGCAGCCACTGTGGCTGATAAGATCGGTCCCGTCGGCGGTGAGGCATTGTTCCCCACCTCATGCTTGCACTTGTACAGAGGAAGCATATCGTGGTTCCATCTCCAAATGCCCGCGATATGGGCTCGACTTGCTAACCCGATACTGAAAGTCTATGATTGATCCGTGAACATATTACCATGGCCACCATATTTGAAGACTTCGTTCAAGGCCAGCGAATTGGCTCTGGCCCTCGCCTTGCTGCTGCTCTCACTCCCGTTGCCCCCGCCGAGTACCCCCAACGACTCCAATCGTTCTACCGCTTCTCCAATGCCGCACGAGTATCCTCAGACCTCCGCTATTCTCTCTTTCAGGCCAATGGGTTGAAGCTACCAAAGCAAGAACAAAATGCATGGATCGATATCTTCTCAACTTACTGGACCGCCGTCGGAGAGATCACCAAATTCACTGATTCTCCGTCAAGCGCGAGCTGGGTTAAGGTCTTCAACTCTTGGAAGGACTTGGCAAATATTCTCATTAGGGGCTATACGAACTTCGGTCTTCAGGCATGGACAGTTCCATGTCTATACATCGTTGGGAAATATTTGCGAATCTTCGCTATGAAAGCAGACGCCGAGCTGTCGTCCCAGGATTCGGTTGCATTCGGAGACAACTTCCAGGATGACATAGCGGCCGATTTCGAAAAGAGCGCGAAGCTTGAGGAATCGGCTCGTATAATCAACCGAATGTTCACTTTGTGTCTAAGCGACAGGTGGGTTTCAAGAGGCGGCCGCATGGGTTGTAGCACGTTGCTAACCACTGAACTAGAGCCCCGATTGAGGAGTCGCGCAAATGGGGCATATATAATACGACAAATTTGTTGTTCAAAACTTATTTCAAGGTACGGAGAATATTATCACTACGGCAGTATGTATGCAACTGACGGTGTATCAGATCAATTCTGTCTCACTTTCCAAAAACCTTCTTCGCGCACTCAACGCTTCATCGGCAGACCTTCCAGATATGGAGGTCTTCCCCAAGTCTCACATAGTCACCTTTAAATATTATGTTGGGTTAATTCACTTTCTGGATGAGAATTATGCAGAGGTAAATAGTAGCCCCGGGCTTTGTCGGCCTCTGAGACTAACTCTTGCGTTCGGACAGGCCGAAGAGCATCTGGCGTACGCATGGAACATGTGTCACAAAGATGCAGTCAAGAACAAGGAGTGAGTATAGTAACCCCCGCTCAAATATCTTAACTAATTTCTTGGAGGATGATTCTTTCTTATCTTATCCCTTGTCACCTTGTCACGACACATACTTTACCAAGCAAGAAGCTTCTTGCGCCATTTCCCAGACTCGAGAAGCTGTTCCGTCCGCTTTGCAACTGTATCATGAAGGGCGATCTCAATGGCTTTGACAATGCTATGACAGCAGCGGAGGAAGAATTTGTCAAGCGGCGTATCTACCTGCCCCTCGAACGAGGACGTGATATAGCACTGCGAAACTTATTCCGAAAGGTCTTCATCGCTGGAGGATTTGAAGAACCCAAGGATGGCCAGCCGCCAATCCGACGTACACGTGTTCCCGTTGCTGAGTTTGCAGCAGCATTGAGGATAGGTACACATGCAGATGATAGATCTCGTGTTGATATCGACGAGGTCGAGTGTTTGCTATCGAACCTCATTTACAAGGTAAGTTCGCAAATATTTCTCATGTGGTCTATGCTACGCGAAAGACCATTGGTCACTGACAACGAATAGGGTCTTATGAAAGGCTATATTGCTCGGGAGCGCGGCATGGTGGTTTTAAGCAAGGGTGGCACTGCGTTCCCGGGAACTGGTGTTTAAGAGCGACACAGCCAGCTTAAGACGAGAGGCATGTTAGCGCCGATTGTCTACATTGTCTTGTCATATTGCCTGCATATTCCGTCAAAACCATCGGCCACCAGAGGGTCATCATCCGAACGGTCCTGGGTACAGATGATCTATTTATCAACTTGTGCTGCTCAGCGTTTACGACCTTCCCACCAGAGCTTCTAGCGCCTCGCACTTGGCATACAAATTCCAACTCTAGTCCAACTGCTACACGACCCTTGATGGCTAGCTTCACAACATTGCTTTTGCTACATGGACAGGAAGGCATCATAAAGGACTATGGAATACCAGTCACTCAGAGTCTTCTTGCTCTTTTGATAGCTTCAACGACTACGCCAAGAGAGAGAAATAGCGTCTCCAATGGCTATAGATTAGAAGTTTACATGATTTACGACAATCAGATGCACTGCATTGGCTTTAGAACATCAACATTATACCTAAGTCTCTCATATCGTGGGCGATAGTCTATCTTTGGCTTACATTTACACTATTATGCCTGTTACAAGATGCGAAGGATTGAAAATACCAATAGAATTATATTTATATAACTAGCACAATAAAAGCACCTCATTCCGCTAGAGGTGAACAATACGCTGTTTAGCGTAGGTCAAAGATGGCCTGCATCGACTCTTAACAAAGAGCCCTAGAAATACAAGTAGCAGGCTGAAAAGAACCGGCCATTCAACAAAAATACCACCCGCATAACATCCCATCATACATTATATATCGGATAACCAAGTCGCACGAAGACTCCAAACCAGTGGATATCAATAACCTGGAGAAGGCTCAGCCTTAGACGTAAGATCATCCTATCATAAACGTTAGTGCAATTACAGGAGAGAAGAGACAGAGAGGGAGGGAGAACTCACCATATGATTACACATCGCTACAAAAAGATCAAAAAACAATTTCCCTCCTTGTTCCATCTCCATCTGCATCGTACCGCTCCGCTTAAACGTCGACCGACTCCGGATGATCAAGGCAAGATAATGCGCCCGGAGCTTCGACTCGTTCTCGGGGGTATTACTGTAGGCGTAGCGTGCGCTGGTAAGGATGGTACTACATTGGATGCCGGAGTGTAGGCCTTGTTTCCGGAGGGCTAGGCGTTTGAGGAGATCTAGCCCGTATTTATCTGCCGCGCAGCTGTTTCAGGAAGTATGTTGGTTAGTATATCCATTTATGAGGGGTACTTATTTGGAAACAGGAGTGGAAAGCAAAAGGGAAAGAGAAAAAGCATACTAAACAGCCGTATCCCTCAGTATCTCCGCTCCAGCAGCATGATGAAACAAAGTTGCCCCATTACTCTGGCCATCCTTATCGGTTCCCGTATCTTCCAATTCCCAGGAATTTAATTGCTTGTTGTGCACCAGCTGGGGGTAATAATCGCCCTTGTAGAGGTACTCGAGAATACACGAAAAGACTTCCGGTTGCTCATCGGGAAGATTCACTCGTCTGTTAGGAGAGTCCGACGGCTGTGCTTGGGTATATGCTGCGGCGAAGAACGGGGATACGCAAAGGATGTCTTTGTGAGCTGCGAAGAGGCGTTTTTGTGGACCTACGCAGAGGGTAATAACGGCCGGCGAATGTGATCTGGTAGTATATGACTCGGTTTAGTTTTAGTCTGCAAGAATAATTGTAGATAGGTATGTGTTGGCCAGGGGTTTCTTACCGTCCATTTGGAGGGCTGGATGAGCCCTGACGTCTGTCTAGACGTCGCGATATTGACGGGCTGTCTCTTAACAGCTGCTGTTTTCTGCTCCGAGATACGATTTTCCCGGCTCCATACTTCGAGGATAGACTATCTGGGTTGCCTGGGGGTGTGCGTGTGCGTTTTGTAGAGAGCATTTTTCTGGGATCACTACGCTAGTGTTGTTCGGTTGGCGTTTGGGAGGAGCGGTTTCTCTTGTAGTGAGGGAGAGATATGGAAGGAATAGGTAGGAATGGATTCAGGGGTTCTTTTGCTTTAATAAAGCTCAGGGCAACCATGAAACGGATGGAGAATACATGTACTGCTACCGTATGAACGTCGGTCGGTACGGATTGTGGAAGAAAAGGGGTCGGGGGAGTCGAGTCATTTTGTGATCAAGGCGCCGGGGGCAAACAGGGCCTTTTGTATGGTTTCTGATGCATCCATCTTGTTAACCATCAGCTCGACCAGGATTTCGTCTCTTGTCTGTCGAGAATATTATCTGCAACGATGATTGGAGACGCGTAAGGCTGGGTAATGCACGCGTAAAGTGGTTTCGTGCATCGCCAAATCCTCGCGCAGTCACGGGGCAGCCATTGCCCAATTACGTTACGGAAAAGGGAAAGGGGGTGTGGATCCCAAGACCGCAATAGACGAATTGTTTGCTTCAGTTGGACTGGAAACTTGATACATCAATTGAATTTGGACGATCTCTTACTTGCATGTTTCATGGGTTTATGCAACCACAGATCCCCCTGGTGGTAAAACTTGTAAGAGAACTGGATCTATCATTGATGGGGACAACGTGGGGGTAATCGCATCTCGGCATTTTTTTTAGCCCCTTTTCATTTCTTTTTCTTATCTAGTGAATTTAGCTCGTGGAACTTTCGAAGACATCACATTCCAGTCAGTATTTTAATTATAGCATTGATAAAGATATATGCTTGGGCTGTCAATATGTATAGCCCTTTAAAAACCATGTCCAGTCCGGAATTTGCCGATTACCCCAAACGCCAGAGGTAACATAACATGCCCGCGCTGCCAATTCCGATTTCCATTTGCAATTCAAAACTTGATGTGTGTAGAGATGTCTCACCATTACGCCATCCAACCACCGAAACAGAAAAGCCAATATCTATCATGTCCTACAGGAAGACCTTCCTCGCCTCCCGGGGATGACTTTCCATAGGGCAATAAGGACACTTGAATCTACTGCCCTTGCATAACCGTTTAAGTGATTCCTCTGCGATAACGTGACCACATGGCATCATCATCGGGGGATTGTCATCAGTGGTTTGTTCCTTGGAAACGGGGCAGACGAAAATGGAATGGAAGAGGTACGACGGTGGAAGCGGAATTTCGACCTAGATTGTACACAATTAGCGAAAGATAGCACAAAAAACAAAAAAAAAAAAAGGACTGGCTGCACTCACCGGAAGCTCATTTTCTGTGGTCCACTCTGTGCGCTTTGCTTTCATGATGGTTTGCAGCTTTAATAACGTCGGCAGGGCTATCGCACCGGCTGTAGCAGCGATGTACAGAGGCGAATCAGCAGATAACCCGAGGAGAGAGCAGAATTCCCGAGTAAAAGAGTGTGCCACATCTTCCCACGCAGACGGATTGTTGAAGATGGCTTTATAAGGAGAGTCTTGCAGATTGGGACAGAAAGCCATTGCTCCTATAAGCTGTTGAACCTCCCGGAGATACCTGGGTAAGAAACTCTGAAATTCGCGCCTGGCGTACTCCAAAGCCTCTTGTCGCCCTGTGGGAATAGGTCCCTGCCTATCAGGCCCACCATGGAAAAGCCAGACGAACTGCAACCGGCACAGTTCGAATTCAAGGTTACTTCCTCTGGCTTCCAATGCTTCCCGATTATCCCTTGACCATTGGATTGCCGGGAGCAAGTTGTTATTCTCTTTCATTTCATGTAATATGTAGTACATGGTAGCAAACTGTTTCCGAACCTCGTTCGACGGGACTTCATCTATATCTAAGAGCGTCGCTGCGTTTTCCGAGGCGCCCGTGCTCGCTTGTTGCTGTGACTCCATGGCCTTTTTCTCCGCCATTTCGGAGAGGAATGTTGCAGCGACAGAGAACTGTCCTTCTCGGAGGAGATGCATGGCGATAGCTCGGTTGATGAGGTGCTCTTGGGAGGCGAGGGCATCATGTTCGGTACTTGGAAGTGGTCTGTCTTTAAAGAGCTATGAGGGTGTAAGCTATGTGCTTTTGATCTCTCGGCTTTTTTTTGTGGCTGGAATTTTGGCGGTGATACCTTATCTAAAGCCTTTGAATACTTGTTGAGGCTGCTATGAGTGTCTTTGAGACTGTCATTTATAGAGTCGAAGGAAGACTTCACGGAGTTTTGAAGCTTGGCCAATGTTATAGACGTCTGACTCGGATCTAAATATTTATAAGTATTTATATGTAGTCAAGAACTATTTGGTCATAATTGGTTTGAGTGTTAAGCCGGATGTGAAAGCTAATTGCGGGCATCTGAAACATTAAAAGAGGTGAACCAACCGGAAGCAATAGCGTCTCGTGCGGACTGTAGCAGGTCTATAGTTGTCTGCACATTCTTGATGCCCTGAGCAGCTTTGATCTTCTTCGCCAGTCGTTCGTGTTCTTTTTTAACAAGCTCCATGGTGGTGAAGCAGGAGGTCCGTGATAAGCTGGGAGTAGTAGTGTGATAAAAGCGGAGTCCGACAAGTTACCGCCGTGAGAAGGCGATAGCCATACGGGAGCTATAGTTGAAGTTTCAGTATATGGATATATGATGAGGTAGCAAAGAGTACGAAGGAGCAGTTCCTCTAGTAGATCCAGCTAGCTAGGTCATCTGGTTCACGCAGTGGAGATTGTGTGAGTCGGTTGGATGGTCATTTGCTCTATCGTCGGAGGGACGGGCATTACGACATGGACAGTCACGTGTTCCGGGGGCGGGCGTGGTTCTCCTTTACCCCTCCTGACAACGCTGCCAACATATCAGGCACAATGCTAACCTTAAAGGGGCTGCTGCGAGAACAGTTGAGAATTGGATGATACTTAAAAGCGCTTACTGTGTCCCTCCTTTGCCCCGAAGTCCAAACCATTGTATTTAGTCTACGGATCGAATTTCGCAGTCCTATACATAAGCCTAAGGTGAAGAAGGACCACATTCTGAAGCAACTGTTTTTCTTTTCAGGACTTTCAGCAAAAAATCATAAGTACTGCAGCGGAGCAAAAACCCAGCGCGGAGTTGACGACTTGTAAACCAACATAGTCATGGTAATTTGAGTAGCCCTCGTAGATGAACACAACATGGACCAAAGACGTAACCTCCGGGTTTTACCTAGCATTTGTTCCACATAGTACTTTAATATATGTACGAGTAGGCTACAACATATCGGCGATACAAGGATCAGTCGCTTGCTCAGCAACATGGCAGGCTGTTTGATTGTACTACTGTCCTGGGATATCTACAAAGTATGGATACTTCTGAGAGGTGACTTCCGCCATACTACTCTGTACTGATGGACGTGTTGACTCAACACTCAACCACCAATCACATTCGAGGGTATACCCGATAAGCAGCTCGCTTACGCTAGCGCGCCCGTCAGGTCTTGGCATGTCTATAAAAGGCCGGGACACCCGCCAACACTTTAGCCTTTTTTTTCTTTTCCTCTCCATCCTAGTGCACGGGCAATACACGTATCAGTGAGGAGACATCCGAGATCGTGTTTTTGCTAGTTGAAAACTATTTTTTTGACCGCTCTAGTTGGCCTTCGGGTCGGCTAGGAATTTTTGAAAACAAACTGCCCTGGCTCATATTTGTATGAGTTAGTCTAAGAGTGCGTCTTGTGGCATCTTTCATGTCACGGCCCATTTGGGAAGTACTCGAGATTCTCAGTCTTCTTTTCACTGCTGTTTGCCTCCCATGTTGGAGGCCTGTAGAGAAGAGGAGTTTGCCAGAGCTTGTAGATAGTATGTATGTAAATAGATAGTTGCATAAGTTGTACGAACCGTGGTCCTTGTGGAAGTTCTGTCCGGTAGTACAGAGTGGTCCTCAGTCGAAACTGATTGTCTCGCCTGCCATACGTGGCGGTGTATTCACACTCTAATTTTAAGCTACATATTGGTGTGTGGCTGAAATGCAACTAGGCAGCTGTTTTTTCCCATCGGGTGCTAAAGATTGTGGCGTTCTATACCCTGGGCTAGAAGCGTCTTCACATGCTGACTAGTGATAGCGCATCAGCCAGAGGTAGGAGTAGCAATCAATCTCTCAAGTCCTGGGATTATCTAGACGACGGTTGGATTGATATTTGTTGTGGCTTAGCCGCTCACCGCTTCCATAAATATGGACATCTGTGACGTCGCCGAAGACAATGGCAACAAAACCCCCCTCTCTATACCGATACTTTTAAAAGCTGTCTACAAGCGCCATGGCTGACCCGTATTCCCGCTTCTCGTTCCCACGTTCCAGACTATAAACCCGCAAAGACCTCCACACACACCCCTCGGATATGTCCCGATCTTCTCCTGCTTGCTGTACAGAACGACACTGACCCCAGGAGGGTCAGCCCTTTTCCTTCCCCTTACGCTGTGCTTGGTCACTGGACCCCCCTCGAGGTTACGTTCCTCGTGGTTCTTCAGTTCGAATCTCAAGGACATGAACCTCCATTCATTAGCACCTCGGTAGGAGCTCCTTGTTTCTACTATGTCGCAATCCGCAACGCAACACGGCGCACAGGCTGCGCCTTCTACTACTACTATGCAGCGCGAGACTACGAAACAATCAGTTGGCCCCAAAGAAAGCCCTTCATCCCATAGCGGCCCCGATGGGCAACCGCCTCTCCCTGGTCACCAGAGGATCGTCTTCACCGATCCTGTCGCGCTCCGATACCTTGAAGAAGATCCTTCGACGATTGTGCTGCATCGACGCTTGATTCTCCAGGGCTATGAGATATACATTGTTGAACAATGGGCCTGTTCGAGGATTCACCCTACTTTTATAATTACGACTTATACGGGAGAGCCTTCGCACAAAGTGGTAGCAGGATTGCTAAGCGTTCCTACGGATGAATCCACTTGGTCCCCCCGCTTAAAACTATATTTCGATGCAGTCAAAGAATGCGAAGCACGCAGAAAAGAGACACCGTTTGGGACTCTGTTCGTAACTGATTTGAGCACATTTCCTTCAGCTCTTACTGTCATCCCGGTGCCTGATGGTGACATCCATAAACACAAGGACGATTTTATCGTGAACGAAAACTTGAAACGGCTGAACTGTTCAGGCCGAGCGGGATTAAAGCTACAACCACCAACGGCCGCAACTGAAGCCAAGTTCTACCATCTTTACCGGACCAGCGAGAGAGTCCCGCTTTATTCGGCCGTCATAGAGCTTGTGAAGCAGTGCCAGATTGCCTTGATGATGTTTGGAAATCTGGCTCCGGAGTATGTTGATGGGATCTTATGTGATGTGACAGAAGCAGCAATTAGCGATTGGTGGACGGACATTGGCGTGGATCTATACAATATCGAACCCAGCGATGGTGTCTTGGGGCCAACTACTGTGGCTGCGCTTCTCGGGACGCTCATGGGGGCCCGAAATCGGCTTCACGCTTTTGGTGCACCTGTTGGCAAAGATGCCTTTGATATCTCTAACTTAAAAAGAGGAATCAGTAGTTTCCAGAAATCTCAAAAGCTAAAACGCACCCGCAGATTGGACCGTCAAACATTGGACCGACTCCATCGGGTCACTGCCAAGGCCGCAAATGCGGAGGGCTGGACCGATGCCGTTAAGTCCACCATGGCTGAGTTGAGTGGCCATGGAGGCGAAATGGTCATGGGTATGGTGCGGGGCCGGGAAAAGGGCGGCATCGCTGATATTGAAACCCTAGATGTTGACAACTTCGCACATCTAGTCACGGGTGAAAGAGCAAAGTGGCTTTGGAGAGGAAAACCACGCAAGGGCGGCGTTGGAGATAGCTTTGCTGGAGGACATCCAGGTGCCGACATGATGTTTACTACAGATGATCAAGGTGGATACCTGTGGACCAGTCGCAAACGAAGCTCCCACGATGATTTGATTGCGGAACGTTCTTATCAGGGGTCGGAACGCCCAGGAAAGCCTCTCGAATCTGGTAACACCCTTGATGATAAAGATCAGAATATAGGCAGGTTGGTACGGCGAGGAGTTAGTGGGAAAGTGTCAGATGCGCGAGCTGGGTTTGGCAGGTTCAAGGATGCAGTGGGTCTGCGGTCACACCTCCCGAAGACAAAGGACGATGCGGATCTCGTTGGTGATGCAGCTTATATTCCTCCATTAGAGAGCGACACTGAGATAGCCCCTTCAAAGATCGCTTCTGACGGCGGTCGACAACCCGAACCTGAGAGCGTTCCTGACACCGAGATGCCAACCCAGCCTCACGAACTGAGTGTCGAAACACCGCTTAACAACCTTGTGCCAAAGTCATCCGATGTCAAACTTCCAGCTATAACAATCGAATCTGTAGCATCAAACGAACCCTCCGATGGCTCCCAGAAGGTGTCTTTAACTCGGGAAGATGAGGAGTCGCAAGATCTAGAGCGGTGGAAGACGCGATCAACTGACGCACCCGCCGAAGATCAGACGTCAGAGTTTGGCATCATGTCATTGCGCCGGCCGCAGAGCAGTGCTGAGCTTTATCGTGCAGACGACAGTGAACATTTGGATAATTACTGGCCGCGACATCTGTCGTTCAGCACTGTCGAAGAGGTTATACTGGGATGGGAAGACTTGAAGGGGAAGGTTGAAGACTCCGAAAACCCCGACGCCAGCTTGGAAGAAGCTATTGCTGAAGAGGATATGCTAGTGTCTGACGCACGAATATTCAGCTCCAGAGTTCAAGGCTTGAGCGAGGGCACTGTTCCCTGGGTCGAAAAACAAGTGGGTTCAGTGGATGACTTGAATCGAGTGTTCTACGAAACTCATGAAAGGGTCAACACAACCTATTTGGAGAAGCTCAACCATTATCAAGGGATTCGAGAGAGATCTAGTGACCTCCTGTCTGAGGAACACTCCTCACTGACGGACCACATGAGACGGGTCGAGATGATGAGTGCAAAACTAGACTACGAGCTCAATGTCCTCGGGTCCAAGGTCGAGGAAGTCGAGACTGGGCTAGGTGAGTTTGAGAGACACATTGAGGAGATAGAAACAAGGGTTAAGACGTTGGTCCGTGGGGAAGAAGAAAAGCAAAACTGCTCCTGGCTTGCACGGTTAGGAAGATTCACTGGGTTCTCTTCGTAGTTGTTGTTTTGAACCGACACCTGTAATGTAATACTGTGACATATATATTCACTTCTATTGTACATAATATAAAAAGATTCAATTAACCATGCCATGCGCAGAACCATGACCAAGACCCAAACATTTTCACCACCCCAGCACCCATCTAGCAGACTGCGATCATAACCAGCCGGCATAGAGTGCCCCGGAATCGACAATCTTGAGAACTAAAACCCAAATGCAACGCTTCCCGGCAAAAGATGATCTCTGAAACCAAGGCAAGATCCGCGCCTGACACGAGCAACATAAAGGCAAACTCGAGCGTAAAAAGAACATAAATTATGTTTCGGAAGGGAGGTTTTGCCCATGAGGCAGCAGACTTCTCATCCGTTTACATGCCGAATCCCATACCACCGCCCTGCTTGTTGGCGGCTTCGCCCTGCATCTTCTCGCTGACCTTGATGTTGACTTCGAAGAACTTGGAGACGCAGCGGTCGAGGCAGACAGACTCGCCCTTGTTCAGGTCGCCTTCACGGTAGTCGTTGGGAATGCACTTCTTGGTGCAAGACTCGGTCAGACTAAGCAGATTGTCGGCATTAGCATCGCTGTCATTTAGATATCGAGTTGCATTTGTGAACGGAGATTCGAAGGGTAATTCCAAAGCAATATTGATTTTGAGTGCGAACTGGGATTGTATCAAGGAGCTCACCGGTTGAACATGTCTGAAATCATCTCAACTTCGGTCTCTGCGGCAGCAATCTTCTCTGCCGAGGACATCTTGGGAGGACCGCCAAAGAGGAAAGACATGGTGTTGGTTATTGAAAAGGTAATCGGAATATACACTAGGAAGATATTAGCGTTGATAGTTAGCTAATCCATGGACTTTTACTGACAAAACTAGAAAGAAGTTGGGTTGATGCTGGTATAGAGGATGGAGATAAATGTTGTCTGGAATGATGGTTAATCGGAAGTTCCAGTCGGAAGCTTGGACCACCTTCACCGCCTTCGAACGATTTTTCTTCGGCTTTTCGCTCGTTTTGCTTTTTGATTCCCACACACTCTCTTACCGTCCGCGATGTGACGGACGACTTCGTAGTCTTCCACCTCGTATCCATTGCAAATGCATTCAGTTCGCCCCAGGTGGGCTTCACAGTTGGTCTCTGGGAGACTTTGGTCAAGGTAAGAACCATCGCTTGTGCCTTTCTTATATTCTTTTCCCCTGCAAAGCCATCCGAGGACGAATCAGATCCCTTCCAATTCAGAACCGCTGCAGTATGATGCCTGCTTTGTAGGCAATGAACGCAACGGAAGCTACTTTTTGACTCTGACTGGATTCAATTGCTCGAATTTGTTTTCTTTCTTCTTTGTACGCACATTATCGCTTCGATCCTGTGCTAACTTTGAATGATCAGAACAGGGTTGTCCGTCTCCACGAATGTAAAATGGTCTTACTCTTCCAGAGCTCAGCTGGCTCAAGCAATTAACCATTCCTCCATTGTTTCCACCAGCACTAGGAGTAGCAGCAGTGCAGCTTCGCCCGAAAGGGCTTTCAAGGAACGGCTACAAGAGGTTCAAAATGTCTGTCCTGATCCGTATCCTCGCTTAGCAGCAGACGGTCGCTCCGTGAGCTGTTCGGAATTCCGCGACCGATACAACCACCTAGAAAATAATGAAACAGTAGAAGGCGACTCCGTCGTCGTTTGTGGTAGGTCTCAGCCTTAGTCGGCTCTACCTTGTTGTCTTTTGTACTTAGGTTAGTAGGTAGGATACGTACGTATAGACTTGCCGGAAGCAAATTGATCTTCTTCGATATCGTCCAAAATGGCCACAAAGTCCAAGTTATGTGCAACCTTCGTCAACTGCCCGGGATAACCCCGGAAGCCTTTAAGAAGCTTTACCGTTTGCTCCGTCGCGGTGACGCTTTCTGTACGTTTTTCTACAGCCACGTCTGTATGTTCGCTTAGGCTGAACCCTTGCCATAGCTGTAACAGGTAGACCTCACCGCACCGGACGAGGAGA